>NC_132843.1:38513258-38816288 GCF_048164855.1 Canis lupus baileyi | reverse complement strand
AAACTCTCACTTAGGCTCTACCATGTGGTAGATGTTTTATTCTGTGCAAGTTCCCTAATATGGCTGAGCATGAGTTTCCAATTCAAGAAAACAGGAAATGACGATCCAAAACTCATTATCATGAAGGTTAACTGAGATAATGTTGCATGTGGCCACACTTGACAAACAGTAATGATTATTCCTATCTTGTAAGATAGAGCTATATATGCAGTCCTACCTACCTCACAGAAAGTGTCCCAGAAATAAAATGAGATGAGAAACAGACCACCTCTAAGTTCTTGGAGGAAATGCCTTACGAGAATCCCAACCATTGGGATTCTTGTCTCTGTGAGTGAAGAAGTCAGAACTTTGCTTCCAAGTTAGCGCTGATGGATGGTAGATGTCGAGGCAAGCCTTGACCAGGAGTGGACGCTCACATGTGGCCACCCAGGTCGGCGGAGCTGAATGAGGGCCTGGGGCCCACAGCAGGAGGGCAGCGAGGCCGGGTTGGAGTGTCACTCCCCAAGACCCTGGCCTCCTGGGCTGGCTCAGGCCATGCAGAAGGGTGAACCCAAGAGCACATGCACCATGAGAGCCCATGGTGGGAGGTGATGGAGAAGAGAGAGAGAGGATGAGGGAGAAGCTGGAGTGCAGAGTCTCCAGAGGAACCTCAAACCTTGAACCTCAGAAGCAGTGGGGAGGGAAAGAGGGAAACAGGGCCCGGGCTGCAGGTGGCCCAGCAGACAGGCCAGAGGTGCCAACACCTCACGGGCTCCACTCCTCCACGTCCAGGCTGGTGACTATCTGCCCTGCCTCTCCTCTACCTGGAGGCCCCTCCCACCTCACCTCCCCCCTACTTGCCCCGGGTGGCCTCAGGGTCCTGTCCTAGAGAGTCCCCGCCAGGTGCACCATGCCGTGCCATCCCCAGTGCTTGTCTCACTTGCTACTTGGCCTTTTTTGCTTTTGCGTCAGCCTTCTTCATGGGAAAGTATGTTTCATGAAGCAGGTGCCCAGCCTGGCACGTGGCAGGGGCTCATTTGTAGCCATCGGCTACAGGGACTCACTCAGCAAGCCCCAGACATGCACCGGGCACCGAGCAGGGCCTTGCACTCGACCATCAACGTGACCCCTTGAGAGACGTTTGTCTTACAGAAGGGAGCCAGAGACGTGGCTGGGATGTGCACCCTGTGCCCTCTCCGTGCTCCACCTCCAGCCACCCTGCAAGACGTGCTTCCCATGCTAAAGTGCTCCTTCCAAGCATATTGTTTTTCTCCATTTTCATGCATTTTTATTAAACATTTCCAAATCAGGAAACATGGAAATATTTTTTAATAAGAAAGAAAACATTGCAAATAGAGAAACTGACTCAGAAGGATCTGCCAGATGAGCCATCTGGTTTTTAATTTAATAGCCATTCAGAGAGGCTGACAGTGCTCCCCTTTGTGAAGGAAGCAGCCTGTGGAAGGAATGCTGCCTCCATTTGCAGACTGGAGAAGCTGGACAAACAGAATGCGGGGAGGAAGAGACCCAAGGGATGAGAAATGCACATGGAAGAAAGCTGAGCTGGGCGTCCTTGCTCAGACGTCCCACCACAGCTTGTCAAGAGAAGTTGCATCCACATGTGACACCAGCCTGATGTCCTGAGTCTTCCATGTTTGGTGAAAGTCTGCACAGAAAACTACCAGAGGAGACATGCGTGCCCACACATCTGTGAGAAAATCCACATCAAACTGTGTCCACAGAGGGGAAACAAGCCGTGTCTGTGTGGTGGCACATTGTAGCTGGTTTGTTGCAGCTGTCGTGCTTTGGGCTGGTGGTGGGTTTCTCCCATTTTATTTTATTTTTATTTTTATTTTTAAAAAGATTTTATTTATTTATTTATCCACGAGAGACACACAGAAAGAGAGGCAGAGGCAGAGGGAGAAGCAGGGTCCATGCAGGAAGCCCGATGTGGGACTCGATCCTGGGTCTCCAGGATCATACCCTGTGCTGAAGGCAGCCGCTTAACCACTGAGCCACCCAGGCATCCCTCTCCCATTTTAAAAATAAGTGGAGGCCTTGCACCCAATGCTGGTAGCTCTTGGGGCTCGAAAGAAAAGATTAGATTTGCTTTGGAAAGATCCAGAGCTGCTGCCCTGAATTACCAGGTAGAAGGAAGCACAGCTTCCTTTCCTAAATTCAAGCCAACTCTTAAAAACTAGGACAGTAGCCACATTGATAAAGCAGAGTGACTAGTGAGCACACCACCCTGGGCATGAGGGCTGGCAGGCTCGGGACAGCCTGTGTCCCCAAGGCCATTTATTTCACATTTCAAGATGTTTATTAGGGAAATTGTTTCTAAGAAAAGAAAGAACTTTATTATTTTTTTTCTTTGCTTGGATGTGAATTCACCTGCAGCCACAACAAGTAGCGTGGCCCATCAGCCACTCACTGTTTACCTGACTTCACGTCAGTGGCTCTGTCCCACCCTGCAAGCATGTCTCAGAGCCTCCGAACCAAGGCTCGTGGAGTACCCTTGGAACACGGCGGGGATTCCCCCCGAAGCTGGATCACACCCCTAGCCTTCTAAGGGTGCTGGATAATGAGTTGATGGTGTGGACAGTCTGGACAGAGGCAGAGGCAGGGGTAGGAGTAAAGCCCAGAGTTCATGAGAGCTCCTCCTCAGAGTCAGAGCATGAGGGCTTGCTCACAGTGGCTGCTATGGGGCAAGTGCAGAGCCTTCTGGCCACCGTCCCACTGGCGGGGCCGAGCAGGTGCTGTGCTGCCAGAGCTGGAGGCCCAGCCCAGGCACCCAGATACTGCCACCTACCCCACCCTGCCCCTGCTCACTGCAGCTGCCATTCTTAGGGTCAGCTTTTCACTGTCTTCTCTGAGAAGCTGGTTTGGCCAGTTGCTCTCTTGGGTTCCTCACTGCTTTGCGATCACATCGGGGTAGGAGCCCCTGTCCTGCAACCTTGTCCTGCTGGCTTGTGATAAAGACAAAGTGGGATCGTTTATTCATTCATTCGAGTGCTAGAAACACAGCAGCAAAGTACAGAACGTCCTGTCCCTGAGGTTTCCATTCTTATGGGGCCAACGGTCAATAAATACAAGAATTAGCCCAGTATGTATGAGGTGGGGGCGGGGAAGAGTTTGTGCATGGGGACAGGGAGGGGCGGGGCAGTAGTGCAGTCATGCAGGGGGTGGATAGGGAAGCCCTGCTGAGAGGCTGACCTGAAACCATTGAGGCAGCACCTTCTGGGGAAGAGGGATGGGGAGGACCAAAGCTGGAGGCAGGAGTAAAGCTGCGTCCTTGAGCATTGGTGCAGACACCAGGTGGCAAGAGCCCAGTGATGAGGAGGTGGCTCCTGGACTCTGGGGTCAGACAGGTCGTCCTGGGCCCCAGAAGGACTTTGGCTTTTGTTCTGAGAGATTTGGGAATTTCTGAGCAGAGAGGTGATGGGGTCTGTCTTACTTTCTGAAGGGACCCCCTGGCTGCTTAGTGGGGTGGTGGGTGGGGGTCGCGTAGGCCGAAGCAGATCAGTTGGGGGATGGCTGTGATAGTCCTGGTGAGAGGATAAGCCTGGACCAGGTGAGGGGCAGCTGTAGGGACAGAGGGACTGGCTGATTCCGGGCATATTTTGCAGATGGAGCAGATGGGATTGATAGAGATAAGGAGTCCAAACTGCAAATCACCCCAGAGCGAAGGGGCAGTGATCGATCCAGAGCAGTGGGGCAGCGGCGAATAGAACCTGGGAGGGGCACCTTTGTCTGGCGGGGCAGTGCACCTGTTCTCCTGGATGCCCCAGTCCCCCGGGCTTGAGTCCCAGGTGGGAGGGGCCCCGGTGGGAGGGGCCAGAGTAGAAGGAACTCAGAGTGGGAGGAGCCCAGGTGGGAGGAGCTCAGGGTGGGACGGGTCCCCCAGTGGGAGGGGCAGAGTGGGAGGAGCTCAGGGTGGGTGGCTGGAAAGTGAGGTCTCTGTGGGAGAAGTTCTGGGGGAAGGGACCAGGGTGCAATGAGCCCAGAGCTGGATGGGTCCTGGTGGGATTAGCCTGGGTAGCAGGGGTCCCGGATGGGAAGGGCCCTGGGGGTGGGGGGAATCTGATGGGAAGAGATGGGGTGGGGGTTGCTCATCAACAGGCAATGTCACACCTGTATGGGATGGGACACGTATCCTACGTCTGAGTTTGACAAAGCCCTTCCGTTCTGACTCCTCCCCACAACCCGTGAGATGGTCAGGGACACATGACACTCGGCTTCCCTGAAGATCAAACTGATTCTGAGATAGTAAAGTGCTTTGTTCCAGGTCAAGAACAAGTCTTACTTTCTGAGGGAGGAAAGTAGAAAAGGAAATCCATAGGACAGGAGTTGAAAGGCAGGCATCCAGCTCCAGATCTTGCGTTCTTCCCCTGTGATAAGGCTGGACTTACACAAGATGGTAATAGCTCAATAGCCAACACTTTTAGTGTGACTGGGTGCCAGGTGCTGTTCCATTTGGAAATATCCACTCATTCAGCCTCAACAATAACTCTGTATGCATTGTACAGTTATCCCCTTTTACAGATAGGAAAACTGAGGACAAGGTCATGCAGAAACTAAGGGGCAAAACCCAGATTCAAACCCCGGCAGCCTGGCTGCCCAGCCAGTGCATTCCTGCCATGACAACCTGGGGTGTCCTACACAGGCTGCCTGCAGGCAGCGTGCAGACAGTGCAAACACCAGGTGGTGTGGGATTAGAGGCAAAGGCTCACTCTGGCTGGGTGGGGCTGGTGAGATTTGAGCTGGGTCTTGAAGGGTCCCTGAGAAGGGTCAGTGAGGATAGTGGCGGGCCTGGTGGGAGCACAAGGTGAGCATGCAGCAGAGAATGCTGGAGAGGAGGCCAGATGGAGGAGCCAAGAAGGATGGGCAGAGGGAGAGCAGGAGGAAACCAGGACAGCCAGCCCTGCCAATGCCAAAGAGCAGGCTTCTGAGAAGGGAGGCACCAAAGGTCTCCAAGCCCATCAGTGGGTCAGTTCAAGGGGTTGATGGGTACATGTTGTTGGCGTTTTTGTTGGAGAGTTTAACAAGCCAGGGTCCACAGCTCAGTGGGCTGGGGTCTGACTGTGTGAAGCTGGCCAATGACTGGGAGGTGAGGACAAGGCAACATACTTAGCTTGATCCCTAAAAATCTCCAGCAAACAAACCAGACCCAGGATGAATGACTAGAGCCATCAGATCACTAAGATCCATGTGGAAAGAGTCAAGTCACAGCCATTGCCATGGAGCTGAGCTCACTATAATGGTGAGAACTGACTCTGAGCCCAAGGAATTCAGCAGATGACAAAACTTTACCTGCTGAAGAGAGCAGCTAGAGTCTCCCTAACATGCTTCACTGAACTCATAGAGCAAGCACCACTTCCCCACGGAGACAGAAAAGTAACAAGCCAGCTACAGTCATTCCACAGATACGTACTGAGCACCTGTTCTGCGTGAAGCTCCGAGAACATGTGCAGAACGGGCTGCAAAGAGGTGTATAAAGGAACCACAGGGGTGAAATGCAGGCTGATGGAACAGAATAGAGAGCTCAGAAGCTGCGTTACTTCTGTGTTGAATCCATAGGACAGAGGTGGGGGGGGGGGGCCAGGATGGGCCCAGGATGATTGGCTACCCACAGGAGAGGAAGGAAAGCATATCCCTACCTCACACCATATGCAAAATCAATTCCAGGTGAATTAAAGACTTAAAGTGTGGAAGGCAATATTCAGTATTCAGAAACATTTAAACATCTCATAACTGCACATAGGGAAGTATTTCTTTAAAAATTATATGTCACTGGCTATACGTGAACAGGATGATAAATTCAGCTGTGGTACAATTTAAAACTTCTAGTCATCAAAAGTACTACAAAGAAAATAAAAAGACAGACACAAACTGAAAAAAGAATTTTCAATACATAAAAACTGACACAGTTCTCATCTAGAATATAAAAGAAACAAAAAGAAAAACAGACAAAAACAAAGCAATAGAAAAATGGGCAGAAGTCAGGAATGATACTCCATAGAAGAGGAAACATGACCCATAAACAAATGAAAGGATACTCAAGGTTTCACCAGAAAAATGCTGAGTAAAAGCATGGTGAGGGACCAGTTTACCCACTTGTTTAGCAAAACTTAACTCAGATGATGGTGAGTATCAATGAGGACATGGAGCAGCAGGACTTGTAGTCTACAGCTGGCAGCAGCCTCATGGTGCTGCCATTTTGGAAAGTCATGTGGCCTTTCCTAATGAAGTTAAGGATGTACATGCCCTAAAAACCAGCAAACCCAGTGTTGGGTGCATGTCCCCATAGATTCTCTAAGATGATGCGCCAGGAACTATGGTTGAGGATGGCAATAGCAGTAGTGCTCGCCAGAGGACAAACCTGGAGAGCACCCATTGTTTGTCAGTAGGTGACTGAGCACACTGCATCGCGGATGGGACAGGAAGCACGGTGGCCACACAGATCACACATATGCTGCGTGCAAGAGCACAGCTCACAGAAGAGCCCCCAATGCCAGTCACCTGTTGCTGTGTGACGAGTTGTCCTGTAAGTGAGCAGCTGCCAATGGCAGATGTTTCCTATCTCATGGTTGCTAAAGGTCGGGAATTCAGGGGCAGCCTGAAAGGGCACCCTGGCTCTGGGTCTCTCTTGAGGTTGTAGTCAGCTGTGGGCTGGGCTGTGGCTTCCTCTTTAGCCTCAAGGGTGGAGGGGGAGGGCCTCTGCTTCCAGGCCCACGCTGTGGGCAGGTTGTGGCTTCTTGTCACCCAGGCCTCTTCGCCAGGTCACCTCCTGGCAGGGCAAGCGGCTTCTCCCGAGGTAGGGATCACCTGAGACAGAGGCTGTGGTCTTTTTATCATCTGTCACCTCCACCACCTTCCATTTGTTAGAAACAAGCTGCAGGCCCAGCCTGCGCTCAGAAGGAGGGGATGACACACGCACGTGAAGGAGGAGGAAGGGGACTGCCCTCTTGGAGTGTGACTTGGAGCAGGCAAGGCCAAACTGTGTGCTGTGTGGGTGGGTGCGCCCATGGGGACACGGGGTTCAGAATGCAGAGGAGGCACCCGGCTTTCCCACAGGCCGCCTGCACAGTGAGCTCAGTGACACCTGTTCCTTCCGATGTTTCATAGTTAATTTCACGTTATGTGCATATTTGTTTTTTTTTCTCTTAGGTTTGGTTTTATGTTTGATATCATGGAAATTATAGAAGGATGCGTTTTAGGGTCAGTTGTTCTGGGCTATTTGTTGCCCTCCTCCAGAGTGGGTACTCCGATGGCCTGGTGCTTGTTAATTTTCGCATACACCTCCCCGTCTCTCAGTGGCACAAGTCTCTTATCTGCTCGCTTTCCATGTGGGAGGTGAGGATGTGGCCCCTGCCCTCCCTGTGCCCCTCCTGGCCCCCTAGACCTCCTCTGGTCACCCTCACTAGCCTCTCCTGATCCTGGTCTGAGATCACCGGCCAACACTCTCTTAACTCTGCTCATATGTGTGCCTTCGGTAAAGCACGGTGACGCCTCTCCTGCAGAACCTCCTGTTTCTCCTGGTTGTGACCTGGTCTGTTCATCTGCTCAGTCTCTGCATATTTCTCACTAATTCATATCCACGTTCTGGCAGCTCTCCAACCTTTTCTCAGGACCTTCAGACACATTCGACTTTTTGTCAGTTTTGTCTTCTTGGAGAAATGTCTCCCAGGGCCTTTGACCTGCTCCAGGCTGGCACTCAGCTGGCATCCAAGGACCACCAGGCCCTGTCCCCCTGGGCCCCGTGCCCCTGCCCACTGTTCCCTGAGGCCTCCCTCCTGCTGGGTCTCCCTCCCTCCATCCATCTCAGAGCTCCCTCCTTCTTGGATCACTCCTTCATTCTGCTGACACAGCTTCCTGTGGCTTCGTGTGAAAAGTGCAGAGGATGCAAATCCCTGAGAGTCCTGCACATCTGAAAATGTGCTCACTTTGCCTGCACATTTAACTGATACCCCAGCTGGTTTGGGAAGGATTTCCCTCCAGAATTTTGAGACCTTTCTTCCATGGCCCTGCTGGCTTCCAGCATTGCTGTCAGCAGGTCCAGTTACCCAAGTTCTGATTCATTGTGTTTGACCTCCCCCTCCCTCCCTTTTTCTCCCCTCCCTCCCTCACTGGCTCTGGAAGCCTCATGGCTCCTTTCCTTTCCCCTCAATGCTCTGAAATTTCGCAATACTGTACCTCAGTGTGAGTCTTTCCATCCACTCTGCTGACAGGGGGCCCTCGATCTAGATACTTAGGTCTTTCAGTTCTGGAAAATTTTTTTTGTAAGATTTACTTATTCATGATAGAGGGGCGGGGGCAGAGACACAGGCAGAGGGAAAAGGAGGCTCCATGCCAGGAGCCTGATGTGGGACTCGATCCTGGGACCCCAGGATCGCGCCCTGGGCCAAAGGCAGGCGCCAAACCGCTGAGCCACTCAGGGATCCCCTCTGGAAAAATTTGTAAATGACTTCTTTAATGATTACTTCTCTCCTCTTCCTTGTTTCTTCCAATTCTCTTTCTGAAACTATTATTATTTGAATTAGTAGATGGGTTCAGTGATTTTCTCATATTTCCATCTCTGCCTTTTGGGAGGCCCTCCGTTGACCACCCCCCCAGCCCTTCCAGAAAGGCCCCCTTGTGCAGCATTGCCTCACGTTTCCCGGGGTCCCCACGAGCTGCTTCTTGCCAACAGTCTGCATGGGATCAAAAGGACTGTTTCTTGGTTTCACTGCCTTGGTCTGTGTCTTTCACAGTAGAGACCCTCAGGTTTCTGGGGACACTTGCTTGTCTGCCATGGGGAAGGGTCTGAGGAGCATATGTGTTTAATTTGCCATCAAGTGTCACATGGTTGCCTGTATAATTTCTTTCATAATATTAAAAAGTGAAAAAAAATAGTCCACACCCTAATAATAAATTAATACTAAAAAAAGACACTTTTCCTCCTTGTCCCTTGAAAAGAACATGGTTCTCCAAAAAATTCTCTGTGGCAAAAAGTAGCATGACATGAATATATGGATTTGTAACCAGGGTAAACTGCTGTAAAACGGTGAAAAGGTTTGGAAACTGCTTCTGCCCACCCTCCTGGCCCTCAGTCCCCGGGTTCCCGGACCTGCAGAGGTTCCTGAATGCCTGCCTGCTGGGCTGCATGCAGGGCAGTGGGTGATTTCGTGCCCCCCAAAGAAGACTGCACTCACATGTGACAAGCCATGAGTGAATGGCATCCTTGAAGCCTGCTTCAACCCCAGCACACACTGTTAGCACCCATAGGGCTGTATGTGTGAATGAAAAAGAAACCCATGAGAATTTAAAGGGAATCTGGAGAAAAATAAAACAGTAAGTGGAACATCAAGGTGACGACAAGACAGCTGCCTTCTGCTGATACCCTCTCGGAGCTCTGTTTCTTCCTCTTGGAGGCCACTCCTGCATGAGCAGGAGACCCAGGTCCCGAGGGCTGCCGAGCAGCTAGCAACACTGGGTTAAGCCTTGGGTTTGCAAGGAGAGGGAGACCATGAAGACCCACGAGCATGGCAATGCCAGTAACATCGGCAGAAGACAGGCTGCAGATTAAATCCAGACCCCACAGTCGGTATCCTGGGCTCTTCATTGCACGTCCTCGGGCCTCTCAGACCTTCACTCTTATAGGCGGCTGCTGGAAGAGTCTGTCAGACATTCAGCGCCTTGTGTCCCTTCTGCATCCAAGGATTCAGCCCTTCGGTACCTTCCTTCAGCTCTGCATCAAAGAGCGCTGCAGCCCAGACTTGTGGATGGCTCATCACTCCTCGGTTGGCACTCCGCCCCTGAACTTGTAATCTCTCCCTCTGATCTTTCAGTAGCTGTTTCTCAGACTGACAACACCAGCCCCTCGACGATGACCACCGCCAGCACTGGGCTGGTGCTGCTGGTGGGCGACGCCCTCCCATCGGCAGATCAGGAAGCTGGGGTCCACAGTTTGGTCACTTGCCCGCAGCTTGGAGCCACTTGAGGTGGAGCTGGAGCCAGAGGCCACAGGCTCACATCCCCTCTGCCCTGCGCCCTAGCCTCGCTGTCCTCAGACCCGACTTGAGATTTCAGGACCATCTGGTGACCTTGACTCTGTACAAGTGCACAACATTTGTGTATACATTGCGGGCTTGCAGTGTGGCGCTGTTTTTAAGCATGCCCCACATGCAGTCTGTCACTGGTACCGGCTGCTCCACAGACTCCGAAGTCTACCACCTTCCTGGAAGACTTCCCCACTGCCAGCCCAGCGCAGGCCCTAGCTCAGGGCCTGCCACCATGGCAACTGTCGAGCAGCATGCAGGAGGGGGTATGCCTGGGCAGGAGCAGGGCATGCTCTGTCTTGGGCATCCAAGTGGGCACACCTGCCCGTCGCTGTCCTGCATGGCCTGACGATCAGACACAGAAGGAGAAGGCAGGAACCAGAGTGCCTGCAGGAGAGGGCAGGTGGGGCAGACAGGAGGGGGCAGGCGGGGCATCTTACAGCAGAGCTCTGGAGGGGACGCCTGTTCTTCCCTGGAGTTCTGGGCTCGCCTGGCCTTGTGCACACAGCTTTGCAAGGCTAATGCACCCACGTCTGGTTGCTGATACAGGCCTCAGGCTGGGGTTGGACAGCCCACCACCGACGTGCTCCCTGGACTCTGCTCGGGCTGGGCTCCGGTGGTAATGGAGGCTGCCCCTGCACCTCCCTCCTGGCACCTTCTGGCCTCTTCCCACCTGGCAATCTCACCTCCACATGCTAGCTGTTATAGAATCCTGCAGAGTCCCTGGTGTGTGGTTTAGGTGGATCCTGTGAGCGAACATGCTGAGGAAGGACACACCTTCACCAGTCCTGCCACCCCAAGTGTAACCAGGCCCACTGCCACACGCCCGCTGAGCCCCAGCCTTTCATAAGGATGTTTCCTCTGCCCGAACACCCTTCCTCCTGGCCTGCCTGGAGACCAGTCTCTGACTAACCTGCCCACATTTGGGTCAAGGTCACTGCCCTTTCTTTCCAGTTAGGGAAGCGCCTCATCCACCTACTTGTGCAAATGTGTGCATATTCACCAGCCCTCTCCCAAGCTGTGGGCAGGGGCCATGTCCTATCCGTCTTTGTATGTCAGCACTTGGCACAGAGCCTGGCACACAGTGGGCTTGGAGTGTGGGGATGAGAGGAGGCAGGGAAAGGATGGGCACAATTGGCCCCAGGCAGAGGGGACAGGGCAGCAGCAGTCCAGCTGGCCCCTCGTACAGCAGGGAACCCATCCAGCTCAGAAGGGAGACCATCCCTCTGCAGAGAGGCCAGCACCCCCTGGAAAGAGCTCCAAGAGAGCAACACTGCTGCCACCTCCGTCTATGCCCTGGGGACCACTTGGCCGTCTTATAGGAATGGTCAGGAGCCTGTGATTTCAGATCAGTCACATCCACAGACGCTCGGGCCGTCACTGGGCAGGGAACATCTAAACTTTATTCCTGTATCATCTCATCCAAAGCTGTTTTTCTCACGCTCAAAGAGCATCTAGAGTATGCTGTGCCTCTGGGAGCAGCTGGCTGCGTCTGGCACCAGGGCCGCCTCAGGCTCAGGCCTGGCAGAGTCCTGACACCTTGGTCACCGGCACCTGCTGTCTACACTGCAGCAAAGACCCGTCTCCTTCTTTGTCCGGGTTCTCCTACCGCCTTCACCCCCACAGGCCTTAGTTCCTGCAACTAAGTCCTGTCTCCCCCTCGGCAGGTACCACGACCAGCAGGACGTCACCAGCAACTTCCTGGGCGCCATGTGGCTCATCTCCATCACATTCCTGTCCATTGGTTACGGGGACATGGTGCCCCACACGTACTGTGGGAAGGGCGTCTGTCTGCTCACGGGCATCATGGTGAGTACCTGCCTTCGCCTGGCCCCCCGCCCTCCCTCTGATGCTGCGAGGAGTGGAGCCTTTGTGGAGGTGCCCAGGGGTCTGCCAGGCCAGGCGCCCGCACAGGGGAGGGCGTATGCTGCTCACAGGCCTAGTTTCCTCCTCTAACACAGGAATATGTTCCGGTGCTGGATACGTAAGGGCCTCTTCAGGGCCCCCCAAGATGTGCCGGGCCATGACCCTGCACCCCCAACACGCACCCCCCGCCAGTGTTTGCTTGCCCCCAGGAAGCATCAGGGCTGGCAGTTAACTGTCCTCCTTTCTGCCCTGGGACCCCACAGATTTGGCACCATGTCTGAGAAGGTTTTGCTGGAGGTCACAGAGGCGGACCCCCGGACCCTGTGCTCTCCCTTGGCTGTGGTGGGGCCAGAGGGCAGGGCTGGCAGCAGGGAGGGGCCACAGGCCCCAGTGCCCCAACTCCGCGCACTGGCCAGATGCCCGTGGGGCTGGGCCTTGCTGCTCGCCAGACAGTCCCCTGGAACCACTTTTTGGGAAAGAAACCTGAGGCTCAGAGGGGAGAGCGCGCTGTGAAGCCAGGGTGGCTGCTGTGGGGTGTGGGCATGCGCAGCCCTGCAGCTCTGCTCCAGGTCCCGAGGGCACCACAGCCCTCCCCAGGGGAGGCTCTTGCACCCATGCACGTGGGTGACCATTCTTTCCTTCTGGTGCCCCTCAGACTTTTCCCTCTGAAAGAGAATGATTCATTCCTGCAGCAAAAAGGGCATTAAATCCTTTCCAGGAGTGGGGGGTGCCCCCCCCCATAGCCCAGTGGCCCTTCTGGCACTGATCTTGGTGACAAAGAGGCTGAGTGCGAGTGTGGACCCCTCAGAACAGAGCAGGAGAACCAGCACAGTCATTTCCTACCTGGACATAGCCCTAGGCTCTTCTACCTGGAGCCCTCCCCCCTAAAGCTCCTCCCCCTGAAGCCCTCTACCCCCGTAGCCCCTCCCCCCTGCAGCCCTTCCCCCTGGAGTCCCTCCCCCTGCAGCCCCTCCCCCTGCAGCCTCTACCCCCTGCAGCCCTCCCCTTGCACCCCCTTCCCCCCAGAGCCTGGTACAGGTGCATGGTAGCAAGCAGGCCCGGAGCAGCAGTTAAGCAGAAGGCTGAGCAGGGCCTGGGAAACCCTGGGCAAGTGGAAGCCTTAGAACACACACCTCCCTTCCGCAGTGGGAGTCTGTCTGGCTCCAGTCCAGCTGCCAACACACACTAGGCAATGATCCTAACTTCGAGAGAGGAGTGAGATGCTGCAGAAGGCCAGCACCTCCCCATCCTAGAGGCTCCCGGGCCTGGGCTGTGCCTCAGGACCAGCTCTTAGCCAGGTGAGCAAAGACCCCTGGGCGACCTGTTACCATAGATACCCCCCACCCTCGGGCCCCTGCACATGGAGCAGTGCCCCATCCAGGAAGGCCCCAGATGGGCAGTGCCCGGGATCCTTCCCTCCCTAGCCTGCCCCTTATGGGGGGAGGGGTCTGCGGCGCCTGCTGGGAGAGCTGTTCTCTAGAGGGAGGAGTGATGGGGGCAAGAGGGCAGGTGAAGAGGGGCCAACCCTCCCATATCAAAACCACTGCCCAGGCCCTTCCACGGTGCATGCATGCGTAAATCTGTGTGCATCTTTGTAGGCGCTTCACCCCAGGATCACATCAGTGGCAGCCCTCAGGTCAGTCAGCTCAGGAAGAACCCCGCTGGCAATTTTCTAACAGATGTGACTTTTCTAGCTGAGTCATTCTTGTGAGGGTTTCTCTGCCAGCCACCCTCCTGCCCCTCCCCTGCCGCCCTCTCTCCTCTCCCCTGCTTCCTTCCCTTCCCCTCCCCTCCCCTCCCCTCCTCTCCCTTGCCTCCTGACCTACCCCTCAAGGTCAGTGCCCCCCACTACAGGTAGGGCTCCCCATGCCCCAACCCTGTGGTTGCCATGGACACCTGACACCCAGAGGGGCCCATGGGGGAGGGGCTGTAAATAGTCTTAATCATTGTTTTCTCCTGGTAGTCCCAGAAACCGTGTAATTATCAACCATTAAGCAGGGTATGTAATTGTCTGAACAACGTGCAGGTTATTGGGCCAGACCCAGTGCGTTCAGGGGTTGGGCCACAGCAGCAGCTCTGTCTGTCCGCTCCTTTCCCTAAAGACCAGGAGAGGGTCACAATCAGAGTCCCCAGAGCTAAAATGGGCAGCGCCCGCAGGGCTTGAGAGCTTGGGGCCCCCAGGGCCAGGGTAGGAGCCCCATCTCAGGATGCTGGGCAGCACTGGCCCTGTGCTCCAAACCCTTCCTGAGTTTGGAGATGAAAACAGGTAAAAGCTGGGGACGCTGAGCTGGGCCTGGGGAGATGCTCTGCGACTGCAAAGGGAAGGTGAGGGAGAGGTGACCATGGCTCTGCCAGGAGGCTCAGCAGGACATCAGCTTGGGAAGAGGAGCTGCTCCCTGAAACACCGTTTGCTTTCACACCAGCGGTTACATGGAGTCTGCTGCAGGAGCAGAATCCAGCCTCCAGGCCTCCCTCCTCCATTTGTCACCATCATTTATGCCTTATTTTATTTTATGCCTCTTTAGTTAAGAACGCCTCATCCCTCCCGCCTTGGGATACTTGTTTTTCCAGATTCCAAGGTTTTCCCCACTGGAAAATGTTTCTGGAAATCAAGAAGAGGGAGGACCAAAGCTGTAGATGATTTGGCAGTTCCTTGGCCCCAGGCTGCTCCCTTCTCCTGCTCCCCATGGGCCCCTTCCTTGCAAGAAGGAGCTGGCCCGGGCAGACCAGGAGCACAGCAGGTGTCATCGGTGACTCAGGATGGGGCACATTTTTTTTTTAATTTTTTTTTAAATTTATTTATGATAGTCACAGACAGAGAGAGAGAGGCAGAGACACAGGCAGAGGGAGAAGCAGGCTCCATGCACTGGGAGCCTGATGTGGGACTCGATCCCGGGT
Source organism: Canis lupus baileyi (assembly GCF_048164855.1). Classification (NCBI taxonomy): domain Eukaryota; kingdom Metazoa; phylum Chordata; class Mammalia; order Carnivora; family Canidae; genus Canis; species Canis lupus. The sequence goes on along the minus strand of NC_132843.1, from coordinate 38,801,508 downwards.
CTCCAGGATCGCGCTCTGGGCCAAAGGCAGGCGCCAAACTGCTGCGCCACCCAGGGATCCCATGGATGGGGCACATTTTAAGGCAAAAGTCTGAATCATGGCTTTGCTCTGTAGTGTGACCCCACAGGGGTCATGCCGGCAGCTGCTTGCCCCTGTCTGCTCCATGAGGTCTCCCTAACGTGCCCCTCTGCCCTGTCTCAGCTGTGACACAGCCCTGCCCACTGGTACCTCACCTGAAGAGAGGGCCACTGTCCCAGAGGAACACAGGTGATCATCAGACCACCTATGGAAGCACACGGCAGGGGAACTGGCTTCCTTAGTGCATCCTTCATCTCCACCAAAGAGTCAAAATTGACCATTACCTTCTTTAAAAAAAAAAAAAAAAAAAGATTTATTTATTGGGGCCCCTGGGGGGCTCAGTCAGTAAATTGTCTGCCTTCAGCTCAGGTCATGATCTCAGGGTCCTGGGATTGAGCCCCATGTTGGGCTCCCTGCTCAGGGGGGAGCCTGCTTCTCCCTCTCCCTCTGCCTCTCCCCCTGCTTGTGCATGCTCTCACTATCTCTGTCTCTCTCTGTCTGTCTCTCTCTCAATTTATTTATTTATTTGAGACAGAGAGAGAGAAAATCTCAAGCAGACACCCCGCTGAGCACAGATCCCACGACCTGAGCCAAAATTAAGAGGTGGGCCATTCAATGAACTGAGCTGCCCAGATGCCCCTTGACCATGACCTTCTGCCTCAAGTCTTGCCTGCTCCTCCCTGAACCCTGTCACCAAGTCTTTCCCTCCTCCCTGGCTCCACCCTGGCTGTTCAGGCTACAGCTGGAGTGTGTGCCCTGTCTGCTCTCTGTGCCCTCTTGTGTTCTCGATATGCGCCCCTTCTACTCCCAACCCACCCCCACCCCCCGTCTCTCCTGCTTTCTCACATGCACACTGTACCAGCAGTCTGGACTGCAGCACGCTGCCCACTACTTTCTGACCCCATCTTCACAAGGTTGCTTCTTAATGGAAATGACCAAGTGAGGCTTTATTGTTGGCGACTTCCCTAATTACATCCAGATGATGGATTTTTCTAAAAGAAAATAAAGTTGAGAGTATTCAGTGCTATCTATTCAAGTTAGACTTAGTGGTTAAGAGCCCAGCATCCTCCAGAGAAATATCCACAAGGGAGTCTTGGCATCTTTAAGTCAAAAGAAATTGAAAATGTAATCTAGTCCACCCTCCTGCTTCCATGCAGAAGTTTATCTTTATCTTATAAAATAGATGGTTCCTTAGCAAAAACACTGGCTTCTGATTAGAAGTTCCCTGCATTCAAACAGTGGGGCTGTGAGCCACGGCGAGAGCCAGTGACACTCCATCTGGACCCTGGCCATCCAAGATGGTGCATGAGTGACCTTTGGTGGGATCCCCAGTGTGATGAGTGGGGGACCCCCTCCTCTACTCCCCTCACACCCTCCCTTTCAGAGGTGACAGGAATGGAGCTCTCCGGGCCCTGGAGAGGTGATGGAGAACAGAGCCTGGGGATGGCCCCTGCTTCTCATGACCCATTTTTAACACTGTGATATGTCCCTCTGTTTGGGCTTTGAGCCAAAGTACATTCAGAACTCCCTGTGAGGGAGAGGGATCATACTAGGTCTGGTTGAGGGGAAATGGAACACACCTCTTCCCTCTAGGATAGCTTCTTTTAATCTATTTTTTGCTTGAGGAGGCTTGATTGAATCAATGACAGCTATAGACCAAGGATCCAACATTCCATACATATCCCTTGAAAATTGGGCACAGTCTTCTGCCAGTCACAGATGCCAAGAAAACACAGCCCCCCTCTGAACAAGAGGGGAAGGTGAGGTCAGAGAAGTTCACAGACTCAGTCCTTCCAGCTCGTGCTAGAGATGGAGTATACTGCAGTATAGATTGTGTGCCTTTGAAAACACCAATTTCTGTTTCTAACCCATTCTGTTAGACTGATGAGCCAAAGACATCACTGATGGAGCCCTTTAGTCCTGGGACCTAAAGTGCAAACCCAGGCTTTTGGCAACTGCAGTTACAGTTTGGCATCTAGAGTCTCAGACTATTCCTCTCTTCTGTGAGGGAAGGCAGGGCCATCCAGTCCAGTGTGCAGGGCAGAGCAAGGGCAGGGTGAAGGCAAGGCGAGGGTGAGGCAGGGGGAGGGCAAGAGCAGGGTGGGGTGGGGCAGGGCAGAGGGAGACAGGAAGGAGGCAGGACAGGGTGAGGGCAGGGGCAGAGCAGGGCAAGGCAGGGGTGGGGCAGGGCGAGGCAGGGGCAGGGCAGGGTGAGGGCAGGGGCAGAGCAGGGTGAGGCAGGGGCGAGGCAGGGCATGGTGAGGGCAGGGGCAGGGTGACAGCAGGGGCAGGGCAAGGTGAGGCAGGGGCAAGGCAGGGCAAGGTGAGGGCAGAGCAGGGTGAGGCAGGGGCGAGGCAGGGCAGGGTGACGGCAGGGGCAGGGTGATGGCAGGGGCAGGGCAAGGTGAGGCAGGGGCAAGGCAGGGCAAGGTGAGGGCAGAGCAGGGTGAGGCAGGGGTGAGGCAGGGCAGGGTGAGGGCAGGACTAACTTCTACCCCAGCAGAGGGGTGAGCAGAGCACAGACCTCTGGGTCCCTGAGCTCACCAGCAGAAGGGAAGCAGGATGTGCAGGGCTGTGCAGGGTTCTGTTTGGGGGGAGGTGGGAACGTGTGGTGCTGTGCTCATTTCCCCGATGGTCAGGCTTGCAGCCAGCCCAATGAGAAGCTTCTGTGGGACCCGTGTGGGACCCCCGTACGCCCCGCAGAATCAGGACGGGCCTCGGGGAAATGCTGGGGCTCTGCAGGCTCCCATAAGCTGTGGTCTAAGGTGGGAGCCTTGTGTCCCCAAGGTGTCTGCAGGGGGAGTCCCTGCAGGAGCTGAGGAGGAGCTGGCTTCTGGTGCTGAGTCACAGCCCAGACTTCTGGGTACAAAGACCCGGGTGTGGAACAAGTGCTGTCCCAGAGCTCATGCCCCCCGTGTTCCCCTGGGGTGCAAGTCAGGGTGGACTGTGCCTCGGTTAGATAATTCCAGGAAAACTCTGCATGGCAGGAGCTGTGTCTGCCCTGCTCTGGTGCCACCGAGCTCTGCCCTCTTCCTGGCCCAGGGTCTGGAGCCCCCAGTGGGCTCGGCTTCTCAAGGGGGCAAGAGGGCCCGCTGCCCAGACCCGCCTGTGTGGCCCTGTGGTGCCCGGGGGGTTGTCTACTAGTTTCAAGTCCCCAGAGCCACAGCCCCACCTGCCCCATGAGCCACCGGCTGATCCTGGGGAGACTCGGTCCCTGAGGGAGATCAGTCCCAGAACGAAGACACCGCAGCTCCTCCCAGGGCAGTGGGGAGTGGGGGCGGGGGGCGGCAATCAGGGTGAGCATCCACTCCTGGAGCCCCCCAGTCTTCTGCTCACCTTGCCCTGTACTCACATGTGCTGTCTCCCCTCAGGGTGCAGGCTGCACTGCCCTCGTGGTGGCAGTGGTGGCCCGGAAGCTGGAACTCACCAAAGCAGAGAAGCACGTTCACAACTTCATGATGGACACTCAGCTCACCAAACGGGTAAAACACCACTGTTTTAACGTGGGAGCCGATGACAAGGAAACAGCCCCCTGGTTCTCACTGGGGGCGGGAGAGGGGCCAAGGGAGCCCAGGCGCTTGTGAATGGCCTGCATCTAGGGGGCGCAATGTCTCCGCATCCTGGGCTCCCATCCTCTACCAAATCACCATGTGGTTCAGGCAACCAAATAATTTTCCTGATAATTGAATCAATAGCTTTGGGTGGTGTAACCCCACCCTCTCCCCAAAGGGCACTGAACCAATCACCCATCGAGAGGCAGCGTTTTTGTTTAGGCTCAGACAACATTAGGAAGGGCAGTAGAGTCTTGTCTTTTTTTTTTTTTTTAAGTTTGATTTAAGTCATCTCTGCACCCAATGTGGAACTTGAACTCACAACCCTGAGATTGAGAGTCGCTTGCTCTTCTAACAGAGCCAGCCAGGTGCCTCAGGAAGGCCAGTAGAGTCTTAAAAATGGTATTATGTCTAAATCCATTTCTTTTTAAAAAACCATTAAAGATGATCATCACAGCAGAGCCCACATTTTTAAATGATGTTCATCAAAGTGTCATCATCCAATCCCCCTTTGAGGCTTCCGGATAATGGTTCTCACTTGTGGTAAAGGAGGAGGAACAGTGGAGACGTGCTAGAATGGGGAGAGGGGTCAGCTGCTGGATGTCTGCCACCTGCTGAACTGTCCGGGATGAAAAGGCTGCCGGAGAAGAGACAAAAACAGGTCCTTCCAGGGGTAGAGCCAGAAGAGCAGAGCAGGAGCTGCTCCTTAATGACTGGCTTATGGAGAATGTTCTAGAGCTGCAAGCCAAACAAAGGTCAGCAAGAGGATTTCTTGCAAGACTCCTCTTTCTGAGAGGAGCATCAACCCTATGCTGGGGTCTGGGCTGCTGAGGCCAGTCTTCCTCATTTGGGACTTAAGTGTTCGGGGACTCACAAGCAACCAGATGCTGGTTTTTGAACACTGGAGAAAATATTCTGTGGTAACTGTTGCAGGAAAACGGTGTTGGCAACAGAGTCAGGGGCAGGAGGAGAGCCAGTGGCAGGCGGGCAGCCCGGGTGGCCAGCAGTTGCTGAGGCTCTGCGCTTCTCAGCAGAATTATTTATGGGGTTTGATTGTCTGGTCTTTGATTACACATATTGGATTCTTTGAAGAGGCTCCGCAGGTGTGAAAAGGAATGGTCCCAGGCAAATATCCTAGCCTCGTTGATGTTCAGGAGGCTGGACATGGCACATTGTGGCCCAGCTGTCTGCTGTCCAACAGACAGCGTCATTTAGCACCAAGGTGGCAGAACTGAGGCTGTTCCTGCAGCTTTCCGTGTGGGATTTACCCAGAACACTGTGACCCAACAGTTCCCATCAGCCATCTGATATGCATGCAAGTCCAGCTCAGCACTGAGCAAATTATTAAAGTGGTGGGGACACCTGTGGGCACCAAGGCAGAGGTGAGGGCGCACGGCTCTGCCTTTAGCACCTTCCCGGAAGCTGTTTCCTTACAGCAGACACATGCACACTTGTTCGGCCCTGCTTTGTGAAACCAAGATATACTTTATATTTCATGCCATTCCCACGCTTCCTCCATTTTCCACCCATGAGTCAGATTGTAGAGGGAAACAAAGCCAAGGAAAGCCGGTTCTCTTACAGGACAGGAAAATAAACAGTGTCTGTAGTCTGATTGTGGAAGGAGTGCACCCCGTGGTCACCAGTTTCCATCGTTCAAAAATAATCCTATAAATCCTGCTCAAGGCCACTTACTTTTTGAAAAGTAGGTCTGAAAACCAAATCAACAAATATCTTTGGCTCATCTGTGAGCGCCAGGTATCTTTTCAACTCATATATCTCACTTTTCTGAGAACACATAAATCTGCCAAAATGTCCCTTTAATGTCTTTTCCCCGAGACCAATTATGCAACGCGGCTTTTACAGATCAAGGATTCTCAAAGCTTCCAGAGGTTCTTCTCCAGAACCTTGGTTGGAAGGAAGGTGCCGGTGAATTCGTGAGCGCTGGGCTCAGCCCTCCTGAGGGAGTTGCTCCCTGGGGCCCACAGCTCGGTCCCCATCCCCTCCGTGCCTGGGGCCCAGCAGTGGTGAGCACAGCCTCTTGTGACAGCTTAGTGAAGCACCAGAGAAAGACCCAGTCACGCAGGAACTCACTGTGGCATCGTCGCCAACTTCTCAGGAGCTGACATTAGTGTATCTCAAGAGAAAAGCATTCTGTTAGGACAAATTTCGCAAACTTAATTCTTTAAACACCTAAGCAAAGAGAGAGAGAGAAGGATTGTAATTATTCATCATAAAAACTCTCAGACTTTGGTGTTCGTCTGTCCTGCTGGTCGGATGCTGCCGTAAAGGCTGCAGCCCTGCTTTGGCCGTTAGAGTCACATGGGTTTGTGTGTTTCCTGTGTGAGCAGAGAGGGGCTGGTGTTGCAGCGCAGGGACTCAGTTTCTGGTTTTCCTGGGTCCACAGCTTTCCTTCTGTCCCTCGGTTGGCTTGTCAAGTCCAGGGCAATGTCTTCCTGCATTCACAGCAGTCAGACAATCACCCAGGAGCTTTTACTCCAGAACAGTCCCCTTTGGCTGCCTGCTGGGCTGCAGAAGCCACACACAGGAGCCATAAAAGAGATACTGGACCTTGTTTTTGCCCCCACACGATGCCCCATGTCCCCATCCCTCTGTTTTATGTGACTAAACATACCCATCCCCAGATCACTGCTGGATGCCAAGTTCTGCTCCAGGGACACCATGGTGGGTGCTGGTGGTTCCTGCCCTCGGAGAGCACCTCTTCTTTCCAGAAGGCAGGGCGGGATGCCCACAGACACGTGGCCCACAGAGCAGCACGGACACGAGGGTTCTATTTCCTGGGTTGGCTCTCCATGTGGGACCTCAGGTGGCACCACATGCACCGCTAGCTGGGGGTCGTGTCTTCTTATCATTGCCATAAGGGGTTCTTGCCCCAAATACTTTATCTGAGCACATTTCCCCACGAGGTCAATGAGTGAAACCAAAAGAAAACCCTGTCTTTCCTACCCCTGTTCCTTCCCTCTGACTTCCCTGGTCTCCAGGCTGGGAACTTATGGCCTTGGGGACTCTTGTGTGCTCTGGACCCACAGGGCCTGAGCAGCTCCCGAGCCTGCTCTCCGACCCTGCCCTGCCTGTCCCCGCACACCAGCTTCTCCGGGTCTCCGCTCACCACACTGAATGCCATCACATGTCCTGTCATGGCCTCCTGACCCCAGTCTTCCTGTGCTTTGCTTCCTTCCCTGTGGGGCCCCTTAGGCTCCAAGACTTAGCTGTGAACATATCACCCACCACCCACTCACACCCTTACCCTTCCTTGGACCTACTGATCAGGGCTAAAGAAACCTTTTCTTTCATTTATGAGCATATGTGAAAGTTTTATCAAATCCTGCTGGAAAAAAACCCTTTTCTTCCAGCAGCAAATTCAAGGATTTACTCATCACAGATCTTAATCTCTTCAAAACTTACCCAGTAATCGATTGACCAGTTACCAAATACTAATCCTCCCCAGAGAGTGCCCATAAATGGTCTCGGTCACAGAGCTCTGGACAGATTGGGGACAGGTTCTCTTTAGTAAGAGTCCTACAAACACTGAGCTTCTGAGCTGGAGGGAAATCTCAGGGACGAGTCTCAGATCCAGAGACGGGCAAGTGTGGGTGTGCAACAGCAAACTGTGTCCAAGCTAGGGTGGCTGCATATTCTCAGGCCTGCATATGGCCCAGCCACAACCCTGAGGGTTTCCTAGAGCGATCAGCTCCTGAGAACTGGGCATGGTGGTGAGGGTCCCAGGCCTGCGTGTGGGAAAGCCAGTCTGCCTCCACACCAGCTGGATATCATGTGGATGGCCCCGGACAACTGAGTACCACCCTTCACCAGGTTGCACGGGGCAAGGAACTGTAAATGCCAGAGACCACCCCCAGAAACCCACCCTGCCTCAGGGCCCGGCCCAGGCTCCTGCTGGCCATGGGGCAGAAGCCAGTTCCAAGCATTGAGGTGGCTTCCAGGTGCAGGCACAGAAAGCTGAGTGGGGCGTGGACAGGACTGCACTGGACGGAGAGAGGAAAGGAAGCCAGCAGGAAGTCTGTGGGTTGGGGTGAGGGGGCAGTGGAGCTGGCAGGGAAGAGAGAGGCCCCACCCAGTTCTATCCCTAACAGACTCCAGACAGGACGGACCCACAGGGTTTTGGACCGTGATGCTCACCAGCCCTCGGCTCCCCTAGATCCAAGCTGGGAGGCTCCTGGGACTTATTCCTGTCACAGCCACTCCCCAGGCCTGCTCTGTGTCCTCTCCCGTCCCCCTCCCAGGGAGCTTTCTGGCAGCTACTGGGGATACTGGTGACTTCTTCCCTGGAGGGTCGCCAGAGGGCTCCCTGAGGCTTCACAAGGGGGTACGAGGGGGAACAGAGCAGGCTCCTGTTGTAGGCTGTCCCATGTCCTCCTGCAGCTGACCGCCCTTGGCAATACTGGGCAGGAGCTCACACTGGCAGAGGGATGGCCAGAGCAGGCTGCAGCATGGTGACTGAGTCAGGAGCTCCAGTGACAGACAAGTGTGTTCTGTGCTGTTTTCTTTGGAGGGAGCAGGGAACACTCACATGCAGCCAGGGACACCCATGGAGCGGCCGTGAGGTACAGGGCCCGTGGGCAGGCTCTGTGCCAAAGAGGAGATAACAATTCCACCCCTTTTGTGCGGCTTCTCCGAGGGCTAATGAGACTGTAAACACGGAGCCCAGCACATTGTAGTCCCTCAGCAGGTGTCAGCTGCCACAGCTGCTACCTGCCAGACAGAGATGGAGGTTGGGCTGCTTCCTTGCCCAGGACCTGGGAACCTCAGAGCAGCTCCTAAAGTGTGAGGGTCACCGAGCCCATTCTCTGGCCCCTGCCAGGCTGGAAGCAGAACATGGGGACCCTGGCAAGCCATCAGCTGTGTGCATGTCTGCTTGGGGAACAGAAGAGCAGACAGGACCGTGTGAAGAGTCCTCAGGCTCCTGAGCCCTGCTGCCCACCCCACCGCCTCAGGAGCTCAGCGAACCCCAGGAGGGGTACACGACCTCACCGGCTCCCACCTGGACTGTGGTCAAAGCCCTCAGCCCCATGACCAGAGGGAGCCCTGGTTGCAGCATGTACTGTCAGCATCAGAGGGCATAGTGCGGCTATAGGGCTGTTTCCTTTCCTCCTGCAGACACTGATTCACGTAGCTTTGTGCCAGGCGGTTAGCTGTCAGTCCCGAAGCGGCACCAAGCCTCGTGCCTTCCCGAAGACACGGGCCTCCTGCCCAAACCCACAAAGTCGCTGCGGCTACCCGGCTGTGCCGTGACTTCCCAGGCTCCCACTCGGGCTGAGGGCGCCGTGGGGCCTGGACTCCTTGCCTCCGTTATGTGGCCAAGTGTGGGCCCTGATGAGTGAAAACGAATTGCGAATGTTTTTCCAATTCCTTGACCCTTGATCCTGGGAAACAGAAAACGGTATTTGTGTGGAGATGAAGCCTAGTCAGGAGGAGCTGCAGACCGCACGGAAACCGTATGTTCTTCTTGGCCCCGGCTCCCGTTCGGACTTTGCCCTCAGCCAGCTGCGGGACTCTGGCGCTCACGACCTGTCCTGGACACCGTGTCCTCCTATTTTACACAGGGGTCTGGACTGTGTGCAGAATTCGTGTGTGTGTGTGTGTGTGTGTGTGTGTGCATGGTTTATGGAGCACAGAAATCCACTTTGGCTCAGTTTACCGTTCGTAATGTCACGGTGTCACTCTGTGTCTCGGTTTGTTCGTCTGTAAAATGGGGATCATCCTAGCTGCTGCCTGGTGAGTTTATGGGGAGGAGGACCTGAGAGGCGCGGGAGGAACCCAGATCGTGGCCGGCACACCATCCGCATCAGGGATCTCCTCCTTCATGCCTCCGGACAACAACTGTAGGGGATGGATTTCTCTCTCTCTCTTGATAACTATGCATTTATCCCTAACCTGCTCAGTAACTGCAATAATGAGCATGACCTGCAGGCTTTCCAGTTTCACCCATTTGCTACCCACCAGCACCACCTTGCGCAGCTCTGCCAGCCTCCCGGAGCAGACATGTGGGCAGCGGGGGCTCTGTGGGCAGCGGGGACTCTGCCAATCATCCTAAAAGCTGAGAGGGGTTTTCTTCCATTTTTCTGTGAGGCCGTCCTTGCAGGCTAAGCACCCGGGAAAACCAAAGAGTTCCCACCTCAGGGGACGTGGGCAGAGAGAGTGGGGCAGTGGGGGGCCGTCCTGAGCGTCCCTTGTCTGGGAGGCTCCTGTCCAGTCTGGCTGTGGTCAGACCCCACCTGCCCCGCCTCCGCTGCTCACCTGGACCCACCACGGCTTCCTGCCGGGTGAAGAAGCACCAGAAGTGAGCCATTAAGGGATCGAAAACCATTTTCACAGCGGATTTTTACTGAACAAAAAAAGCAGTGTTTATGTCACTTAGACATTTCTGAGAAGACTTAGCTGGCTGTTCTTTTAAAAACATCACTTCAGCGCCAGTGAAAAATATAATCCAGCCTTGGTAATAAATTTTTAAAACACACACACACAAAAGTTATCAGCCTGTGAAACAATGCTTCCTAGCTTCCCACACGCCTCCGCATTTTAACAATGTCCCATCTGTGATGTCAGCCTGACGAAGTGGGCCTGTACTCCCCAGTTTCACTAAAATCTTTTCTGGCTAGGAACCCGGTCTCTCCTGGGCTGTTCCACGGACACCAGGCCCTGGGCCTGTGGGCCTGTGCCAGTTTGCATGGCATGCAGAAACGGGAACAGTTCATCAAAAATCTGTTCGGCTTGTGCTTAATAAGAAACGTTTCCTCTGGCTCTTGTTACTAACTGCCAAAGACGTCTGTGTTTGGATTAAAACTCTGTCCTGTGCCATCTGGATGCCATCGATACGGCCCCGCTCAGCCGGGAGCCCGTGAGATCAGCGGTTTCCATGTCGACGGCAGTTAGCGTCACATGGCATAGAGCGTGGTGGCTGCGCACACAGAGGCGCCAGCCTTGGCGAGGACACAGCGTTGGCTTCACACCTAAGTATCTTCACTGATTTTCAGACACTGCTTTGAAATAATTTCAGTTTTAAGCCAATTACATTTATGGGTAAAATTACAGTGTAAATGTTTTTGGCCATTTGGGAAAGGACACGATGGGCTGGCTGAGGCCTCTGAGCTCCGTTTGTGGGAAAGACGTGTCCTCAAAGAGGCCTTTGAAAATCTCCAGCTGATGGGAAATCTGTTTGGGCTCCAAATCCAAGCAAGGATCCAGGTGTAGTATGTGGCCGTGTCGGGTGAGTGCAGAAGAGTGCAGGTGCACGGGTGGCCTGGCCTCTGAGTCTAGGGCCACAGCTCATCTAGATCTAGCCCAGAAACAGCAGTCAAGGGGAGCAAAACCCTCAAGAAAGAAACGAGAGCAGCTCTCTGGTCTGGCCTGCTGCCGTGTGCAGAACAGGACTCAGAGGAGACGGGTCATAATCATCTTTCTAAGGGTTCATGCGTCAGCGGAGGACGCAGAACCATGTCCTTATAAGGCAGACAGTAGCAGCAAACTCGGAGACACGGTGTATGAAACACAGAAAATGAGCCTGTTAGCAACTCACCGTATTTGTTCTTCCTCAGATCAAGAATGCAGCGGCCAATGTCCTGCGGGAAACATGGCTCATCTACAAACACACAAAGCTGCTAAAGAAGATTGACCATGCCAAGGTTAGGAAGCACCAGAGAAAGTTCCTCCAGGCCATTCACCAGTGAGTACGCTGCGCATTCCCCTGCCAGGGCCCTGCACCTGCTCCAACGAACCACAGGGGGAAACCCGCTGCTGACCCCCCAGCACTGGGGCGGGAACTGGGCCCATGTCACTCTGTTCCTCCCACTATTGCACCCACACTGGCCGGCACTATGCATGGGCTGTGGCAGGTGGAGGAGTAAGAGCCTCCAGTATCTCCCATCACTCTGACACCCCCCTGTGTCACCATCACACTGACACCCCCCCATGTTCCCATCACACTGACACACCCCCCGTCCCCATCATACTGACACACCCATGTCCCTATCATGCTGACACACACACACACCCTGCATGAGTGAACTGCGGTCTGTTGTCTCCAGAAGACAGGGATGTAAAGTGCAGTAGCAGGGATGGTGTTTGGGAGGTGCTGGGGGTGGGAGGAGGGCCTTCCAGAGGCAGGGAGATGATCTGAGAGGAGGAGGGGAGAGGCCAGAAGGCATGCTGCCTGGGGACAGGAGTTTGCTCTCCTGGGACCTGAGCTACACACCATCCTGGTCCATTGTCACAGGTGTGGAGGTCCCCAGTCTGGGGTTCCAAAATCAGGTGAACCGGTACAGCTGCAAATCCACATGCCGGGCTCCACTGTCCGCGCACGTGGAGCGTGGCTGTCACAACTCTTTCCCACAGACTGAGGAGCGTCAAGATGGAGCAGAGGAAGCTGAGTGATCAAGCCAACACCCTGGTGGACCTTTCCAAGGTGAGTGGCGGAGGCTGAGGGGTTCTCAGATGTGGCTGTGGGGACCCAGCCATCCCAGCTCCATGGTGCAGGCCCAGGAAAGCGAGGCCCAGGCCCCCTTGAGTGGATCCCTGATGGGAAACCTGGTGTGTGGCCTTAGTGCGGGTGATTCCTGAGCCTACAGATCTCTGCAGCGTGCTGCTCATGCTGCTTGGTGGAGTGAGGCCCAAGAATGAGCTGAAGCTGTGCAAGGAGCACCCACAGGGCTCCTGGGGATGGCAGTGGCCAGGCTGCCTGGTCACATGATTGTGACTGGAAGCTCGGTTTCTTGCCTCCTCCAATCCTTACACATCAGCTTTTCTGACCCCAAATCAGTGGTGAGGGCAGGGAGTGCATTTCCAGGCACCAGGCAGTTCATGGTGATGAGTGTGAAGGTGCCAAAAAAGAGAACCCTCCCCTGAGAGCCCCAGGACGTGACTGCCACAGGGCCATTCCGCATTTCTGACACTGACCTGCCATAAGTACTGGAAAGAAACTTGGGGCTCCTTCTGTGAACCCTAGAACTGAAGGACTGAAGGCCACGCCACTGGCAGAGCTGTGGCTGCTCCTCCCATCCTCAGCCCCTCAGGCCTCTCGGTAAAGATTGCACATCAAATGTTCAGCCCAGGGCCAGGCTGGCAGGACATTCCAACAGATGTCGATTATCATAATGGAACTCGTTCCCTGGGTGAGCAAGAGAAAGTCCCTCAGGCAGATTAGCACCCTTTGAAAAGAGGTGCAATCAGAGAAATTGCGGGTTTTTGGCCTCGTGCAGGTGCCTGGTTCAGCAAAGGATCAGGCCAGAGAGGGGCCTCCCAAGCTCAGGGACTTGTGCTGGCAGCAGCAGGGGTTGAGGGGCGGGGAGCGGGGGCATGGGGCTGAGGCGGAGCCAGGGCCCCAGAGCACGGGAGGGAACCCCCAGGTCTCGGGTGTGGTGTTAACATCCTCAGGTAGAGGAAAAGTACTAAAAGGTTTACAAATGGAGGCGTTGATCAGCAGGACAGAAGGAAGCCTCGCTCCAGGCAGAACACGGCCAGACTCCAGGGAGAGGCCACAAGAACGGGGCGCCAGTGGCCCCCATGCCAGAGGGGTCCCCTCACCTCTCTGTGCTGTGCAGGGGCCTGCTTCAGGCCCCCTTTCCCGCCCTCCTCCCACCCCCACTCCACGGTGGCTTCTAAGCTCCTGTCTCCCTGGCGGCCCCATACAGAGACTGCGCATTGTTGCTCTGGCCACAGGCAAGCATGAATTGGCCTCTGGTGGTCTGAATTCTCAATTCTCTGAGATGAGGTGACCAGTCAGTCTGGTCCCTATGAGGCTGCGCTCTGATGGCTCAGCTGTGGCCGGGAATGGGGTGGTGCCAGGCCCGCCTGCCCATGTAGGAATGGGCTGGCACCGCACCCCAAGAGTTTCTCTTACGGTAGCAAGCTTTCCCACCTCCCCTCTCACCTGGCAGGACACCCTGTGGCTGATGTCCTCTGGGAACATCAGGCACACGGACTTTCAGGCCTGCGCTGGTTCAGTACCACCCACAGCGTCTCACAGACTTGGGGCCCAGGGAGAAGCAGGCTGGCTGAGGGTCCACATCACTGAGTCACGTGGGAAACTAAACCCCACCAGTAATGGCAGCAGGCTGCCTGGCAGGAAAGGTGTGCAGGGAAGGGCTAAGGGGGTCTCTGCAGGGCTGCTGTGGGGACAGGTGCGAGCCCAGAAGAGGGGGGCTTTGGAGTCCACCTGCTCTTCCCTCCCAGAGACTCGCCTAAGTCCTGCCCCCTGCCCCGCCATGCCTTGTCAGCAAGCACAGGGCAGGGGACCCAATACTGACTCCATACAGCCCTCCAAACCCGCCACCTGCCCACCCCTGCTCTCTGGTCCTTGCTAGATTAAGAAAATGGCATGTGGCCTCCAATATTATTTGCTAGATTAAATGGCTATCCCACAGGGTGGCCTCGCTGGGAGGACCTGGGTCTTATTTGCTAGCTTCAATTCCTTTAATTGAAATGTAAAAATAATTCCTAATATCTGAGACTCTAAGCGATAAGATGGTGTCTGTGAAAATGCTTTGTAAACTATATGGAGACTTTGCAAATGGTGGTTCTCATTATGAATGTAGATGAGGAAGCCAAGATCTAGAGGAATGAAGTGGCCACCCTAAGGTTGGGCAGCTGACCAGTGGCCACACAGGGACCCAGGTCAAGGGGTCTAGGCTCAGTCCATAGCTCATAGGGCCCTACAAGGCTCATCAATGTGTAGTCTGGGCATTCCAGGGACAGTGGCCACCTTGATGAGGTTCTGGATTGTTAATTAGCGAAGGCAGCATGATCACTTCCAAAGTCTAGTCTTGGGAACGTTGGGGTGTCGGGGGTATCCTGCACTCCCAGGCAGAGCTGCCTTCATCCTGCCTCTGCAGTGGCTCCTTGGGGGCCCATCGTCGGCCCCCTTCCCACCTCCGCTCTGGCCCTCACACTTTGCCACCTTCCTTTACTCTGCTTTTCCATCTCTCCTTGGTCCCTGCTCCCATGGGTGCCAGGGGTTTCTGCATCTTGCTGGCATAACTCAGACTTTCAGGCAAACAGGGTCAGGATGCTATGGGCAGATGACCAGAAGCCCCAAGGGCCTCATTACCTGGGAGGGGGCAGAGGGGGCATGCAGGGCTCACATGGCTCTCGTTCCCAAGGCTGCTGTCACCTGTTAACGTATAGAGGAGGGTAGCTGTCGCATAGATGAGCGCTCTCCAGGCCAACTCGGGAAGCCAGATTATATCCAGAAAGTGTCCTGATAAGAGAGAAGTCAGAGCCATGGACAAGACTGGGAGTGTACCTGTGGAAGGGGCTCAGTGGGGCTTTGTGCTGAGGTCATGGGGGGCTCTCAGCCTGTGGTCCGGTGGCCAGAGGGAATGGCGCCCTGGCCTGAGCCCCTCTGTTAGCTTTGCTCTGATCCAATTTGATGACTTAACTCTCAGAAGGCAAGTTTACTCTGTATGTTAGTAAATTGAACACCAATAAAAAATAAATTAAAAAAAAAAAAAAAAGAAGGCAAGTTTACTGGATACTTTTAAGTTTCATTTGATTGTCAGGTCTCCTGATTGCACCCCGGCCCAATCACCCCCGGGCTCTACTTTCCTTCAGACACAGGGCCTTGTTGGTAAACAGGAAGAAACCTTCTAGGCACCTGGAATAACTTGTGGTGTGAAAGGTCTCTCCCCATCAGTGGATTCCTCCCTGGGGCAGAGGATGGAGGGGACCTGTGCCAGCCTCACTCACCCATCGTCCAGCCAATAGCTTTCAGGGACAGTCATGTGACAAACCCTTTGTGAAGCGGATTTGTGTCCATTCATTAGTTGAGCATCTCCTATGTGCCAGGTGCTGTTTTAAGCCCTAGAGACACACCCATGAGCACAGGCAATGGCCCCAGCCTGGACAGCATCCCTCCCTGTGGGTGGTGGTGGATGGTGATACCCAGGTGGAGCAGTTAACTAGCACAGCAGAAGGTGGTATAACGGAGGAGAGGTAAGCAGGGAAGCAGGATGGGGAGCAGGGTTGGGGATGGGGTACAGTGTTAATCAGGGCACGGGAGACAGGGCAGGTTGCCAGGATTCAGGGAGACAGCATGAGGTGGGAGGTTTATGGAGTGGGGGGCAGCATCTGAGAGTGAAGGTGGCAGGACATGGTGGGAGGGGGCTTAGAACTACCACAGTAGGACAGAGTCCTTAGCCAGCCCACGGGAGCTCTGCAGGTGGACTGGGCCTGCGGGGATGGCCCGATGGGGCAGTGTCTCTCCTTACCAACCAGGCAGGAGAGGGGCTGTGACCCCACAAGGTCACTCCGAGGGGCTGCAGACCAAGGTGAGCAGGGGTGTCTGGCGTCTCTTCCGGCCACTGTGCTAAGAGCAGCCCAGGGGCAATAATGTCATGACCGTGGGTGGTTATTATTATTTTTTTTTAATTTTTTTTTATTTATTTATGATAGGCACACAGTGAGAGAGAGAGAGGCAGAGACACAGGCAGAGGGAGAAGCAGGCTCCATGCACCGGGAGCCCGATGTGGGATTCGATCCCGGGTCTCCAGGATCGCGCCCTGGGCCAAAGGCAGGCGCCAAACCGCTGCGCCGTGGGTGGTTATTATTAACCCATTTTGTAAGAAAACTGCGTTTTACACTCGAACTTGAACCTCGGCTGGCCCCCCAAGTCCCTAGCCCCATCCACTCCCCAGCATGGTGCCTTTTTGTCAATGAGCGGGCTTGTACAGCCTCTGAGCCGAGAGGTTGGGCTGTCAAGGACCCCAGGAGGGCCGAGACTCACCCATCTAAGAAGTAATACTGCTTATGCATGTTTTCTGATGGGTCACTACCACCCCTATGTACCCCGCACCTCCGGGTCTTCTCCTGGGTCGGCCAGGCTGGACACTCTGGTGTGGATGCTGTCCCTTTGTGATTTGGGAGCACTTTGTTTCTCCAGCCACCGGTCCCCATGTGATGACCCATAGTATACTGTCCCCATCTCTCCCTACAGATGCAGAATGTCATGTATGACCTGATCTCAGAGCTCAACGACCGGAGTGAAGACCTGGAGAAACAGATCGGCAGCCTGGAGTCCAAGCTGGAGCACCTGGCGGCCGGCTTCAGTTCCTTGCCACTCCTCATTGCCGACGCCCTGCGCCAGCAGCAGCAGCTCCTGTCTGCCATTGCCGAGGCCAGGGGCGGTGCGGCGGGCACCACCCACACACCCCCGGCCTCTGACAGCCCCCTCGGGGTCAGCTCCACCTCCTTCCCTACCCCATACACAAGTTCAAGCAGTTGCTAAATAAACCCCCCACTCCAGAAGCATTACCCATAGGTCTTAAGATGCAAATCAACTCTCTCCTGGTCACTTTGCCATCAAGGAACAATCAGACCAGGGAACCTAAAGAGGAGAGACCAAGCTAATTAACTAACTCGGGTTCATTCAGCGTGCTTGGTTCGATATGCCTTGAAACCAGAAATCTAATCTCTGTTTAGGTGCCTCTACTTGGGAGCAGGAAGAGGAGGTGACAGGAAGCGGTGCCTCTGGCAGGGCCATGGCTGCAGAACTGGTGCAGAACAGAAATCCACGTCAATCTCAGGTCTCGCGTCGGGGGTGGGGGGGAGCGGGGGCACCGAAGCCGCCGATGGAGAAGCAGCCCAGAAGCGGGTACCCCTGGGGGGGGTGTCAGGCTTAGACATGGGCTCCTCACCACTGGGGTCCTGTGGACTCCCTCTCCCTGCCATTTGTCTTGGGAAGCCTCCGGAGGACAAAAGGCAGGGAGAGCTACACAGCCGCCAGAACTGACATTCTTTCCTCCCAGACCTTAACCAGTCATAAAACCCAATCCAGACTAAAAACAAAAAAGACAAATAAAAAGCCAGATTTTCTATCCAATATTGACATCCATATAAAGCTGTGTGTCTACAGGTATGTGCACATGCATACTCATCTCCCACGTTCATCCCAGGTCTTTCCTTGCTTGAACTTGACCAGAATAAAAGGGACCTGGTTCCTCACCTGCACACAGTGGGCACTCCATGCATGTGCATTGGTTCAAATGTGAAGGTGGGTGCTTTCAGCTCAGGTAGTTTGCTGGTGTTGGGCACGTTCTGAGCTTCGCCAAAGGCGCGGGTCCCTTCAGACAGGACACAGCACCCCTGCTTGCTTTGAGATGGACGCCAGGCCACTTGCTGGCATTCTGGAGGGGCACGCAGCCCTTGTGGCCTGCACAGAAATTCCTTCTTACCTGCAAACTGGCTGTGTTCTGGTGGAGCACGGGAGCTGTGTACATGTGCAAGGGTAGGCGATGTGCAGGCACAGCCCAGGGGTGCCCCAGGGAGGAGGGGTGCTGTCTGGGGATTCGCTTAGCTGTGTGCATCCAGAACAGCCTTCCAGCCTAGGTGTTAGGAGCACGAAGGGGTCCAGGGCCTCACCTGGAATGCAACAGGTGGTGGTAAGTGGCCCGTGTGGCCCCTTCTACCTGAGGTGAAACCACCTCAGAATGAAAGATTCTGAGGCTAAAGGATTCCCTAGGGAGCCTTGTAGGTGAGATGACAGATCTGTCAGTAGCCTGCTCCTCTTGTGCCATGTTAATCTTGGTGCCAAAACTGTTCAAATACGTCTCAAACTCCAAGAAACTTGAGACACATCCTGACCCAGTGTGGCAGCCGGTGTAGTAAGGTGAGGCATGTGGATGCCATCTTTCATTGCTCTGTGTCTGACCACATACCACACTCATGCATGAAGTGACCAGGCCATTGTGTCTCCACTGCTCTCATGAGGTCTTTGACTTCAGCTCGTGGGGAGCTAAACCATGCTGTACGGAGTGTCTCATCTGTCGAGGGTAAGGCGACAGGGCAATACTTGCGAAGGGCTGTTCTGCTAGGCTTCCCTTTGCACAGGACATTGTCACTTGTCTGAGGCCAGTGTCCAGGTGAGCTGGGTCTTCTAGGGACAAGGGGGTCACTAGACTGCAAAAGGTAGATGACCTTGGAGTGCAGTACTCTTTCCAGAAGATCGGGTCTCTTGCTAAACTTCCTCTTTTGTCTCTTCTTACTGCTGTTCCGCCCTAAACAGTCTTGTTTTCATCTTGGTAACATCCCCTTAAACATCTCCATTGGTGGTTTACACACCACAGACGCCACACTTGATGCTGGCTTTTTTTTTTTTTTTTTTTTTACTTATTCTTTTGACTGTGATTCTCTGAAAGTTCACCTTCCTTTCTTATGTCCCAAGAATGGTGCTCCTGTTGCCGTGACAGTGTGGCCGCACTGATAAACAGATGTCTACACAGATGAAATTCCGTGAAATGTCTTTGTGGCATGAATTCCATCTCACAAGTGGAGACCACAGACAGGTCACCCTGCGTGTGCCGATCCTGGTCGCTGACCCATAGCCCTCACCTGTCACCTGTTCACCCTTTCCATTCCATGCACACTCGTACAGGGACTTAGTCTTAATTTCAAATAAATGATACACAAGACTGCATTGCCACCCCCCTGTGCAGACGGTCAACCTGTCAAGGTCTGTGGATAATGCTGTGCACCTAAGTGACCCCTGAAGAACAAGCATATAACCTTGGGAGGGGGCTGGAGTTACCTCCAGCAGCAGCAGCCACTGGCACCCCAGAAACACGCGGGCACTGGTGGCATGACCCAACCTACTGGTAGTGCAATAGCTGTGTGTGGTTTCTTTCCTTGGTGAAAGAATACTTAATCCTCAAAAACAGGTGATCAAACCTGCTTACTGACTTGCAATGGTAAAGGGGAGGCTGCTTCTCTGTACCATGTTTCAACTTCATGTGGGAAGTTACCCATTCTCCTGTGAACACATTCAACCCTGATGATCCCAGGATGGATCACCAAAGTGCAGGTCCCTCCAGGTTTCCTCTCTGCGGCCCATCTTTTGGCTAATTCCTCTGTGCCTCAGCATCACAGTCAGACGGGAAAGGTGCAGGTTGACTGTCATGCCAGGCCTTCTTCTTCCCTATTCTCGTTTGGTGGTGGAGGAGGTTTAATTAGCTTCTCAAGAATTGGCTCTATGTAAACATGATTCATCACAATAACTTAGCTCTAGTGCTGAACTCATTGCATTCTGCTCACTCCTGGAAGGCGGACCCAGCATCAGAACCCTCCTGTCACTTGTCTGATGACTTAGTGACAGGTGAAATACCACAATAGTCCCCCAAAATATCTAGACACTTGAATCAAAACTACAGAGCCACCCCTCATCACATAAGCCATATTCTAGCCTCATGTACTGTAAAGTCAGGGAGGTACTGTGATACTTTAAGACCACTGGTGTCAGTGGAATTTCAGGACATAGCACCAGGTGGTAAATCATGCCAGTCTAGGGGCTCGCTCCTCCTCAGGCTGAAGTCCAAATATCAATCTGTACCTTTGGATCAAAGGACACATGTGCCTGCTCATCATCAATAAACTGCCATAAAGTGTCTGAACTGCTCTTGCCCTGCTTGTAATATGCAGCTTCCTGACATCATATCTCTAAAAATGTTAATGCAATGCAAGAGAACAAGAGAGGTGAGGCCCTGGGGTACCTTGGGCTTCTGGCCTCGGTGAGTGCCAGTGGCACAGCGGCAAACTCTGAGAATGAGGCGCCAGCAAAGTCCCAGTGGGCATGCATAGGTCTCCTTGCTTATTAAAGGCTGAGAAGGAGCAGCATCAAAGAAATCATTATTTCAATACATTTGAGGACCTCCCCCTTATATTCCTAGTGATTTCTGTGTGAGTAAAGGAAGAAAGCTAGAGATACAGAATCGGAGTAAATAAGCTCTAATGCTGGACCCACATCTTTGGCCAATTAGTATAACCACCTCACCCCTCGGTTTCCATGTGGTGAGAATGAAGATGATAGTTAACATCCTTCAACACAAAGTACTCAGTAGGTTTTACGTGGAGTCACGATCGTCTTCAACAGCAGCCAGACTGCGTTCCCGTCCAGCCCACACTCGGGTGTGGCATCTGAGTGTCCTCAAGGGTTAGTGGAAGTGACTATGACGTGTCAACTGTGTAGGGAGGAATGTGAGACCGGCACACGGGCCCTCTCTCCTCCCTTACAGTGTCCCCTCCACCATCCATGCATCTCAAATTAGGAATCAGCGTTTCATCCCAGAATGAATGTGTGGCTCTCACAGTACCACAGCATATACACTAGGAAGTCATCGCACTACCAGTAGGTTCCACGCTCTTTAAGTTACTGCTTTTAAATCCTAAAATGTGTCCCCAGTTCCACACAGCCATGCTACTTCCCTGAAAGTTGCTTCAAAGCAGAGTAAGCATCTGCTAGTCGTCGTGTTGCCTGTATGAACTTGGCAGCACTGGGTTTCAGTACGTAGACTGCTGTCCTGGGGTCTCCTGGTTGGTGTGGGTCAGCCCCCCCCATAGTGACCACGCCCTGGACACTGTCCCTACACTGTCCCTTCCTTCTCTGCTGCCACCAAAGTAAGCATGGAATGGGAATGGGGCCGTTGATGCCACCAAAAAGGGATGTTCCAGGGACTGCGGCATGAACTGCCTGCTCCTGGTAGTTGAATATAGATGGGTGCCTGTCATCCTGAAAGCTTGTGCCAGGCTGCATAAGTAGAGGTTAACATTAAACTCCTGTCAGATGAGTAATGCGTAGATTTTGTACTGAAATAGATGGAAACTTTTTAAGAAGCACTCGGTGCAGTGGTGTATGAACAGACAGAGAAAACCAGTAGCTGTGACCTGCTTTCCTTACACCATTACTGGAAACACCCAAACATCAACTGGAGTTCCTTCTGAACAAAACCATTATCAAAGCTTCAACATGTGACCTCCAAATCTAGGTGCCAAGTGCCGTGCGACAGTTGTTTACACGCCTGAGAAGCAGGCTCAGGAAGCTATATCTTGGGCCTGGACCATGTGTTAAAACAAAAGAAATGTGCCCAGCAAAGCTGTTGGAGGAAAAGCACAAAATTCAACACCAACCTGTAGTTAGGATCCCAAAGAAATGCTGAATTTATAGCCAAAAACAAAAATCAGTGACTAATCAAACATGAATCTGACTGGAACAGCCAACATCCAGGTTCCCAGAGGAAGGAGAGGGAATAAATGACATTCTCTAGCTGTGTCCCATGGTCTCAACCAGGACCAATCCACCTTCGTCAGACATTTTAATGGCGCAACAACTCACTTTGGTCCCGGACTCCGTGGCCCGCGCTGAGCAGAAGAGAAGAGGAGAGAGCACATTTTCATTGGTGAACTCGGAAACTGAAGTGTTTGTGTTCAGAATCATGTGAGCTTCAATAGGAATTTGCATCTTGCCTCTGTACTGCTTGCTATTTTTTAATGATAGGAGAAAGCATAACAGTTTATTTTAAATATGAAATATATTGCTATATTATAAAATATATTGTAACTTTGAACTAACATTTTGTATCACACTAGTGTTTGGCAGGCCCAGTGGCAGCCTGCTCTCCCAACGACTGTTTCTGAGTACACATCACCCAGACTGAGGGGCTTAGCCTCGGGAACTGCCGTCTTGTAATTCCCTAAGACTTGCCCATTAGAGACAAGAATAATGTTCCAGGCTTAGAAGAATAACTCTACCCAAAGCTCTATCAAGCCATTTCAGATGAGATTGTAAAAGCCATGACTCCCTTAGTAGCTGTGCAGAGCCAGTTTCATGATGGGCAGGTTCTCCCCATGTAAATGCAAAGTTTCAATATGAAAGTGATAGGAGTCTCAAGCTGAGCCACTGGCTCTTCCTTTGGGAATGTCAGAATTGGGCGTAAGGGAGAGTTCTCCTGTGACACGAAAGACTCAAAATTCTAGACGCTGTGAGTGTGTGTATCTAAGCCAGAGTCAAGCCACTCGGAGCTTCACTTACACAGGCCCAGGGAGACCCCAATACGATGTGCAGATGTGCGGAGGAGCTCCTCTGAGCCCTCAGGACCCTGCATTTATTCACAGCTCCAGGGGGAGTAAGGGAGGAAGCAGGACACGCACAGCAATACCTGGCAAAGTGCCGGGCTTCCCTTTCTGCTCCTTTAATTCAGCCCTTTAGTGGCAGGAAAGGAGCTTCAAAGGAGGTGTTGTCTTCATTGGCAGAATTGGGGAAATTCTCTACTCGAGCAACTCCTGAACTCCATTCCCTTCCTTGTCTGAGTCGTAATTGAGACTCATGTAGAATTTCTCACTTCCATCCTCTGAGTGATGGAGGGACTATTTCTAGGTGAAAACAGGATGTGTTTAGTTATAGAACACAGGTTTTCTAGAATCAGTGGGGCCCTCTTGTTTGTTAGCATCACCCTGGGCTGACACTGCACCCATGGAAACCAAGCAGCATCAGGGCACCTGGGCTCCTGTCTTTTCTCTTCTCAACCTGAAAATTTACACAGACAGAGTGCAAGACAACAGGTTTTTTCCTGGGGAAAAGCTGGTACTGGTAACCTGAAAGAAAAAGATGCCAACGCTCGCTCCAAGCTGCTTGTGTGGCTGAGAGCTCACTTGCACACACAGCTTATTTTTATTGAACGAACTGCTCACAGTGTCTGCTACACCCCCAATTACATGTAAGGGTGGGTTCCACTAAGGCCATCAGAACTCCAGGGCACCTGCTTTTAGCAGGTTACTCACTTGCTGGCTAATGGAAATTAGTTTATTCTCGATTTTATATAACTGATGAATGTACTGGTGGTAATTGATTTGTCTTTTAATACTTTTCTGCTACTAAATAGAACTGTCTCTTTTGGCTTTTTCTTCTAGCACTCCTCAGACTCAGACTTTTACATTTATAGAGAGCAAATATATTCTGATTTTCCCCTCAAAGTTATTATTCAGTCTAGACCAAGAAAAACAATGCAAATTCCTGATTTGGGGAAAGCAGACCTCTTGACATTAATTCAGGTATATGGCTGTACACTAATCCTTGCTACTCAAAGTGTGGTCCACAGACCAGCAGTGTCAGCATCACCTAGGAACTTAGAAATGCAGACTCTAGGACCCCACGCCAGATCTGCTTAATCCAATTTGGCATTTTAACGAGATCCCTAAGTGATCTGTATACACATTAAATATTGAAAAGCTCTGGCCTCACCACACAGCAACAGTAACCAACACCATTAATAGCTAGAAAATTAAACCATTTGTTCTTTGACCCTCATTTACAGAATTACTTGATGAAGTAAAGTCCTGTATGATCATAAGGATAAAAACAGATGCATCTCACAATTTCATTTGAGGTCATGTAATGTGGCTGGTGTACAAACAGGAGCAGCCTTTAAAAA
This sequence comes from Canis lupus baileyi, assembly GCF_048164855.1. Lineage (NCBI taxonomy): Eukaryota > Metazoa > Chordata > Mammalia > Carnivora > Canidae > Canis > Canis lupus. The sequence continues at coordinate 38,777,657 of NC_132843.1, read as the reverse complement.
AAAAAAAAAAAGCTTGCTTTGTAACCTTGAGCCCCTTCAAAGTCCCTTTTTAGGTTTCTGGTTTTAGCCTGTGCTGGCAGGGCCATTGGAATATCAAGTGGCCCCCAGGGGAGGTCCCCCTGGAAGAGTACCCAGTCCCTGCTCAGCACAGTACAGAAATAGCGGCATCTGTGCTTCTTCCTTAAGAAATTCAGCAACCTACCAATGAGGACTCTCCTCCCCAGAGGAAACCTAGCAAGAGAAGTTAGTTTAAACTTCTAGAGACATTCCTAATCTCTTTTCAAGCCAGTTCTTTTAATCATTACCCCAACCAGAGACACTCTAAGATGATCAAGGAAAAATGTGGATTATATTGGCACCACAAATCGATATGTACCCAGAAACAGTTATGTTCTAAATTAATGGCTTTAACCTGTTCATTGTAAAAAGTGCCTTGGACTTCGATCTAAAGAGGTCAGTATAAATATGTGTGTGTGTGACATATGTAGGCAAATATTTACATATTTATACATACATAGGTGCACACACATGTACCCGCACATTCATATACAATATACACATACATATATAAACGCTTCATGATATGTCATATTGCTATTCTCAGTTCCATTTATTTTGTCTGGTCCTATGTTATTTGTTTAGTGACACCTTTACATAGAGAGGTTCTATTCAGGACATTGATGTATTTTTTTTGTTTGTTTTTTACTTTTTATTAAAAAGGTAAAGGATATTAAAAAAAAAAAAAAAGTCAAGTGCCTGAAGGTTTTGAATGGAATTGTGGTAAATTTTCTCAGGTCACCAAAAAGGAAACTGATCTTTCCTTTGGAAAATACTTTTCTGTTGCAGTGACTTTTGTTTTCCCTTGGTGGGAGTTGATAAATACCAACGGTTACAGTAATTTGGTAATTTTGTTGTGATTAACTTTGTGGTCTCCATAAAGCAACAGCAACAATTGCTCAGGCCAGCGCCCACTCTCCTTCACGCATTAGTGTCAGAAGGGATTGGTTTTTCTGTGCTGTGGACAGCGTGGGCATCGGGCCAACTAAATCACAGGGATGGGGGTTCCAGCAGTTCTAAGTGCTGGGTGCTTTCAGTGGCACTCACAGAAGGACAGGTGGGAACTCCTTCCTGGACCAGGTGGGAACCTGTCCTAGAGGCTGGCAGAAGGGCCCCGGGAAACTTTTGAGGCTCCTGCACCCTTTCTACAATAAAACAACCACCTGGACCAGTCAGGTTCTCTACCTTAGCCAAAGGTCTCATCTTTCTACAGTGTGACAGCTTGTAATGGACCAACTTCCCTGGTTAGAAGCCCCCAGGGATCCAAGGAGAGTCACCAGGTTGTCATTGCTCTGCTCTTGTGCTAAAGGAGGGATTTTACTTCTTGAAGCCAAGAAATAGCTCTAACTCCCTGCCCAGGTGATAACAGCCTCATGATAGCCAGGGCCACTCCAGAGAGGTGATGTCCCCCTCATAGGGGCCAGAAAGACAAAATGTTTCTGCAGCTGCCCCTACAGATGCCCCCCCAGATACCCCACAGCTGTCCTCACAGATGCCCTCCAGATATCCCGATAGCTGTCCCCACAGATGCCCCCACAGCTGCCCCACAGATGTCCCCACAGATATTCCCACAGATGCCCCATAGTTGCCCCACGGATGTACCTACAGATGCCCCCACAGCTGTGCCACAGATGTCCCCACAGATGTCCCTACAGATGCGTCCACAGCTGCACCAACCACAGATGCCCCCACAGCTGTTTCACAGATGTCCCCACAGATCCCCCACAGCTGCCTCACAGATGCCCCCTCAATAGTTGGCACCCTGGAGGGGATGATAAATAGCACTCCCTGTGCTGTGCTGGGAGTCTGAGCTACAGAAAACCAGCTGTGAGTAGCTGCTCTAAATCAGGGATCAACCATGACCACCCCCCGGAAGCTCTCAGCGCAGCAGGGAGAAGGGACACTTGGCGGCTAGGAGCCTCCCATGGCCACTGTGGGTCCCACGTGGAGACCAGGCTGCGGTGTTCTGACGCTGGGTTGCGGATTCCGAGGCTCGGGTGGGAGTGCACCGGGGAGGCCGGCCTGGGTCTGTGACTCTCCCTCCTTTCTGTCACACTGAGGTGGAGGAACAGGGCGCGGAAAGGTTCCAGAAGGCTGGGATGTGAGGGCACTAAACAAACACAAGGGAGCAGCCTCAAATCAACACCAAACGTGCTCACCACGGAGTTCCTCCAATTGTGTCTTCTTCCTGCCCTAGGACGGCAGTTGTGAAAACAGGGATTTTTAAAAGAGGAAATCTTAATTTAGGTGGGAAACAGAGCCCCCTGGCAACACTGCCTCTGCAGGGCCAGGATTGCCCCAGTGTTGACAGAGACGGCAGCGGACACCCCCAGCTCCACCGCCCTACAACAGTGCCTGCACAGGCCCTGGGGCAGCAAGCCTGCCTGCGCTGTGTCTACACAAGGGACCCTGCAGGTCAGTGCCCCACTTTTTCCACGGACATGACAAAGCTTTTCAAACTTTGCTTCCCGCTGGGACCCACCCCTCCCAGAAGCTTCTGGAAACGCCAAGGTCAGTCAGTGCCCCCAACCCCTGGTGCTTCAGAAGCCCAGGGGTTCTGAGAGGCACCCAGAGTTGAGTACCGCCCCCAGCCTGTGAATGAGAGCACCCAGCCTGGCCAGTGCCCCCTGGGATCTCTGCGCCCCGAGCTGGCGAGGAGGTCTGGGGGGCAATCGATACAAAAAGGGGGGTTGCCTGCACCTCCTTCCTTCTCAGGTCCCTACGTGTGTCCCACGCAGAACCCACTGACCTCTGCTGCTCCGCATTCGGACTCTGCAACACTGCCGGCTGCGTGTGGGCCTGGTTGCCCAGCCTCTGCTTCCTGTGGGCACACAGCCCACCCAGGCAGGCACAGAGTCTTTCCTGGGCCTCTGCCCTGGGCAAGGATGGGGGCATCCGGCATTCTCATTAGGCAAAAAAGGGTTCCGATTCAAAGGAAAGGTCCTAGCTAGCAGGTGTCTCACTAAATCCAACACAAAAATAGGGTCACCTGCCTGCGACCCTCGTCAATCTCTTCCTGACTGCATTTAACTATTAAAGCATTGTCTCCTGTCTTAAAGGAAATTTGACGCATCATTACATCATACATCTCTGTGGAAGCTGGAAACTCAAAGCTGGGCCCAGTTCCCCAAACTAGAGGATTCCCCTAAATCCCGGACCCTCTGAGTAAGACTGCCCCCTGCTGGTCAGACAGCAACACGCGTCCCCTGGCTTGTCTGGGGAAAGGCTTCTTCAGAGCCTACTGCCCTTACCTTACACACAGGAAGTGAAGACAAGTGATCCACCCCAAATCAGAGGATGAGGGCAGACACTGCACCGGAGGGTGGCCACGCCGTGGCAACAATGCTTCTGTGCCAGGTGGAGCACTCAGGCTGCCCAGCACCTCTCCAGTGTCATCTTGGCCTTACCTCAGCACCAGTATTGATTTTGCAAATGTCAGATAAAAATAAAAGGCCCCTGATTCCCCCCAGCACATGTTCACACCACACATAACCCCCCTACACACACATCATCCATCTCCTAAAAACAAGGATATGCACATTGCTCCTGGCTAAATTAGTTCATCATGTATTTTATGCTCCAGAAGCATCGATCGTTTTCAAATTTATCTGCCTTTCATTTAAAGAATTTAGAGCTAATACTTACAAATCTACAAGACCACCCTCTGGTTAGGAAACATTAAATGAGATTATTAAAATGATGCAATTCTATATCCTGCATTACAGTAGGTTATGCTAATGTGGTCCAGGTCATCAATCTTTATTTCAGCCAGTTCTACAAATAGAATATGAAGATTAGCTAGAATTAGCTTAATCTTTTTTTGTTTGTTTATAGCATGAATTTGAAATTTACACTTTATTTTTCCCAGGGACAAGTCATAACAAATGGCATTTCTTTTTTTTAAGTAGGCTCCATGCCCAGCGTGGAGCCTAGTATGGGGCTTAAACTCACAACCCTGAGATCAAGACCTGAGCCGAGATCCACAGTCCAACACTTAACCAACTGAGCCACCTGGGTGCCTCCTGCAACTCTTGATATGCAATTCTGTCCCCTGGGAAACCAAAGGTTGGAAACATGAACATATTATGTTACCACTGCTTATGGGCAATGTCATCTTAGATGAAGCTTCTTTCTGAAATTGTCTTGCCTCCTACTCTGCAACACTGGTGTATCTCTTAGAAGCCATCAAGTGTTTCTTGAGAAGGAATACATACAGCAGGGGGCACCCACACCTAAGCACTCATGGGGGGAAATCTCAGGTCCCCTGCAGCTCCTGTAAGCTCCAGTTCAATTGCTCTTTCTTCAAACACCCTACCCTCCTCACCTTCTATCTCTCAGAAGAAGGTAGATACATAATTTTGCCTGAACTTCAGAGTTTAGAAATCCTGTTGTATTTATACCTAGGATTTCTTAGAGAATTTTTTCTAAGAATGGCAATGCAATGTCACTTGACTCACAAGTTTGGGAAAATAGGCCCCTGTTTGGTTTTGGTTTAAATGAGAAAATAATCTTCTGGGATGGTGTGAGCATGAGCAGGAGCTGACATCCTCCGTTCTCTCATCAGGAACATGATGAGGAAAAGCCATGAAGGACTTACTGCCTTTGGGCTACCCTTTCCCGCCCCCACCCCCCCGCACCTCCACTATGCATTTGGGTGGGATTAATCCCAATTTCAGATCATGGTGGGTTTTGGCAGGCTCAGGTACACCCATGGTGTACCTCATGACCTTTGCTAAGGGATGGGCAGTTAGCCCAAATCAGGCCAATGGATAAATGGGTCCCAGAGCCAGGGCTCAGGGAGGAGCGACCAGAAAAGATAGTCTGGCCCAGGAACTGCTATGACCGTTTGTGTCATGAGGTGGGAGGTAGGGTTGACAGGGGGCCAATGTACAGAGTACAAGGATGCACCAAGGCTCCAGACGGCAGAGGTAGGGAGCAATGGGTACCTTGGAGCCACTGACTGAATCTTCAAATCACCTGGGCTTTACAGCAAAGCCATTTGGAGGTGGATTTTTTTTTGCCACATCCAACATAACGAGTCCTGGTGGAGAAGAACCAACCTCCTGTGCTCATGTCTGATTTCCCAGAGCAACAATCGGGATGAGAGTTAAAGAGAGATGCCTATTCTGCAGTTCCTGCATTTAAAACGCATGGGCACCCAGCTGGCTCAGCCAGAGGCACTTGCGATGCTCTATCTTGGGGTCATGGGTTTGAGCCCCATGGTGGGCAAAGAGCTTACTTAAAACACAAACAGTTTAAAACATAAAAGTTAAATCAGATAACAAGAAAACTGGGGATGTCAAAACTGATTCTGGGGTGCCTCTTAACCAACAAGGTGGACGGATGATGGAGGAAGGGGAGCCACAGAAGAGCTGGTGAAACCAACCCGCTGGAGTCCACAAGAGACCAAAGCCGGCAACAACAGACCGTCACATCATGGCATGTCATATCACATCATGTCATGCCATGCCGTGGAGTGTTACATCACGCCAGATCAGTTTGTGTTGTTTCATGTCATCATCATGTCATGTCATCATATTGTTGTGTCACTGTGTGTCATAGCTGGAATGAAGAGTGCAATAAAAGTCATTTGATATGATTTGAAAGGAAAGTAAATACTGGTAACTTTAGGATTTGATAATAAAAATTAAAAAAAATAAAAATTATAAAGTGACAGAAAGAGTTTATATTGAAATAAAGTTATGGGGTGCCTTGCTGGCTCAGTGGGTGCAGTACATGACTCTTGATTTTGGAGTTGTGAGTTTGAGCCCCACACCAGGTGTTAAGATTATTTAGAAACAAAAATTTTTTTAAAAATGAAAGAACGTTTATGACTTTCAAATTACCAGAGGTTGAAAAAAATGAGGAAAAATCAATTCAAAAGGAGGAAGAAAAAAACACCAAAAAGGTGGAGAAAAGCAAAAGAACAAAATAAAATGGAATAAACATATCCAAATATTTCCATAATCACAATAAGATATTGATCCAGGTACTCCAAGTAAAAGGAAAGGATTGTCAGACCAAGCATTGTAAATTTTTGAAATAAATGCTATTTACCAGGGATATGTCTAAATAATAAGGAAAAATTAAAAGTACAGATTTTTAAAGATACACCAAGTATATTATAACCAAAAGAAAGTGGATGCAGCTATATAAATATCAGGGGAGAAACAAAATTTAACATACAAAGCACAGAGTTCACCATGAAAATATAACAATTCTAAATTTATATAATATGTTTAATCATTTGGCCTCAAAATACATGAAATAAACATTTCTGGACTACAGCAAAACACAGATAAACATAATAGGAAATTATAACATATCTCTGAATAAGTAGTAGATCTAGTAGACAGAAAAAAGTTGAATGGACATAATTAATAACCATAAAAGCTAGAGAACACACATTTTCCTAGTATATGGACCATTAATGAAAATTACCACTTATAGGACTGGTACCATGCAAATAACACTCTCTGACTACTAGGTAATATATACCAAAAAAACAGTAAAACAAAAAATAAAAAAAAATCATAACCAAAAAAACTTCCTTTGGAAATTAAGAAACATAAATAATTCACAAATCAAAGAATAAATCACAATGGAAATTTTAAAATATGAAAATACATTTCAAAATGAGTTGAAAGCAATTTTAAGGAAAGCAGAATAAACAAATAGAGACCAGAGCAGAAGTTAATTAAACAGGAAATAAACCTATACTAGAAAAGATTTTTTAAAAGCCAAAAATTGGTCCTCTGAAAACACTGTAATAAAATCTATATACCTCTAGCAAGACTGAACAGAAAGAAAGAAAAAAAAAGACTGAATAGAAAGAGACAAAGGAAGGGAGGAGGGAGAGAAAGAGAAAACATAAAATAATATTAGGAATGATACCACAAACACTATAAAGAAAATAGGAGATTGGGAAATAAACAAAAAAGATTCCTAGAAAAAGATCACTTACCAAAACTGACTCAAGAGGAAATAGAGAAATGGAAGCCATCAAATCAATCAACCAATGGCTCAGCATTTTCCCACAAAGAGAACTCCTGGTCTGGATGGTTTTACCAGCAAATTCCGCCAAACTTTCAAGGAGGAAAATAATTCCAATTTTACACATTTTCCCCCAAAAGCACAAGAAGAAAAAAAGTCTTTCCCCAACTCATTTTATGAGCCTAGCATAACATTGGTATCAGAATACAAGAGAGGAAAGGTACAGACCAGTTTTACTTATGACTCTAGGCACAAACATCCTGTTACCACACCACATCTAGAAATGGGTCGGGGAGAAAACAACAGGATTAAGCTAGGCTTATACCCAAAAATATGATTGTTTAATATTAGAAAAATAATAAAGTTCACCATGCTAACAGATCAAAAGTGAAAAAATAATAGTAACAGATTTTTTTTAATTTTTAAAAATATTTTATTTATTTATTCATGACAGACAGACACACACAGAGAGAGAGAGGCAGAGACACAGGCTCCATGCAGGGAGCCCAAAGTGGGACTCGATCCCGGGTCTCCAGGATCACGCCCTGGGCCGAAGGCGGTGCTAAACCGCTGCGCCACCGGGGCTGCCCAGTAACACATTTTTAAAGAAGAAGTAAAATCAATATAGGTTAATTTATAAAACACTGAACAAATTAGGCAGACACTGTGTAGAACCACCCAGTGACTCACACTTCTTAATAACCCCTCCTGTCGAGCGCAGGCAGGACCTGTGACTCTCTTCTAGCCAACGGAATATGGCAAAGGTGATGGGAAGTCATTCCTGTGTTTAGATTTTATTACAGAAGATGCCATCTGAGCCGACAAAAGAGATTCTCCTGCTGACAGAGACAAGCTGCAAGCTGCCCACAGAGGGGCGTGTGGCAGGAAGCGCCAACAGCCAGGAAGATGCCCGGGGATGGATTCTGTCAACAATCTCCAGGAGTGTGGAGAAAAGAGCCACCCTCCTGGAGCCTCCAGGGGGCAGCAGCCTGGCCATACAATGGTTTCATTCTTGTGGGGCTCTGAGCAAACCACCCAGCAGGGCCGATCCATGGAAACTGAGGTATGTACGAGATGAATGCTGATGCTGTGGATCACAGGGTGTATGGTAATCTGTTCAGCAGCGATAGGAAATTAATACAAAAGAGCTTCCTTGGGGAATCCCTGGGTGGCGCAGCGGTTTAGCGCCTGCCTTTGGCCCAGGGCGCGATCCTGGAGACCCGGGATCGAATCCCACGTTGGGCTCCCGGTGCATGGAGCCTGCTTCTCCCTCTGCCTATGTCTCTGCCTCTCTCTCTCTCTCTGTGTGACTATCATAAATAAATAAAAATTAAAAAAAAGAGCTTCCTTAACCCAAGGCATGACATCTACAAGAGGACGTCTTCCTAAAACACACATCACACTTAATGTGACATCAAGACACCAGCTCTTACCACCTCCCCAGTGGAGGTCCTGGCATTGCAATATGGGTAGAAAAATAGAAGGAAAAGGATCAGAAAGGAAGAAAACATCATTATTCACAGTATCACTTGTCTGTCTACCCAAAGCCATCTAAAGAGAAATTATTAGAATTATGACTCTCTGTAAACAAAGTTAGCATAGTTGCTGGATGCAAAGTCAATAGATAAAAATTACATTTCTATATCCTATTAATATGAGACTAGGAAGTGAAATCTTAAAAAAGAAACCAAAAATATTTAAAATGTAGCAATAAACTAACAGCAGGCATACTGGAGTTTTACAAGTAAATTATGGGACAGTATTAACAACAATGGAGAAAACATAAACAAACGGAAAATTCGATGTTCAGGTTTTTACATACATTTCTTTCCCCCAAAATTCGTCTATAAACTTAATGTAGTGACAGTCAAAATCCAAATAGGGGTTTTGTGTATGGACCATGACAAGCTGATTGTAAAACTGATACCAAAAAAAAGGGGGCTCAGCACGTATCAAGAACGCATGTCACGTAGCTCTAGTAATTAAGGTGATGTGGTCTTTGAACAACGCATGCAACAGAGAGCTGACAAACAGCCTCACCATTCACAGAAACTTGATTTATTAGAGGGCTGGCTCTGCAAATAAGTTGGGGGGAAAATGGACTTTTCAATCACCAGCATTGAGACAATGATTATCTACATTCATACACAAAAATTAATTCTGGTTGGGTTAAAAACGTAAATGCAAAGAAAACCTGTGACACTCAGAAGACGACAGAAATCACTTCTTAAACAGAACTCCAAAAACCCAGACCATAGAGGGAATGACTGACAAGTTTGAATACAGGGAGATTAAAACCATCTACTCCATTTTTTTTTTTTTAAGTGAGAAGATGAGCCACAAGTTGGGAGATGTTTACAACCTGTCTAACTTAGAAAATCCAGGAAGCTGGGACGCCTGGGTGGCTCAGTGGTTGAGCGTCTGCCTTTGGCTCAGGGCGTGATTCTGGAATTCTGGGATCGAGTCTCACATCGGGCTCCCCACGGGGAGCCTGCTTCTCCCTCTGCCTGTGTCTCTGCCTCTCTCTCTGTGTGTGTATCTCTCATGAATAAATAAATAAAATATAAAAAGAAAGAAAATCCAGGGAGCCAACTGGGGGGAAACAAGCATAAGATAGGAACAGGAATTTCACAGATAAGGGATCACAAACCGCCATAAACGTGAAAAGATGGTCCGCTTCACTGGTGATGAAGGACATGCAAATGGAAATCCAACTTACTATTTCACACCCACTAGAGTGACAGAAAAAAGTCTGAAAATCGGGGAATGCCAAGTGTTGGGAGTACGCGAGGCAGCTGGCGCTCTTGCCCACTGCCAGTGGGGCTGTGACAGGCACGGCTATTTGGGAAACCATTTGGCATTATTTAGAAAAGTTGAGTATGTGCATATACCCAGCACTATTCGTAAAACAAACAAAATAGCACTAGAACTGACCCAGAAGGAGAGAAGGAGGAGATAAACAGGCCCCATCACACGCGGGGGCCGGAAGGCAGAGGGAAGAAGCCAGCCCAGGGAGACCCCGCCCGGTGTGTGCCCGCGCTGTGCAGTCGGCCAGAACTCCACACTCCGGGCTCACGCGGACATGGGTGTGGCGTGGGGAACCAAGAGGTGGGCATGGGGACGGCCGCCCTCCAATGCTGAGCTCCTCCTGAACAGTTTCTAAATTTCAGTGTGGGCAGGTAAGACGTGGGTGTTCACCTCCTTCTTCTGCAACCCGTACAAAGACGAGTACACTCGTGCACCTCCCATGGGCAGGTGGCCCCCAGGGCTGGCCCAGCCAGCCGCCGGAAAGAGCAGCAGCAACATCTAAGGTGGGCAGGGAGAGTCACCAATGTGTGGACCGCCACAAAGCCACACACACATCACTGTGACGCTGTCTGGGGCTCCAGAATACATAGATGCCCACAGACAACTGTACACCTGCACTTAGGAGCCTGGTGAGCCCCCTGCCAGGTGTGCCCCCTGTCAGGTGTGAAATTCCTTTTTCTTCTACTCACAGAGAACTCGGGGCCCATGGCAGAATACCCAGGAAACTGAGACGCCCACTCCCCCAGAGCAGCAAGAGCCCTGCAGAGCTCGATCTAGAACAAACCTGGGAGCCCAACACCCAGATCTGGAGCCAGCTCCACGGCAGGTCTGCCGCCGACTTGGGTGTTTCCTAGCTGGTGCCCTCCGATGAGTGGGAACCCTGCACCTCCGCTTTCCCATCTGTAAAATGGGGACAGTGATAGTGTTGTGGTGGGGAGATGGCCGTGAAGATGGGTGCAGTGACGAGTGGGGCCTCTGCCCGCCTCCAGGTACAGGACTCCCAAGTGTCCTCCGCCGGGGTGGAGCCTCTCACCTCCAAGCTTTCTGCTTCACCCAGAGGGAGCAGGCTCATTCCACCATTGTTCCTGTTCATCCAAATGGTGGTGCTTTTTGGTCTCCACCTCCTCCATTCGGCTGACTCTATCAGCACAAAATAAAGAGGGCTGGGAATCCCAACACCGTGTCCCGGGAGCCCCAAATCAAGTGTGTGGCTCACACAGCTCACACGGCAGCCTGGAGTCTAGAAATCACATTCTGCACTGTGATTAAAAACAAGCTTTACTGCCTCAAAAGCACAATCCTGACAATCTTCCCATCACCAAGAATTTGTGGGAGCTGACAAGTACTTTCTCCAAATCTAATTTTACAGAGGTTTGCATTGCTGAGGCTGTAGCTTTTCTCGTCCCTGCAGAGGACATGCTGGGAGGTGTCCCACCTCATCCCCAGGCCAGCAGCCCCCCACCCCCCTCCCCAGTAGCTCCAGGCTCATCCCCAGCCTGCAACTGAGGCCCTCCTTGCTGCCCTCCATGGGGTAAGGCCTGGTGTGCCCCCTGTCAGGTGTGAACTTCCTTTTTCTTCCAAAATGAATCCAGAGAAATAACACTTCACAGTGCATCCAATTTTCAACAATCTACTCTCTTCTCTCACCAAAAGTGCTGTGATGCAGACTTCTGGCTGAATTAATTATAAATCGCTGTCTTCCTATTCTTGCTCTTTCTCTTCAGTATGCCAAAACTCTTGGAATCAAGAAGACAAGATGCTGCTTTTTTTTTTTTTTAAGATTTTATTCATTTATCCATGAGAGACACATGGTGTGTGTGTGGGGGGGGGCGGGGGTTGCAGAGACATGGGCAGAGGGAGAAGCAGGCTCCACGCAGGGAGCCCGATGTAGGACTCGATCCCGGGACTCCAGGATCACGCCCTGACCCAAAGGCAGGCACTAAACTGCTGAGCCACCCAGGCGTCCCAAGAAGACAAGCTTCTAAATAAAGACAATCTACAGATCAAACCATGCTATGCCGCACAAGACTGCTGGTCAGGTGCTGCCCTGTCAGTGGGACAAAGCCCACATGCTTCACTGTGATCCCTAATTCTGCCCTGGGAGGGGGCAATCCCCTCCACAACCTCCCCTCAGTGCAGTTCCCAGCTCACACTTACACACACACTCCTGGGGCCCACTAGCTTGAGTTTCGCTGACCTACGTTCCCCATGGGCTCATGGGCTCCTTCAGCCTAGAGAGCACTTACCCACGTTTTGCCGAGGAAACCCCGCCATATCCTTCAAGAGTAGCTTTTGGTCTCCATGTTCCTCACTCCAATGATAATGACCACCTTGAATTCAAACACCTGCCTGTCAGGATCACCCAAAGAGCTCTCTCAAACTACATATCCCTGGGCCTCACCCAGACCTACTGAGTCAGAATCTCTCAGGGTGAGCACGTTCCCAAGGCCCCACAGATGGCACTGATGTGTGGCCGTGGCTGAGAAGTCGAGGGGGGCCGCAAGGGAGACCACAGGACGGGATCCAAATACTCTGGATTTGGAGCCCAGCTCTGCTGCAAGCTAGCTGCCTGGTCCTGCCTGGTCAGTCTGCTCAGCATCTCTGGGCCTCTGGACGCAGGGGCCACGGTGGTAGTAGTACCTGCCTCACAGAGTTGTTGTGAGTTTTAACTGAGTGGGTATAGAAAACCTGCCCAGCATACAAAGTCAGCGTTCAGTAAGTGTTAACTGCTGTTGCGTCCTTCTGGCACACATTTCAAGTAAACTTCACCAGACAGTTACCACTAATCACAGTAATGAGACTTGGGTAGCCCAAGCAGAGCGGCACGTGTGCCCACGTGTGCCGGCCCTCAGAGTCCATGTCTGCTCCTGTAAACCAAGCTGGGCTTTATTTCTGTGGCGGGTGGGCCAGGCTGAGGCCACCCTTGGGGAGGGCTGCCTGACACTGGGAGCCAAGTGTCAGCAAGTAGGGCCCACGTTTTGGGCCTCTCTGTATCCCCTTGGGGAGGGCTGCCTGACACTGGGAGCCAAGTGTCAGCAAGTAGGGCCCACGTTTTGGGCCTCTCTGTATCCCCAACACCTAGCACAATGCACACTGTCTGGCAGGCCCCGGACAAATACTGGCAGAAATAGGAGTCAGTCAAGAAGAGATGGAAGACAGGATGGACCAGAAGCCACCAGGCAGCGGTTCGGAGTCTGTGAGCTGCTCCCAGGGCTGTGAGCTGTCCCCCCATGTCCACAAAGGGGGCAAGGACAGCAACGCCACCAATGTGACCTCCTCTACTCACCAGTCTGTTGCACAATCATGGAATCCACCTGATTTTAAAGATACCAATATGGCTATGGCTCCTAATTCACCTGATCTCCTACCTGCATTTTATATATTCTATGTGTATTTTTAATTAATTTATTTTTTATTTTTATTTTATTTTTATTTTTTTTTCTTTTTTCTTTTTTTTTTATTGGTGTTCAATTTACCAACATACAGAATAACTCCCAGTGCCCGTCACCCAATCACTCCCACCCGCCGCCCTCCTCCCCTTCTACCACCCCTAGTTCGTTTCCCAGAGTTAGCAGTCTTTACGTTATGTCTCCCTTTCTGATATTTCCCACACATTTCTTCTCCCTTCCCTTATATTCCCTTTCACTATTATTTATATTCCCCACATGAATGAGAACATATAGTGTTTGTCCTTCTCCGACTGACTTACTTCACTCAGCATAATACCCTCCAGTTCCATCCACGTTGAAGCAAATGGTGGGTATTTGTTGTTTCTAATGGCTGAGGAATATTCCATTGTATACATAGACCACATCTTCTTTATCCATTCATCTTTCGATGGACACCGAGGCTCCTTCCACAGTTTGGCCATTGCTGCTATAAACATCGGGGTGCAGGTGTCCTGGTGTTTCATTGCATCTGTATCTTTGGGGTAAATCCCCAACAGTGCAATTGCTGGGTCATAGGGTCATAGGGCAGGTCTATTTTTAACTCTTTGAGGAACCTCCACACAGTTTTCCAGAGTGGCTGCACCAGTTCACATTCCCACCAACAGTGTAAGAGGGTTCCCTTTTCTCCGCATCCTCTCCAACATTTGTTGTTTCCTGCCTTGTTAATTTTCCCCATTCTCACTGGTGTGAGGTGGTATCTCATTGTGGTTTTGATTTGTATTTCCCTGATGGCAAGTGATGCAGAGCATTTTCTCATGTGCGTGTTGGCCATGTCTATGTCTTCTTTGGTGAGATTTCTGTTCACGTCTTTTGCCCATTTCATGATTGGATTGTTTGTTTCTTTGGTGTTGAGTTTAAGAAGTTCTTTATAGATCTTGGAAACTAGCCCTTTATCTGATATGTCATTTGCAAATATCTTCTCCCATGCTGTAGGTTGTCTTGATGAAGTCCCAATAGTTCATTTTTGCTTTTGTTTCTCTTGCCTTCGTGCATGTATCTTGCAAGAAGTTACTGTGGCCGAGTTCAAAAAGGGTGTCGCCTGTGTTCTCCTCTAGGATTTTGATGGAATCTTGTCTCACATTTAGATCTTTCATCCATTTTGAGTTTATCTTTGTGTATGGTGAAAGAGAGTGGTCTAGTTTCATTCTTCTGCATGTGGATGTCCAATTTTCCCAGCACCATTTATTGAAGAGACTGTCTTTCTTCCAATGGATAGTCTTTCCTCCTTTATCGAATATTAGTTGACCATAAAGTTGAGGGTCCACTTCTGGGTTCTCTATTCTGTTCCACTGATCTATGTGTCTGTTTTTGTGCCAGTACCACACTGTCTTGATGACCACAGCTTTGTAGTACAACCTGAAATCTGGCATTGTGATGCCCCCAGATATGGTTTTCTTTTTTAAAATTCCCCTGGCTATTTGGGGTCTTTTCTGATTCCACACAAATCTTAAAATAATTTGTTCTAACTCTCTGAAGAAAGTCCATGGTATTTTGATAGGGATTGCATTAAACGTGTATATTGCCCTGGGTAACATTAACATTTTCACGATATTAATTCTGCCAATCCATGAGCATGGAATATTTTTCCATCTCTTTGTGTCTTCCTCAATTTCTTTCAGAAGTGTTCTATAGTTTTGAGGGTATAGATCCTTTACCTCTTTGGTTAGGTTTATTCCTAGGTATCTTATGCTTTTGGGTGCAATTGTAAATGGGATTGACTCCTTAATTTCTCTTTCTTCAGTCTCATTGTTAGTGTATAGAAATGCCACTGATTTCTGGGCATTGATTTTGTATCCTGCCACGCTACCGAATTGCTGTATGAGTTCTAGCAATCTTGGGGTGGAGACTTTTGGGTTTTCTATGTAGAGTATCATGTCATCGGCGAAGAGGGAGAGTTTGACTTCTTCTTTGCCAATTTGAATGCCTTTAATGTCTTTTTGTTGTCTGATTGCTGAGGCTAGGACTTCCAGTACTATGTTGAATAGCAGTGGTGAGAGTGGACATCCCTGTCTTGTTCCTGATCTTAGGGAAAAGGCTCCCAGTGCTTCCCCATTGAGAATGATATTTGCTGTGGGCTTTTTGTAGATGGCTTTTAAGATGTTGAGGAATGTTCCCTCTATCCCTACACTCTGAAGAGTTTTGATCAGGAATGGATGCTGTATTTTGTCAAATGCTTTCTCTGCATCTAATGAGAGGATCATATGGTTCTTGGTTTTTCTCTTGCTGATATGATGAATCACATTGATTGTTTTACGGGTGTTGAACCAGCCTTGTGTCCCAGGGATAGATCCTACTTGGTCATGGTGAATAATTTTCTTAATGTACTGTTGGATCCTATTGGCCAGTATCTTGTTGAGAATTTTTGCATCCATGTTCATCAGGGATATTGGTCTGTAATTCTCCTTTTTGGTGGGGTCTTTGTCTGGTTTCGGAATTAAGGTGATGCTGGCCTCATAGAACGAATTTGGAAGTACTCCATCTCTTTCTATCTTTCCAAACAGCTTTAGGAGAATAGGTATGGTTTCTTCTTTAAACGTTTGATAGAATTCCCCTGGGAAGCCATCTGGCCCTGGACTCTTGTGTCTTGGGAGGTTTTTGATGACTGCTTCAATTTCCTCCCTGGTTATTGGCCTGTTAAGGTTTTCTATTTCTTCCTGTTCCAGTTTTGGTAGTTGGTGGCTTTCCAGGAATGCGTCCATTTCTTCTAGATTGCCTAATTTATTGGCGTATAGCTGTTTATAATAGGTTTTTAAAATCGTTTGTAAAAAAAAAAAATCGTTTGTATTTCCTTGGTGTTGGTAGTGATCTCTCCTTTCTCATTCATGATCTTATTAATTTGAGTCTTCTCTCTCTTCTTTTTAATAAGGCTGGCTAATGGTTTATCTATCTTATTAATTCTTTCAAAGAACCAACTCCTGGTTCTGTTGATCTGTTCCACAGTTCTTCTGGTCTCGATTTTGTTGAGTTCTGCTCGAATCTTTATTAACTCTCTTCTTCTCCTGGGTGTAGGATCTATTTGCTGTTTTTTCTCTAGCTCCTTTATGTGTAAGGTTAGCTTTTGTATTTGAGTTCTTTCCAGTTTTTGAGTGGATGCTTGTATTGCGATGTATTTCCCCTTTAGGACTGCTTTTGCTGCATCCCAAAGATTTTGAACGGTTGTATCTTCATTCTCATTAGTTTCCACGAATCTTTTCAATTCTTCCTTAATTTCCTGGTTGACCCTTTCATCTTTTAGCAGGATGGTCCTTAACCTCCACGTATTTGAGGTCCTTCCAAACTTCTTGTTGTGATTTAGTTCTAATTTCAAGGCATTATGGTCTGAGAATATGCAGGGGACGATCCCAATCTTTTGGTATTGGTTCAGACCCGATTTGTGACCCAGTATGTGGTCTATTCTGGAGAAAGTTCCATGTGCACTTGAGAAGAATGTGTATTCAGTTGAGTTTGGATGTAAAGTTCTGTAGATATCTGTGAAATCCACCTGGTCCAGTGTATCATTTAAAGCTCTCGTTTCTTTGGAGATGTTGTGCTTAGAAGACCTATCGAGTATAGAAAGAGCTAGATTGAAGTCACCAAGTATAAGTGTATTATTATCTAAGTATTTCTTCACTTTGGTTAATAATTGATTTATATATTTGGCAGCTCCCACATTCGGGGCATATATATTGAGGATTGTTAAGTCCTCTTGTTGGATAGATCCTTTAAGTATGAGATAGTGTCCCTCTTCATCTCTCACTACAGTCTTCGGGGTAAATTTTAGTTTATCTGATATAAGGATGGCTACCCCTGCTTTCTTTTGAGGGCCATTCGAATGGTAAATGGTTCTCCAACCTTTTATTTTCAGGCTGTAGGTGTCCTTCTGTCTAAAATGAGTCTCTTGTAGACAGCAAATAGATGGGTCCTGCTTTTTTATCCAGTCTGAAACCCTGTGCCTTTTGATGGGGTCATTAAGCCCGTTCACATTCAGAGTTACTATTGAGAGATATGAGTTTAGTGTCATCATGATATCTATTCAGTCCTTGTTTTTGTGGATTGTTCCACTGAACTTCTTCTTAAAGGGGAATTTTAAGAGTCCCCCTTAAAATTTCTTGCAGAGCTGGTTTGGAGGTCACATATTCTTTTAGTTGCTGCCTGTCTTGGAAGCTCTTTATCTCTCCTTCCATTTTGAATGAGAGCCTTGCTGGATAAAGTATTCTTGGTTGCATGTTCTTCTCATTTAGGACCCTGAATATATCCTGCCAGCCCTTTCTGGCCTGCCAGGTCTCTGTGGAGAGGTCTGCTGTTACCCTAATACTCCTCCCCATAAAAGTCAGGGATTTCTTGTCTCTTGCTGCTTTAAGGATCTTCTCTTTATCCTTGGAATTTGCAAGCTTCACTATTAAATGTCAAGGTGTTGAACGGTTTTTATTGATTTTAGGGGGGGGGATCTCTCTATTTCCTGGATCTGAATGCCTGTTTCCCTTCCCAGATTAGGAAAGTTTTCAGCTAGAATTTGTTCAAATACATATTCTGGCCTTCTGTCCCTTTCGGCGTCCTCGGGAACACCAATTAAGTGTAAGTTTTTCTTCCTCAGGCTGTTGTTTATTTCCCTTAATCTATCTTCATGGTCTTTTAATTGTTTGTCTCTTTTTTCCTCAGTTTCCCTCTTTGCTATCAACTTGTCTTCTATGTCACTCACTCCTTCTTCCACCTCGTTAACCCTCGTCGTTAGGACTTCTAGTTTGGATTGCATCTCATTCAATTGATTTTTAATTTCTGCCTGATTAGCTCTAAATTCTGCAGTTATGAAGTCTCTTGAGTCCTTTATGCTTTTTTCTAGAGCCACCAGTAGCTGTATAACAGTGCTTCTGAATTGGCTTTCTGACATTGAATTGTAATCCAGATTTTGTAACTCTGTGGGAGAGAGGACTGTTTCTGATTCTTTCTTTTGAGGTGAGGTTTTCCTTCTAGTCATTTTGCTCAGTGCTGAGTGGCCAAAAGCAAGTTGTATTGGGAAAAGGAGAAAAAGAGAGGAGAGAAAGAAGGAAAGAAAAGAGAAAGAGGAAAAAAAAGGAAGAAAAAAACGAAAAGAAAGAAGAAAAAGAGAAAAAGAAAGAAAGGAAAAAAAGGGGGTGGGGGAAGGAAACAAATCAAAAAGCAAAACAAAACAACAAAAAAAAAAAAAAAAAAGAAGAAGAAGAAGAAGAAAGAAAGAAAGAAAAAAAGAACCACGGGGGAGTATCTTCTGATTCTGTGTACTTTAAGTCCCTTGGCTTCCCCTGGAAATTGTCCGTCTAGCTGGTCTTCTGGGGGAGGGGCCTGTTGTGCTGATTTTCAGGTGTTAGCAGTTGGGGGAGCTGCTGTGCCCCTGCCTGGTGCAGGGCTCAGTGGGGGTTGTTTACCCTGTGAGGCCCCAGGAGCAACAGCCCCAGTGGCGGGGCCAGCTCTGCAGCCCTGGATTCAGCTCCGGCAGGAACTCCGGAGGTCTCCGTCTGCAGGGCCTGGAGGCTCCAGGGCGGGGCCGCTGATCTGCTCAGCTCGGGGCAGGAGCGTCCTTGCTGTCCTGGGCCCTCCCGGCCTCTGCCTGTCCCGGGGGAGGCCGGATCCTGGGCTGTGTCCCGGCGCCCTGTGCTCCGGGGCCTGCGCTGTTGGATTCGCGCTCCCGGCCGCGAGCCCCCTCCGCCCGAGCCCCTCCGAGCTGCTCCTGGAACCGCGCAGCCCCCTCCGCACGGAGCCTCTTCCTTCGCCCGATTCCGCCGAGCTGCTCCGGTCCCGCCATGCGCGCTGCAGCCCTTAGGGAGCTCGGCGCACTGTCCCGGGGCGCAGGTGTCTGTTAGTGTCCCAGGGAGCCCGAGGGCATCCCCGCCCTCCTGGGTCCTGCTCCAACTCCCTGCGAGCCCCTTTCCGCCCGGGAAGGTCGGTGCAGCTCCTGCTCCTCCGGGACGGGGCTCTCCTGTCCTGGGGACACTCGCCCCGGCCTCAGCCCGGCTCCTCGCGGGGCCCCTCCCCCTTGGAGGCCTTTTGTTTCTTTATTTCTTTTTCCCCGTCTTCCTACCTTGATAGAAGCCGAACTCTTCTCACTGTAGCGTTCCAGCTGTTCTCTCTTTAAATCTCAGGCCGAATTCATAGATTTTCAGGGTAATTTGAAGGTTTTCTAGGTAATTTGGTGAAGACAGGTGACTTGGGGACCCTACTCTTCTGCCATCTTGCCCCTCCTCCTTTAATTAATTTTTATGAAGGTATAATTGACATACAACATATCAGTTTGAGGTGTTCAGCATAGTAATTCAGTATTTGTGTACAATGTGAAATAGACACAAGTCTACTCAACACCCATTACCCCATGTTGTTACAATTTTGTTTCTTGAGATGCGAACTTTCCAGATCGGCTCTCTCCGTGACTCTCACATCTGAAAGAGCTGCCACCAGCCATGGCCCCCATGCTGGCCCTCACGTGCCCAGGGCTGGCTTACTTCCTAACTGAGGATGGGTTTCCTTTGACTGTCTTGACCCATCCCACTCACCCACAAACCATACCTCTGCCACCACCAATCTGTTCTCTGTATCTCTGAGCTTGGTAGTTTGGGGTTTGGCTTGGTTTTTGTTTCAATTCCATATGTGAGACCATGGGGTATTTGCCTTTCCCTGACTTCCTTCACCGAGTGTGGTGGCCTCAGGATCTAACCACGTGGTCGCAAATGGTAGGGGTAGGACTTCCTTCTTTTCGATGTCTGAACAACATTCCATTGTGTCTAGAATTTTCTTTATCCAGTCTTCCACCAGTGGACACCTGGGTTATTTCAAAGTCTTGGCTGTGATAAGTAATGCTGCAGTGAACACAAGGGTGCAAATATCTTTTCCAGGTAATATTTTTGTTTCCTTTGGGTAAATATCCAGAAGTGAAGTTACTGGGTCGTATGGTAATTCTTTTTTATTCCTAAAGATTGATTTATTTATTTTAGAGAGAGAGAGCACAAGCTCAGGGGGAGGGGCAGAGTCTGGAGGCAGACTCTCCACTGAGCAGGGAGCCTGACACAGGACTGGATCCCAGGACCCGGAGATCATGACCTCAGCTGAAGGCCAGTGCTTCACCAACCAAGCCACTCAGGTGCCCCTGGCTTTTTTTTTTTTTTTTTTTAAGGCAGACGTGTCCAATAGAGGAGGCAGGTGGGGGACTCCTGGAGTCTTTGCTCACCCAGGGGAGTCTGGGGAGGCAAATGGTCAAGGCAACAGCAGCACAAACGGAATTTATTGAAGAAGAACCATCCCCCAGTACTTGGAAGTGATAGAACTGCAGCTCTCTCACCTTGCGGGGGAAACCTGGAAGGAGCTCGGAGTCCCTGGCCTCACCCAGCAGAGCCCCTGAGCTCCGAGCTCCTGAGGACTGGCAGACCAGAGGGGGAGCTCAGCTGATCGGAAAGGAAAACCAGGAGTCAGGATCACACCCCATTGTCGCAGCCCATGAAGCCATGGCTCCCAACCTCCAGACAGAAGAATACTTTCATACGTTATTTTTGCTTTGTCTGTTATGAGGAGCTCCTCAGTTGACAGTCTTCCTTTATGGCGTCTTTTCTCCAAAGCCTCCGTGTTTCCCTGTGAGCTCATAGTCCCTGGGAAGTGCAGTGCGTAAGGGCGAAGGCCTGAGGCCCAGCCCCAGACCTGTGGCCCCGGGTGAGCTGCAGTGGGAGATGCTTTTCGTCATCCCTGTGACACTGCTCCTTGGGGGACTGCTCTGTGCTGTGTGCTTCACTGTGACTCTTTGCAAGGAACATTCAGAAGCCCTCAGACTTGGGGCAGGCTCTGGAAGCGCAGAACACACAGGTTGTAATAACCAAGTTTCTCTGTAGAGACAGCTATCTGAGGGAGCAGGTGACCCTCACCTGGGGCTGGGCGGCACGATGGTATCCTCTCTAAATGTAAAAGTCCCCAGAGGCCCCACCTCTGCCCCTCCACAAACCATTAGGAAGGCCTCTTTGGCTGCATTTTAAAGCCCAGGGTGAGCAAGCCTGTTGGATTTGGACCAGACAGGTGAGACCCTACTGCAGAGAAGAAACAGGCCAAGCAGGAGCCTGGCCAAAGGGAGGAGGCCAGGCTGGAAACCTAGCCAAGAGCATCTCTCTCCTTCCTTTTCCTCTGTGTCCCAGCCCTCTTCACATTTAGAATAAAACCCATCCCTGCCTCTGAGAGGTCAGATTTAATTTTTTAAACCTAATTAAACCGGATGGTGGGGAGGAGAGGGCGGGTTAGAGACCATTGTGCCTAATAAATACAGAACAGGTTCTCGTAAACCATGGGCGGACACACCCAAGACTCAACTGCCAGAGCCTGGAGCTGAGTCGTGGATTTGCTGATTCACTCCTAGAGAAAGCTGACCAGCTTTTCTTTTCTTATTTATTTCCATGGACAAACTGTGTCTTCTCTCTCCATGGCAAGCTAATAGATTTTATAATTACTTACTTGTGCCTTTTTTTCATGTCCTATTCTAGTTTCAAAGTTGGAGTTTGGTGATTAAAATACCTATAACATCGATATTTTGTTTCCAAAGACATTTTAATTTTAAATGAGTTAGTGCAAAGCATCATGTCCCTTCATGCACAAGCGCATCTGCCTATTCTGCTTCAACAGCCTCCTTCATCCCTTGAGCATGAGGAATCACAAAGATTGACTGCTGTGGCTAAACTCTTAAAAATTAAATGCATCACTGGAATGGGGGCATTGTTACCATATTTTTGGAGCCATAGGATTCCAAAAATCCCCCAAGTACAGATTTATTCCCTTTTCCCTAGAGAATGGTGCAGTGGACATAGCCAGGGCTTGGGGTGGAGCTGAACAGAGTCTTCGCGTCAGGTCCCCCTTCCCGGGTTAGGGCCAGTAGCTAAGCTTCTGTGCCTGTTTGCTTGTCTGCAAAACAGACAGTAATGCCTATGTCAAAGGGCTGCTTAAAACAGCGTCAGGGGCACCTGGGAACTTGACAAAATGCAAATTCTCAGGCCCCATCCTACCACACCTTCAGCTCAGAAGCCGTGGGGATGGGCCAGTAGCATGAGATGAACCAGTCCTCCGGGTGACCGGGATGCCCAATCACTCACACACGACAGCCCCTGGTTCAAAGCACACAACATATAGCAAGTGCTCCATAGTTGGTATCTTCATACCTCTTTAAATAACAATTCTTTGCACCTAATGACTTGTGCATGAAATGAGCTAGTGATTTCAGCCTGCTAGCTCAGTTTTAGCTACTACAAACTCTAGCCCCAGAGAGTCACTCCAGAATGGATGCCAAGCCCAAAACCACCACCTAACTCACCCGAAAGAGGTCATCTTCCTGGAAGCAGGTGGAAGAGAGTATGGACAGGTAACAATGTGTGTTATTTTATGGAGGGTTTCCTTACAGGAAAAGTACTTCAGTACTCTCTTCATTTCAGGGAGAAACCAGGTAATTTCAGATTCCCAAATAGCCAGGCCACTGATGGGGCTGAAGCCTTGACTAGATGCTGCCATCCTGTGGGCAGAAGCGAGACAGAGCCATGACCACCTGGCCACACAACCAGCACTGCTGGGCCAGGCCGCAGACTGGGTCCAGGCAGCTACAGGGGTGTGCACATCAGAGCCCCTGCCCTGGGAACTGGCCAAAGGCTCATGGATGAGACAAGCCTGCAAGCAAATCGCTTATGTACTGGGTGCAGGAGCCAAGCAGGGGAGATGCTCACCATAAAGAGCCTGGAGAAACTGCTCACTTATGCAATGTGTTCCCTTAGGGCAGCAGAGAATTTGCAGAACTATCAATAAAATTTCACAGAACAACAAATACACAGATTTTTTTTGAAATAAACTAAAAAATAAGAGTGACAAAAAATGCTATTCAAACCTTCAATTTTTAATTACAGTCTCCTGATGGAGAAAAGCATGGAACCAATTCATTTCTCCTGATGTAAGACACTTGGCAAGCACTCCATTGATAAATTGGTGCCCTCGTCTGTATCTGTTCAATTACTCTGTGGATACTTCATTTTAACACAAAATTCCACCCTTTGAGTGAATGCAGTTAACTTAAGTTGCACATGGGACACCTGGGTGGCTCAGCAGTTGAGCATCTGCCTTCAGCTCAGGTCGTGTTCTTGGAGTCCTGGGATCGAGTCCCACATCGGGCTCCCAGCATAGAGCCTGCTTCTCCCTCTGCCTATGTCTCTGCCTCTCTCTGTGTCTCTCATGAATAAATAAAGTCTTAAAAAATAAATAAATAAACTTAAGTTGCACATATACCTAATTCAGTCTTTCAGATAAGTAAAAGATACTTCTCTCTCCACCAAAGCAACAAAATGTGTGCAAGAACAAGAGAGTGTCAGGAGAATTTGAAGGCATCTTGAATACGAGGCCAAAACTAGAAAAATCAGTACATCAAAATAAATAATGAAGTAGCAAATTACAACCCATTGAATAAAATAGGAAACATGAATCTAAGCTATGTAAGTAAATAAATGAATGGAATGTTTGAGGAAGGAATGTTTGCATACTGCTCCACAGAATGCAAACTGGTGTAGTAAACAATATGGAAGTTCCTCAAAAAATGAAGATGAGACCTACCCCATGACCTTGCTCCCATTCCTGAGTACGTGTCCAATGGAAGCATCCATATCTTGATGACACGTGTGCCCTCCCACGTCCACCATACCCAAGATGTGCAAACAGGCTAAGGATTGGCCGGGTAAAGAGACATGGTGTGGACAGGCCCTGGGCCTTTCTCCAGCCGGGAGTCATTTGTGACCATTCAGGATGTGTGGAGGACGAGCAGCTGAGTGCAACAACCCTGAAAGGATGGGCCAGGTGCCACAAGGGCTCAGTTCCGTGGGACAAGTACATTCTGGAAGGTGATGTGGAGCACAGTGACCATACTTAGTAACCCCGTATTATGTACTCAAAATCTGAGAGTAGCTCAGGGGTTTTTTTTGTTTTTTTGTTTTTTTTTCTTTTTCTTGAATTCCAGGATAATTAAGGCAGTGTTATATGGCTTCTGTGTGTTGAGAGCAGCCCTGACCTGACTGTGCCCCACTCCTGGAGCAGTAACAGTGGGAGGTGATGGATCGTGGCAACCACCTCACACAGTGTTCCTGCATCAACATATATCCTGTACCAAATTACATCACACAAGTGGCTTAAATACACACACTTTCTTTTTGCCAATTATACTTAAGGAAAGCTGGGGGTGCGGTAGGAAGAAAGTCAAAACAACAATAATCCAAAATCAAATGAAACACTGCCCCATGAAATATTACAAACAGGAAAAGAATGGCTTTACAGGGAAATGGCCCGGCAGACACCACCTGAGTCAGGTGAGGGAAGCACCCATTATCATAAAGAATGAATCTGAAACTTGTCCCCTGAGACAGGGAGCCCTGGGGGTGCAGCACCACCTTGCCACCCCGCATCTACACAAATGGCAGACAAACATGCCGGGAGGCTTGTTGCACAAAGTACCCAGGAATCTCCAAACAGGTCAAGGTCACCACAGGCAAGGGAAGCCTGAGGAAAGTCGTGAGATCTGATCTGACCCGGACTCCAGCTCTGCAGATCACGGTAGCAGTGACCAGGATAACCAGCAAAATGGGAAAGATCTGACACTCAGACAGTGGGTCTTTGTCAGCGTCAACCTCCCAACCTGCACAGCCATGTAGCAGTTGTGCAGAACGTCCTGGCAAATGCTGATGTTTTGGAGGGAATGGGGCATCAGAGTGACAACATACCCTGCAATGTTGGGGAGGAGGGCTTTGTACTTTTAACTTCTCTGTACATTTGTGATTTTAAAATAAAAAGGAAAACTACTTTTTTAAAAAAAAGAACACCAGTTCTGGAGTTAGATTCCTTGGGTTGTAACCCAGTCTCTTACAGTACTTATAGGATCTTGGATCGGTTCCTGAACTTTGGTCTTCATGCTTGTATCTGTACAAGCACAGCATAGTAATATCTCCTCTGTGAGGTTATTATAAAGATTAAATGAGAACAATAAATATTATATATAATATAATAAATATTATATGTATTATAAATATAACAATATTTATAATGGGAATCATTTAATTTATCACCCAAACTGGGATTGTTTTCAGAGTGAAAAGGGGTGTCGACTACTGATTCTTCAAAGAGATCATCAAAATGATGTTGCCTGATGTGGGAAGGGTGACTCGTGTTCCAACAAACTGCTTCCCCAGTAGTGTCTTAGGAGGGCAGCCATGGGTGCTAGTCAAGGTTCGGAGGCTGGTTTCCAGAATGATCAGGATTGACCAGAATCGTGACCTCACAGTCAGGGTTGGTAAGCAGAGGAATGCTGGTGTTGGAAGGGAACCTCAAGATGTTAACAGGCCTCCAACAAGCTGTTGAGTAATCTGAGCTGTGAGAGGTGCCCTGACCCTAAGAGGACCTGCTGGGCAGTCCACATTCAGATGCATAGATTCTCTAAGTGCCTGAAACACGCAACGAAGCTATTTGCTACTTCATCTTCCTGGGCACGACTTCCTGGAGTTCAAGTCACATTAATGCAGTTTTGGTGGTTAATCCTATTATTTTTTTAAAGATTATTTATTTATTCATGAGACAGAGAGAGAGAGAGAGACAGAGACACAGGCAGAGGGAGAAGCAGGGTCCCTGAGGGGAACCCGATGTAGGACTCGATCCCAGGACCTTGGGGTCGCGACCGACGTGGTTGAGCAGAAGGCAGATGCTCAAACATGGAGCCACCCAGGCATCCCTCTGGTTAATCCTATTAAACTACGCAGGGCTGCAACTGGTCTCCACATTTGTTGGCCACCAACCAGACATAGGCACAAACTAGGATATGTGATAACCCTACCTGCCTCCAGACAGATACCAAATCCATATACTAGAGGGATAATCATCCCCATGTGGCAGACAGAGGAGAACTTCCTGGATGGATCAGAGTAGTTCAGTTGTGAATAGTCAGCAGGAGCTCACGGGGTGATAGAGGGAAGGAGGAAGGAAGGGGTGAGGCGGGCAGGAAGAAGTGAACCCGGCATAAGGAGCTAGGGCCACAGAGCTGTCTGTCGGGGTAAGTGGAGCAGGAGGGGGAGGCACCTGGGGGTCTCACTGTGCAGTCTGGGCTCTATCCTGAGGATGATGCTAGACCACTGGACAGTCACGAGCAGGGTGCGTGTCCACACAAGGGCTCGGGAAGTCATATGGCCACGCTGTGGGAAGATGGGGTGCAGAGATGCAACAGTGAAGAGGAGTTTTGGTAATTTGGGAGGGAAGTGGGAGCCTGAAACACATTTAAATCAGTGAGAGTGGTGGATGAAAGAGAAGTTGGCAGAGCTGGGGGCTTGTGTTTGGAGTCACAGCAGGACCAGTGAGAGGAAGAAGGGGATTTTGTTGGAATTGCAACTGACGTGATGGGGTTGCCCTATCCATGAACACGTTTCATCCTTTTTTGAAAAATGATCGTTCGATCACATTGTTCAATTTTCTTCATAGAGAGCTTACATTTGTCTATTCCTGTATATGACATATTGCTTTGCAATTATTACATGGTATCTCAAAGCCTCAATCCCTATCCCAAGGGGATGGATTAAAGGTGACTATGAGCAAAGTGGCCACATGCCCAGCCACTTTGGGAAGCCAGTGTTTAACCAGAAAACTGTACTCCCCAGGGTGGCAGGCCAGTGGCCAAATAGGAAACGGAGTGGTTCCCTGGCTTGTCCTCGAAGACAGCAATATCACCTCCCACTGAAGCTGCAGTGTGGGCAGAAGGGGAGCCCTGACCAAACCTGCAGTGAGGAAAACTGCAGCACCACAAGGCAGCAGGACAACTCCCCCTCTAGTACGCCGCATGCTGCCTGTCGAAATGCAATGACCAGAAGCAGCAGGTGAGGAGGGAGGCCTGTGGCTCACCCCCACGTCCAAGTCCATAGGGAAACATCATCCCTAGATGTCTGACACTGCATATTTTCATGTCCCATGAACTGGATTTGTACGTTGGTGGCAGCAGTAGCAGTGGTGGTGTTCCCAGGGGCTGAGTAAGGAACTCACTATTGAACCCGCAGGAAGTGGTTAAGTCTTAGATTGGGGGATTTTGGTGATTAGGAGCAAAAGTTAGAATGAACGAAGGAACATTTCATAAACAGCTCAGATGCTCATGGGTGACAGGCAACAGTTCTGTCTGGCCCCTTTCACTCCCAAAGGCCTTTCCTATTATTTTATGCACTCCTCCCAACAACTCTATGAGGTGAGCACAAAGGATATTATTATAGTAGTTATAGCGGTGCGGATACCGAGACCCTGGCAATTTAAGGATGTGGCCTTGGAGGGTCCCCAGGGGCACCCATCAGACCCTCGACACCAGCACACTGCCCTTCACCTTTGCCTGTCTACAGAAATCTCTTCTCAGTTATCCAAGGGAACTGGCCAGTTGGGAAACAGAACATAAATATTTGCTGGGGTGGAGAACAAGAAATAAACAAGGACAGATATAACCACAATTTTTATACTCACCCAGTGACATGTTCTACTCCATTTATTATAGAGCCATAGGGAAGCTTATGGTGAAAAGGATGCTCAGCATAGCTGACTCGGCCCAAGGGACACAAGTGTGAATACTTCCTCACCTGGCATTGTGGGCTGATAACAACTGCTGAGCACGGGCCTCCCTGAAGCCACACATGACTGCCCATTTGGGGACAATCCTTCAAAGCTGATGGAACTAAATAAATAAATAAATAAATAAATAAATAAATAAATAAATAAATAAATAAAAACCGATGGAACCCTAAACAGGTCACACTTCCATTGGGAAGCATCCTGCATCCTTGGGCTGGGAGGAGAGCTCTGTAAAACATGTTTTACTTGTATTAACTATGCTATTAGACTTAAGATGGGCTCTTCATTGTGATAACTACATGTCTTCCAACAGAAGATACACAAAATGGTTCCTCCTGGAAGGAAGTGCACTGGGGAATATTTTGGTGCCAGCAGCTAAATTCGCTTACATGTTCCTCCAAAGATTCTGAAGACTCTAAGAAGAATTGTGTTTCATAACCATTGGGGCACATTGAAAAAATTGGATACAGAGAACGTAATCTGGCTTTGGGCAGCCCCGGTGGCGCAGCAGTTTAGCGCCACCTGCAGCCCGGGGTGTGATCCTGGAGACCTGGGATTGAGTCCCACATCAGGCTCCCTGCATGGGGCCTGCTTCTCCCTCTGCCTCTCTCTCTCTTTATATATATATAAAATCTTTAAAAAAAAGAACTGGCTTTAGGGGAACACCTGCGTGGCTCAAAGGTTGAGTGTCTGTCTTTGGCTCAGGGCGTGGTCCTGAAGTTCCCGGATTGAGTCCCACATCCCTGCATGGAGCCTGCTTCTTCCTCTGCTTGTGTCTCTGCCTGTCTCTCATGAATAAATAAATACAATCTTAAAAAAAAAAAAAAAAACTGGCTTTAATCTACAGTGGCTGAGGACAGGAGAGCCTCCTAACACCAAGAAGGTACTGTGTGCAGTGAGCAAGTGCAGTTTGAATCTTTCAGCCCAACGCTGCCATGACTTCTCCTGTTTGGGATTACTTTTTTTTTTTACATAAAAAAATATTCTGCTTAGAGCTCCGTCTCCTCATGAATTTCTCCCCTAGTAACTTAGAGTGACCCTAAAGGCAGGCCTAGCGCTTACATTTTTACATTTCAAAAATGTTTGTTCTGCTTTAAAACAAAAATGTGAAGGAATACGTTTGGTTACTTGACTGCTTAGACCTCAAAGATGGCTTAGTTTTTGAGACAATTGGTTAAACTGTTCTGGAAACATGACCTTCTGTTCATTGACACACTTCACATTAAACCACAAAGCACACTTACCTCCACCTTGAAATGTTTTCATTGTATGTCTTCTTTAACTTTAAAGGATCTTTTAGAAATTATGTTTCAAAGAAGGCTTTATCTCAATCAAGGTCAGTATTTCTTCCACTTTCAATTTTGTTTTGTTTCTGTCAAATTCAAATGAAGGCCAATAGAATGCTGGTACAAGGTGAGGCTCGAGGACAGGTCAGGCTCACCTTCATCTCTTCCCGCTGGGCTCACTCGCCCCTCGCCTAGATAGCCTGTGTAAGGCCTCTCCTCAGCCTCACACAACCCCCAGGATTGGGATCGGGATGGGGATGATAGCACTCAGGAGGAAGTGCTTCCTCTCCCCTAACCCCTCTGCTCCGCTGCAGGCAGCAGCCCAGTCTCACCTCCTCAGACACATTCCTCCCAGAAAGGGGGGTCTGCCGTGAGAAGAGACCTCAGGGCACATGGGACACGCCAAAGCAGAAATTGGATTCCCTACTTCCAAAGCATCTCTCTGAGTGGTAGAAGTAGAAGTAAATTACGTTTCTGTTTTTCTGTATAGGATAAATTTTCAGGTAAGACCGTATGTTATTTTCACAAACAACAAAATGCAATGAATGTCCTTTATATTTCTAAAAGTGGTGTGGAGCTATAAGGAAACATGGGTTAAGTAAAGCAAAGGAACATGGTAGGACGACATGTGTAGTACCATTTGTGGTGAGCACTTTGAAAGGATGAAGGATTCAGGATGTAGGAAGGAATGGTGGGTCACATCCGCCCTGAAGGGTAGAGAGAGCAGCAGTGAGAGAGGTGAGGTCTCAGCATCCCTGGAACCTCCCAGAGTCTGAAAAATGTAATCTGTGGAGACTTAGTTTGTGGTCGTCAATGACAGGTGAGTGTGACCCTTGCAATGGGCGGGGGCAGGGAGGACAGACTGAGATGGACCAGCTAAACAGGAAACACCAGATTTTGACAGATGTGACCTCGTTGTAATTAAAAACGTCTAGGCGATGAATGACAGAATGGCAAAGTTGAAAGGTGAGACAGATGTGGAGAAAATACATGTGAGGAGGCAGATGTGCACCATCCCCCCAAACTCGGCAGCCAGGGCCCAGGGTGGGGGTGCCGCTGTGGGAGAGGGTAAGAGTGGGGCTAAATGAGATCCTGATGGAGCCGCAGTGTGCTCCCTTCCTACCGGGGCTTTGGTGTCTTGGGGTCACCAGGTCCACCAGAGGGTGAGCACTTCTGGTAGGAGGACAGAAGGACAAAGTGAGGGCTTCTTTTTTGAATAGTAAGATACCCCACCCCCACCCCCAGCCCTCTTCTGCTTAGTTTCCAGAAAGCTATCAACCAGGTTGACACCTCTGGGAAGGAAACTGGAAGATTCTTTGCCGACGGAATCTGGAGAGCTCAAGAGAGACAGGAATCCAAAGATGCCAACACAAGGGGTTCTGCAGATCACCCCATAACTGAGGTCCTCTGCCTTAGATGCACGTTAGATCTCTTGGGACCTTTTGAAAACTCACAGCTCTGTTCCATTTTCTGCGCTGGCTATTTGTGCCTCCGCTCTTCCGTGCTTGATGTCTGACCAGGGCTTTTTCTATTTTATCAGTTATTTCAAAGAACCAACTTGTACCTTTACTGAATCTGTTGTGAACTTGTGTTCTGCTTCATCGTACTTTGTATTATCTCCTTCCTTCTACCTTCTGTGTTTAGTTTGTTGCTCTGTTTCTAACTCCCTGAGATGGATACTTATATCACTAATTTTCAGCTTTTTTTTTCCTTTTTTTAAAAAAGATTTTATTTATTTATTCATGAGAGAGAGAAGCAGACACAGGCAGAGGGAGAAGCAGGCTCCACACAAAGAACCTAATGTGGGACTCGATCCCAGGACCTCAAGATCACACCCTGAAGGCAGATACTCAACTGTTGAGCCTGCCACCCAGGCGTCCCGCCTTTCTTTTTTCCTATTTTGTATATTGTGGTATATACCCAATATATGGTAGACAGTCTATATTTCATTGATAAATGATCGATTGTAAGGCTATAAATTTCCCTCTAAGCAAGCACAGCTTTTTCTGCATCATATAAGCTTAGGTATTTTCAATAGATTTCGTTCAAAATATGTGTTCAGGGATCCCTGGGTGGCGCAGTGGTTTGGCGCCTGCCTTTGGCCCAGGGCGCGATCCTGGAGACCCAGGATCGAATCCCATGTCGGGCTCCCGGTGCATGGAGCCTACTTCTCCCTCTGCCTGTATCTCTGCCTCTCTCTCTCTCTCTCTGTGTGACTATCATAAAAAAAAAAAAAAAAATGTGTTCATCTCCATTGTGACTGGATCACTCCATCAGGTGTTCAGGTGTTGCTTGATTTCTAAACATTTGGGGTATTTCAGTTCTTGTGTGTTACTCATTTCTAAACTAATCCCACTGCAGCCAGGGGATGTTCTGTTTGATCCCAGTCATTCAACAATTGCTGAATTGCTTTATGGTCGAACATGTAGCCAACTCTGGTGAATGTTTCAGCACTTGAAAGTACGTGTGTCCTGCAGCTGTTGCAGGACATCCACCTACTAGGCCTTGCCTTCTGGTGAATGGCAGAGCTATGTTGGAGCTTCCAACTATAATGGACAACTTCTCTCTCACTGTAGTCAGTCCACTGTTTTTGCTTTATATATTCTGACACTTTGTTCTTAGATATTTGCTAATTATATATTGTTCTATCTTCTTTTATTTATTTATTTATTTTTTATTTTTCTATCTTAATGATCTGACCTCGTTATCATTATGAAGTAACCTTTTTCATTTCTTTCTATTTTGCTCTTGACATTAAAATCTCCTTTATGGACTATTAATGTTACTACATTTGCATTCTTTTATTTTGTATATGCAGACCAATGATTAAACCCATCTGTTATTATTAGTGTCCATCATGATATTGTTCAGTTCTAGAGCTTCCATTGGTTCTCATATTATAGTTTCTGGTTCTCCTGAAATTGTCCATCTTGTAATTTAATTTCTGAAACATATGAATTACAGTTATCTTACAGTCTGGGTGTGATAACTCTAGAATCTGCATCTCCTGAAGGACTCCCTCCTTATGCAATTGGTCTCCAAAGTTTTGGTAAAAGTTCCTGTTTTATAGATCTATTTTTCATGAAGTGCTAGACCTCATGTACAAAAAAAAGTATAGAGATCATTTGAAGTACTAGACTGTCTTCACCTAGAGAGAATTTATTCTTGTTTATAGGAGGGATGAGGACAGTGGCAAACCACCTGAATAAACCTGAGATTGGGTTTGATTCCAGCTAGATTCCAGTATTTGTGAAAGGAGGCTGTTTTGTTCATCATTACTTCTGGGTCCAACCTGGGGTGTTTCCTGGGACCCCTTCTCACTGATGAGCCCTGAGCTCCATGTATCATCTCCCTTGTGAAATTTCCAGAAGCTCTTCTCATCCTCTCAGCTTCGACACTAGAATGGGCAGAGAGCTCAAACGAGACCGAGTGTAGGTCTGCTCCATGGGACCCCCTCTCCTGCAGCATCTTGGCCCACACATGCTTTCCATGCTTTCAGACAGACATGCTAGAAATACTTCACCCAGCCTTTCTAACTGTGCTTGACCTGATACAACGTGGTTTGAGACATGTCTGCATGATTTTTA
Source organism: Canis lupus baileyi (assembly GCF_048164855.1). Taxonomy (NCBI): domain Eukaryota; kingdom Metazoa; phylum Chordata; class Mammalia; order Carnivora; family Canidae; genus Canis; species Canis lupus. The sequence continues at coordinate 38,744,894 of NC_132843.1, read as the reverse complement.
TTTATTCTACCTACCCCAATGAGTCTGAAAAAGGAAGCCCTTAAGAGCACTCAGGTATTTCTCAAACTTCCTCTCAAATGAAAAATTCTTCTGCCAGTAATAACTTAAAGAACCCATCAGAAAATAAGAGAACACTCTGATCTGGCTCTCTTAGATGTCCTAACATATTTAGTAACGTTCCTGGAGGGCTGCTGAGACAGGCCACTTCAAAGACTTTGCTTTGCTTTCGTTTTGTCTCTCCCAAACCACCACAGCAGAAATATCTGTGCCCACACACACTCCCAGCAGCCTGCTTTCTCTACTTCTAGTTATTCCCAACACTAGGGGTTCAAACTCATGTATACCCAACCTCAGAATACAGAAAAGTCTCATAAAAGTTGGGGCACCTGGGTGGCTCAGTCAGTGAAGTGTCTACCTTCAGCTCAAGTCATGACCCTGGGGTCCTGGGATCAAGCCCCCCATCAGGCTCCCCACTCAGTGGAGAGTCTGCTTCTCCCTTCCCCAGATTGTACTCTCTCTCACTCTCTTTCAAATAAATAAAATCTTTTAAAAAAACGCTCATAAAAGTAAAAACACATTTACAAAAGTTCACACAAAGAGAATCCTCATTTGGAGAAATTGCTATTCCAGCATCTCTTAAAGCACTAGTGCTTTTTCTCCCACATCTGTGCCTCTGAAATGCTGTTCTTTCCTTTGAGAACATTTTCCCTCTTTAGTTCTTCTCATGTGCTCTACTTCAGGGTCTCTTGACCTCACCTTTCACCAGAACCCTTAATTTTCAGCTCCAGCCACCACGCCGGGACCACTTATGCAGGACTCCAAGCACTTTCACGCAGGTGCATACTGATGGGCCTCTGTCCACACCAACACCATCGGACCTCTGCCCTGTGGCTACCCCTTGCTGCTGAATCATTAGATGCCAAAGGACACATGAACAAGCACAGAAGGGCAGGAGAATGAACCCTCACAACAGGAGTCTGTAGGAAAATCCCTCTTTTCTTTCCCCAAGAGAGTTTATTGAATGATTGAAGATATCTTTAAAATAATCCCCCAAGCAGACTTTCCTGAGACATTTTACCTGGCTTCTTGGAGGATGGCCCCATAAGACTGAGCTATCACCCTTGCACTAAAGTGGCAGCTAGTTTGTAAACACATCTGCATACTGGCTCTACTTCTTTCTCTGTGTATGAACTCAAACAAACATATGATAATGGCCAATTCGTGGAGTTAGAAAAGACAGAAACAAAAAATTAGATAACAGTCTGTATTAATCAGAAGGGATATGCAAAGAGCTAAAGTATCATTGGAGCTCATGTACTGTCCAGAAGAGTCAACTTTTTGCTTAAACTTTAGACCTTGTTAAATTAAAATACATGATAAATTTAAAGAATAATCACTAAAAAAAGAAGCATCATTCTGAATCTTTAGAAAGAAAAACACAGAATAGGAAAAAAGTTTCAAAAAGAACTCAATTAGGTATGCCTGGGTGGATCAGTCAGTTAAGCATCACTCTTGATTTCAGCTCAAGTCATGATCTCAGGGTCATGAGACAATCCCTGCACTCAGCACTCAGTGTGGAACCTACTTGAGATTCTACTTCTCCCTCTGCCTCTGCTCTCCCCACTCCATGCTAACTCGCTTGTTCTCTCCAAAATAAATAAATCAATCTTAAAAAAAAAAAAAAAAGAATCCAAAAATAAGAATGCAAGAAAGAAAAAAATCCAGAAACAAAATACGTGGAACAAATAGAAATCAAAAAGTAAGACAGAATCAAAGACTAAATATATCAAGTATCAGGGCAGCCTGGGTGGCTCAGCGGTTTAGCACCACCTTCAGTCCAGGGTATGATACTGGAAGCCCGGGATCGAATCCCACATCGGGCTCCCAACATGCAGCCTGCTTCTCCCTCTGCCTGTCTCTGCCTCTCTCTCTGTGTCTCTCATGAATTAAATAAAATCTTTAAAATAAAGCAAAACAACTTAGGCTGAAAACAACAGGATCAAAATGGTATTATGAGCAAATTTTCACTAAAAGAAAGTTGGTTTGGCCATGTTAAGATGAAACAATATAAGCCTTAAAATAAAGAGAATTAAAGGAACATTTGGGTGGCTCAGTGGTTGAGCATCTGCCTTCCCCTCAGGACGTTATCTCAGGGTCCTGGGATGGAGTCCTACATCAGCCTCCCCACAGGGAGCCTGCTTCTCCCTCTGCCTCAGTCTCTGCTTCTCTCTGTGTCTCTCACAAATAAATAAATAAAACCTTTAAAAAAATAAAGAGCATTAAAGAAATAGAGATAACAGTGTAATGACAAGATTTAATTAACCAAAAATCATAATAACACAATTCTAAACATATAGGCACCTAACGAAATATATTTAAAATATGCAAAGTATAAATTGATAAAAACTACAAGGAGAAATCAACAAATCTACCACTGTGGGAGATTTTGCAACATGCCTTTACCTATGACTGGTGATCCAAGCAGACAGAAACCCACAAATTTCAAAGAAGAGTATTACAGAAACTACATTCTGACCACAATGCAAAGACTTAGAATTTAAAATTTCCATAGATTTTGAAATTAAAGAACATGAACATGCTTTTTAAATAACTCATGAGTCAAAGAAGAAACCGTAATAAAAACTTAAATACAGGGCAGCCCCGGTGGCGCAGCGGTTTAGCGCCGCCTGCAGCCCAGGGTGGCGATCCTGGAGACCTGGGATGGAGTCCCACATCAGGCTCCTTGCATGGAGCCTGCTTCTCCCTCTCCCTCTGTCTCTGCCTCTGTGTGTGTGTGTGTGTGTGTGTGTGTTTGTGTGTGTCTCATGAATAAATAAAATCTTAAAAAAAACTTAAATACATCTTGATAATGAAACAATGATAATGAAAACAGTATCTATCAAAACTTGTGGGAGGGGCACCTAGCTGGCTCAGGTAGTGGAGTACACGACTCTCTATCTCAAGGTCATGAATTCAAGCCCCATCCACACTGAACACAAAACCAAACCTGTGGGATATGAAAAGTAGTGCTTTGAAGGAAACTTATTTCCTTAAATGCTTTTTCTATAAGGAGGAAAGGCTAAAAATTAATGAACTAGAAACAAAACTTAAGCAGAAAACAAACAGAATAAACTCAAAGAAAGTGGAAGGAAAGAGATGATAACTGTAAGAGCAGAAACAGAAATAGAAAATGAAATAGAGGGACACCTGGGTGGCTCAGCAGTTGAGCGTCTGCCTTCGGCTTGGAGAGTGACGCTGGAGACTCAGGATCGAGTCCCACATCAGTCTCCCTATATGGAGAGACTCTCTGCCTATGTCTCTGCCTCTCTTTCTGTGTCTCTCATGAATAAATAAATAAAATCTAAAAAAAAAAAAAAGGAAATGAAATAGAAATAGAAAAATGAAATAGAGAAAAATCAAGAAAGTTGAAAGCTGGTTCTGTGAAAAGTCCAACAAAATAATATAAATCTGCAATGATGTATCTAAGAAAAGAAATAATAGAAGCTATAGATAAATAATTCATCAATCAATTTTCACTATAATATGCTGTGGTAAATGACAAAATCCCAAATCTCGGGATCCCTGGGTGGCTCAGTGGTTGGGCATCTGACTTTGGCTCAGGTCATGATCCTGGGGTCCCAGGATTGAATCCCACATCGGGCTCCCTGCAGGGAGCCTGCTTCTCCCTCTGCCTCTCTCTCTGTGTCTCTCATAAATAAATAAATAAAATCTTAAAAAAAAAATCCCATATCTCACTTGTTCTTTGCCTGCTGCATAAGTCAACTACAGATCCACCATCAGGTTTTCCTCCACATGTCCTCTCCCTTCTGGGTCCCCAGGTACAGACGTGCTAGTTTCATGGAAGAGGGAAAGATCAAGAGAGCTAGGGCAAACACACATGCTATCTTTTAAAGTTTCTGCTTGTGTATGATGACACTTTGACCAGAGTCATTGTCAGCTGAGTGGGCATACACATCCCTCACACAAGAGGCACTTCAAATCACATGACAACAGGTGGGAATGTCTAGTCCTCTTACAAGAAGGGGAGCAAATATTGAACGAATAGTAACACAATCTACTACAAGCATATCATAAATGAAAAAGGAGAAATAACTGCAAACATAGCAGAGATTAAGAAGAGAACACTACCAACAACTACATGTCAATAAATTTTAAATCTTAGATGAGATGGAAAATTTCATAGAAATCTATTACTTACTAAACCACTTCAAGGAGAAATAAGATATCTAAACAATCCCATAAGTATTAAAGAAATGAAAGCAGTATTTTAAAATCTTCCCACAGGGGCACTCAGCTGGCTCAGTCAGTAGACTGTGCAATTCTTGGTCTTGAGGTCATGAGTCTGAGCCCCACACTGGGCACAGTTTACTTAAAAAAATAAATTAAAAAAAAAAATCTTCCCACACAGAAAATGCCCAGCCCAGACAGTTTGATAGGTAAATTCTACTGGAACTTGAAAGGAAAGAGCATTCCAATCTTATTCAAATTCTTCCAGAGGATATATACATAGAAGTAATACTCCTTGGGGAACCTGGGTGGTGCAGTCAGTTAAGCATCTGCCTTCAGCTCAGGTCATGATCTCGGGGTCCTAGGATCAAGTCCTGTGTAAGGTTCCCTGCTCAGTGGGGAGTCTGTTTCTCCCTCTGCCCCTCCCCCTGCTTGTGCTCCTTCTCTAAAAAAAAAAAAATATTTCTTTAAAAAGTTATACTCCTTGTATTATTCCTTGAGCCTTACAACACAGATGAAGGCAGAATGAAAAAGGAAAATCACAAGCCCATTTGTTCGTTAACACAAATGCAAAAATCCTACACAGCATATAAGCTGAGTACAATAGCATACAAAATTGGTCATACTCTATGGTCATGTAGTTTAATCTAAAAATGCAAGGATAATTTAATATTAGAAAGTCTATACATGTCATTTATCATATTAATACATTAAAATATGAGAAAAATATGATCATCTCAATAGACAAACTGATTAAATTCAATATCCATTCAAAATAAAAAATTTTCAGTAAACTAGGAGTAAGGGGATTTACAAAAAGCCTACCAAAATATCATTCTAAATTTACTTACCAAAAAAGCCTGCAAAATAATTCTAAATTTCCTTTTGAAAAATCAGGATCAAGGAAAGAATGCCCAAATCAAGAATGTGAAAAAGGCATCACCATTTCTATTGACATTATAGGAGAGGTTCTAACCAGTGTTATACTTTAAGGAAAATAAAAATTGACATTATAGGAGAGGTTCTAACCAGTGTTATACTTTAAGGAAAATAAAAAGCAAAATGACTGGAACTGACATTATTTTCATATGATTATTTATATAGAAAACCCAAAAAGAATCAATAAACAAATGATTAGAAAGAATGGACAAAAAAAAAAAAAAAAAGAAAGAAAGAAAGGACAATTTATCGAAATCAATGACAAACTGTTGTATCCAACAAGGGGGCTAGATACAATATCAAATTACAAAACTCCTATTTATTTCTACCCTAGCAACAAACTATTACAAAGTGTAAATTTAAAGGATATCACAACAGCAACAAAACTTAAAAGGTATCTAGGAATAAACCCAACAAAAACTGTGCAAAATGTGGACACAGAAAATAGTAAACCTTTACTGAAAAGACATTAATGAAGACCTAATAAAAAGATAGCTATGAATTAAGACTCAGAGTCATAAAGGTGCAAATTCTACCCAAACTGATCTGTATATTCAAAGCAATGCCAATTAAAATCCCAACAAGTTTTGTGTATGTGTCTGTGCAACCAGAGAAGCTTGTTCTAAAACATGCATGGAAAAATATAGGACCAAGAATAGCCACGCAGAAGATGCAGAAGAAAAATAAGGAAGATTTTTCCTGCTAAATAATCAAGACTTTTTCTATGGCTATGGTAATTAAACAGTGTAGTGTAGACATTAATATCCACAAATCATACAGTAGAACAGACAGTTTAGAAGTACAGCCATGTTAATGTTAATACATTACCACGTTGGCACAACAGTTAGGAAAGGTGGGGCTAAGTTAAAAAACAAACCTGGGGGATCCCTGGGTGGCGCAGCAGTTTAGCGCCACCTGCAGCCCGGGGTGTGATCCTGGAGACCCGGGATCGAATCCCACATCGGGCTCCCGGTGCATGGAGCCTGCTTCTCCCTCTGCCTGTGTCTCTGCACCTCTCTCTCTCTCTCTGTGACTATCATAAATAAATAAATAAATAAATAAATAAACAAACAAACAAATAAATAAAAACAAACCTGGGCGAGGGGAGTCATTTGTAAAAAGTAAAACCATAAACTAAATTCCAGAGAGCGTAAGAATTGAAGTGTCAAAAACAAAACTAAATATTTTTAGAAGAGTAAATTAATATATATTAAGGTTGGAAAAAAGACAGTAAACATTTATAAACTGAAAGTTAAGAACGTGTATTTATCAAAACAGAAAGTGAAAAGACAAGCCATATATGAGAGAAGAAACTTGCAACACACAGAAGTAACAAAGAAGTAGTGTTCGGTACAATTCACTAAAAAAAAAAAAAAAAAAAAAGAGCAAAAGACATGAACTGGCTATTATAAGTGAGCCAAAGATGGCCTCTGTATACAGCCCCACGGTTATTTCTATACCCGGAATGGGACCTCTAAGCTCAAAGCCTGCCAGTAAGTACCACACTTAGATGTTTACACAGGGATCCCTGGGTGGCTCAGTGGTTTAGCGCCACCTTCAGCCCAGGGTGTGATCCTGGAGTCCCGGGATCCAGTCCCACGTTGGGCTCCCAGCATGGAGCCTGCTTCTCCTTATGCCTATATTTCTGACTCTCTCTCTCTCTCTCTGTCTCTCATGAATAAATAAATAAAATATTTAAACCCTTCAGAGCTTTCTGACCCAGAGACTTCCCGCTGGGCTGCAGGGCAAGGTCACCTAACAACCTGGGAATTTCCTTGCCCTCCGCTCCTTCTAGATGCCCCAGGGTCTCCGCATGGTCTAGTTGTGAGGGACTTCAGCACACATACGTCAGAGCCGGCAAGAAGAAACGTGTGTGTGTGTGTGTGTGTGTGTGTGTGTGTGTGTGTGTGTGACTGCCACCTCGTGGTCATACCTTTTTGATCGTCTGCCTTGAAATCCCTTAAGTCTTGGCCAATAAATACACGAGACGCTTCACCTCAGGGATGTGCCAAGAAAGCTGGGATGAGACTATTTAACTCCCATTTCATTGCCCCAAATGCAGAAGTCTAAAGCATTAGGGAAGAAAATACGGATGCGGGCAGAAGTGTAAACTGCATAGCCACTTTGAATAAAGATGGCAGTATCATAAGAAGGTAAGCACTAACACCCCCAAGACCCATCAATTCTACTCCTAGGTAATTGGACCCAAGAAGTTTTTAGCACCAAAAGGCAATTCCTCATAACAGCACTGTTGGAAATAGCAAAAAAAACCAAAAAAAAACAAAAAAACAGAGACGGCAGAGCTGTTCAACAGCTGGAGAATGAATAAATGACACGCTCACATAGTGGACCGCCACGTAGCCGCGACTCTGCGGGGGGCCGCGAGGATGAATCTCAGGTCTGACCGAGAACGCCCGCCCAGGGTCCCTCGGTGACACCCTAGCGCCCAAGCAGATAGTATGGGGCGCACTGGCGCTCAGGAGTGGGGGGGTGCCTAGGAGGGAGCCGGCTGGGAGGTGCCCAGGCCCCTGCCATCCCAGAAGCCTACCCAGGCCGGGATCTCGCTTCCGGCCTTCAGAGCGCCCAGAAAAGGGGCGCCTGGCGACTCCGCCCCTGCAGCACCCGACGCTTGGTTGCAGCTCAGGTCGTGATCTCGGATCCCGGGAACAGCGCCACCCCCCCCCCGCCCCGGGACTCCAGGCTCGGGGCTCAGCTTGAAGAGTCTCCCCCGCCCCTCCGCTCCCCTCCGCTCGGAAATAAATCGATCCAAAACAAAAGAACTGTGAGAAGTAAATTGCTGTTGTTTCCAAGTCTGCGGTAGTTTGTGGGGGCGGCCTGGATGAACTAGACATTTAGTAACGCGCCTGTGAACGTGCGTCCAGAACACCAGACGGTTCGCCAACACGGAAACCACCATATTGCTTAATAAGGACTCTAGATGTGAAAGTAACGCGCTGGAAGAGCGGTGCGGACAGTCAGGCAACAGCGTGAGGGGCACCGACCCCACAGGAAAAAGTCACCGGGCGGCCCGGCGGCCGGTCACAGGGGATCACCTCCGGGCCCGCGGTGCAGAGCCCGCAGAGACCAGCCCTCCCTGCCCCCGCCCCCCGGCGGCCCTCACTACGGGGCTTTCTAGATAAACTGACCGGCCGTCCTAGGACCACGTCTGAGCAAGGAATTCCGGGTCCTCGAGGCCGTCCAAACACCCCCGGAGCTACACACCGCGCCGGGCGTCGGCGAGCACCTCCCCCCACGTCGATCCCGCTGACCCGCACCCCCGCCCCCGCCCCCAGCGAGCCCCCCACAACACCCACAGCAAAACCCCCGCGGCCACCACGCAGACAAAAGAGGCGGTGGTCACGTGGTGCGGCCGCCCACGCCCGGCGCGCCGTGACATCAGCACTCGGCGACCCGGCCATTGATTCCCGGCGGCAGCGGCGGCGGCGGCTACGTGGTGGGGGCGGGCGGGGAGGGTCCGCGGCCGTGGCAGCCTCTGGGGTCGCGCCGCGGCCCGGAGGATCACTGCACCCGGTAAGGAGGCTGTTTCCTTCCCCGCACCGCCTTCCCGACCCGAGCTGCGGCAGGAGGGGGGGTTGCGGCTGGGGGGCGGGAGGGCCGGGGACGCGCACCGGGGGTGTGCGTGCGCGTGCGTCCGGGCGCGTGCTCGTGCGCGCGCGCTCGCGTGTGTGCGGGGCGCGCGGATGCTCTGGCTCGCGTGCGGTCGCAGCCCCGCGGCTGGGTACCACCGGCGCTGCTGCCCTAGGCGCGGACCGCGGCTGGCGCGGGGCTCCTGGGGCTCGTCCGGGGCCGCGCCGCCCTGCGCCTCCCCGCCGGGACCGCTGGCGCCCGCACCGCAGCCCGGAGCGGCCTCCCGCGGGGCAGGCGTGGGCGTCCGCCGCCGACAGCCCGCAGCGGGTTGCGGCCAGCGCGGTGCCGGGTGCCTCGGCCTGGCCGTGCTGCAGGAGGCCTGGTTGCGTCACCGCCGGCCCTCCGCCGGCTCGGCGTGATTCTTGGGCCCGGCTAGAGGGTAAGCCTGCCGCAGGTGTGTGATATCAGAGTTTGGGAGACCTGCCTGTCCGGGGCAGGGCGGGGGGCCCCACAGGCGCTCGACCGGGGCGGCGGAGGCCGCGCTGCCGGAGTGGCGGACTTGGCACACAGGCCTGTGCGGTGGCTGCTGCCGGAGGGGGAGGCCGGGAGGTCACGGGCAGCGCAGCGCGCAGGAGCATCGGATGGCCGAGCTCCTCTCTTTACCTAAGGAGGCTCGTGCCCATCGTTTCAGAGCCCCCGAAAGGTCTTTTCCCTGACTTAATGAGCAGTGGCGTGCTTGCTATATGGGAAGCGGAGGACTAGGTGGAAATGGGCATGAAGGGTGCAGTCAGGTCTGCCGTTTGCCGTCTGTGTGACGTTCAGTGAGTTAACTTCTCCTCCTCACCTGGGAAGCGAGGGTCATTATATCTACTTTGCAGGGCTATTGTCAGAATTTGAAGTGTCAAGCTATTATTAGGAAGGGCACAGCACCGAGGCACTTGAATTTGCTCCCTTGCTGAAGGCTTCCCATTGGCACAGCTGATGAAGAAGAGGGGGAACTTTTTGCTGTTTTGGGTATTTGCTATTCTGCCAGATGTGATGAAGCAGACGGGGGTGGGGGGGTCGAAAGGAGGAATCTCAAAACCCATAATCTCTCTACTAGAGATCTTGTAAAATTTTAGAACTGGAAAGAGGCTAAGGCCTCACGTTCTGAATTATAGCTTCTTTTTGTTGAGCACTTGTTATGTGCATGACACCGTATCAAACACTTTATATCCGCTAATGTAATACTTCCAGCAACACGGTACAATAACTAAGCATATCCCCATTTTCCAGATGCAGAACATGAGTCTTGGTCCAAATCCTGACACTAGTTGATAGCAGAACTGGAACTTGAACCCAGGCTTCTCAGGCTGTGTGGAATTTGGGTCTTGTTATTTATCAGAGACTAGAATCCTAGCGGTGTGAATCTGCTGTAGTGGGGCAAGGGAAGCATAAGCAGAGTTTAGAGAGCCAATATTTGCTTCAAGAATAATATTTCAAATTGTTCAGTGATAAATTATCTTTTATTTTACATTTTACCCAGCATTGTCCAGATGTGAACCAAGATTTGGCCTTTTCACCCAGAGAAAAAGGAAAGGCTCATGGGCACACAGTGCTGGGATCGTGGGCACACAGTAGGTATTTGGCAAATACCTGTGGAAAGAAGAAAAAACTTGAGGTATTGTTATTTCTGCCAGAATGAGACCCATTGCTTCCTTAAGCTAGCCATTCTTATACCATAACAGTATAATATTAGCATCTTTCTTAAACGTGGGTTTAAAGATTTGAAGCTGTATTTCAGACCAAGATTGGTCTTATTATCTATGACCAACTGATTAGAGTTTTCAAATATATGAACAAGAGGATCTGAGCTTTCGGCATCTGTAGTGATCTCTTGAGACACAGCAGTTTATTTTGCATTAACATCTGTTATAATTGGACCATAATAGGTCCAGCTGCCTGGTGAGTTTTCTGGAGAACACTGGATGATTTTTTTGGTACAGGCTGAATAGTTCAAAATATTAAGGTGGTGGCAACATGGCAACATTAAATATTTAGGAGACACCTGTGACCAAGGTGCATTAATGTGGGGATAGTAAACTGGTGTTAAACAGATGATATTCTTGGTGTCTTTGATCAGCTGTTCTGTGTTAGTTCTCTGTTTGAAGATGACTTAGGGCTATAGAGTGGGTTATACAAACTCAGGTTTATGTTACTAATCCATATAGACTGACTTACACACACATATCCCAGGACCTGTTATTGCTGCTCTGTACCCTCCCAGATGCCTGAAAGCCCCCTATTTCACTGTCTTTATCAAACTTAATGGGAAAAACTCTAACATAATCTAGGCTCCCATTCCCCTGTACACTATCACAACCACACACACAGTGAACCTCTTTCCCCCAAAAAAGGGTATGTTAATCTAGTTGCAAATGGTAGAAACCCAACATAAACTAAGTTAAACAAAAAAAGAGTTCCCCTTCCCTCACTTTGATAATGTAACCAGGAAGTCCAAAGATGAGCTTCAGGCATGGCTGGATCATGAGGCTGAAATAATGTCATGAAGACTCTCCTGGTCCTGCCTTTCTCTGCTCCTTTTTGTTTATTATTATCATCCTCATTTTATCCTGCTGCTTTCTTTACACACACTAAAAAAGCTGAGCACCGGGAGACCCAAGCCAGTGACTTTCCAGTTAGTTCTCTTCTGCCTTGTAACTAATCACAATGGCCAGGGAGACAGGGATGCCATGGTTGGACAGATCTGTGTCACAGGTCCACTCCTGGGATGAAGAAGCAATCTGCTCCTCCATAACCACATGGGATGACTACTGTATGCATGCCTGTGCACAGCCACACTCATAGCCACTTGGAAGCCCTTCCAGAGCCCTCCGACTAGAACTAAACCCCCCTGGTTTTGTCCGTTGAGTCGTTGCTGTGTTGTGGCACTGATCCTGAGCCTTCTAGCCGTCCCACACTTGTGCGGTGGCTGCATCTGCCCTGCCCCACTGCTTCGTCCGATGACTGCCTTCTGGACTCAGGGCATGCTTCTCCCGGAAGCCTTCCTTAACCTCCATCAATGAGTTAGGCTTCCTCCCTGTTCATGGGTAAACACCTGAACACAGCCCTGTTGTCGATTTGATTACTCCCATCCTTAGTTGGCATCATTTCTCTTTTTAACAGTTGTAACCAATTGGTGTGTATTTATTTGTTTATTGCCTATCTCTCCTCATTAAAACATCAACTTTATGAAAATAATGAGGATAAGAATTTTTGTTTCATTTACTGCTGTATCTTTAGGACCTAGGACAGTGCCTGACACGTACTATGTGCTTAATAAATGTTTATTAAATGAACGAATGAAAATCTGCCCACAGGGAGAAAATGCTGACATCGTGTTGATGAGGACTCCAGTCTGCATGATAGATACAGTTCTCAGTATAAATGTCTGTAAACTCCAGTCCTGCGGGTCCACCGTGGAAAGGCAGAACCTGTCCCCAAGTGCCTGCAGAGGCCAAGGGTCAGGCCCCAAGGAGAAGCCACCTTGAAGCTCAACCCCATGAAATGTTTCCCTCCCCACCCAAACCTCTTTAAGCTATGATGGGTTGTATACGGAGGATTTTCCCAATTTATTTTTAAAACATTAATTTGAGCACTTACAATGTGCCAGGCACTGTTCTAAGCCTTTTATAAATAACTCATTCTTCAACTGGAGTTTTGGGAACAAGGGTTGTGAACTTTAAAACTTTTTTAAAATACCAAAACACTCAAGAAAGGCTAAAAAATACCAATTAGAGGGATGCCTGTCTGGCTCAGTCGGAGGAGCAGGTGACTCCTGATCTTGAGGGTGAGTGCAAGTCCCAGGTTGGATGTAGAGTACTTAAAATCTTAAAAAAAAAAAAACCCCAGTTAGGAAATTCTGAAAGCAGTGAGACCCCTCCATGCAGCCCATCTCACCCTCTAGAGGTAGAGCTACCACCTCTGCTGTGTGTCTCCTTCCTGACCTTACAGTTTTAATTGCAGCATTAAAGAAATGAAATTATATGTACATATCCATATGTGTATACGTGTATGGGTACAGAGACCTCCATCTGTACTGTGTCTGGTGGATTTGGTTGTCACCCAATGCAGCCAGGCTCTGTGTGCCCCTCCGCCTTTCCCCTTCTGCCACCTGCACCACTGCTCCCTGAGACGCAAAGCTGCCCTGCCATGGGGGGCTGCAGCACAGTGGCTCAGGGGACCTTCAAGACAGGGGTTGTTCAGGGGTTGCCCCTCCGCCCACATCTGTACCCAGCACCCCGCAGAGCACATCCGTTTTTCCTGGTTACTGCACCTTCCCTGGCAGAAACCCTACCCAAGTCATGCCCACTCCCTCGAGTTTCTTCTTGTAACACAAACAAGTAGTTCTGGTAGCAGGGGAGACTTGAGGGGGGAGGGCTCATGTTTAAGCCCCCACTTAACCTCCACCTGCAGCACCCCACCCCTTCAGGTGTCGTCCTGACACCCTTCTAGAAAAGTGAGTGCAGGTGCCCCAGGCTGCCCACCCTCCAGGATTGGGTATTTTAACTAAAGAAGGAAAATCTTCACCACATTGAAAAATAGTGTCTAGCTTTAATTTGCATCTTTTGTTATGATGAGTTTGAATTCTTTTTGCATATGCTTACCATTTTTATTTCTATTTTTAAGTTCTCAGTTAATATTTGTCTATTAATTGCATTTTTTAAAATAAATTATACAGATTCCCTAAAAAACCTGAGTATGTGCTCATGAGAAAAACAAACAAAAAACTTCATTTACTGTGAATATTTTTCTAATTTGTTTGCCATCTACTTTTGGCTTTTTCATTAAACATGCAAAACCTATTTTTCATTATTCTGTAGACAAATTTTGTACTTTTTTATTTCTTCTTTTGCTTGTAAGCTTTAAAATGTTTTTCTTCATTCTGTATTCTAGTATTTTATGTTTTGCTTTTTTTATTACCTTAAAAAGCTAATATTCAGTTTTATTTCCCATTTTAACAAAATATTTGATGCAAATATGTGTAATGTCTTAAATAAAATAAGTTTGAATTAGATGAAGGTCTATGTTTTATTTTACATTACATTAGTGTATATATCATTTTAAAATGATTTTCCAGAATATCAAAGCTTGTTTCTTGAAGCTGAGGTTGAAATGTATGTATGATTCTCATAATTGATGTTGTTAGCACACCCATGAACTGCCATGTGGGTGGTGTTTACCTGTGGCTGCTGCTCTAGTTTCACTGGCAGCTTTTCCCTGTGGAGCCACAATAATGAGTTTACCTCCTTCCAGTTCCCTCATCCCACTGTTTCCCTAAGACTCTTTTATTATGATATAATTTTATTCAATAGACAGCAGATGTTTCAATGAATATTGACAAATATATCTAGCCATTTAATCACAATCCAGATCAGGAAAATAAAGCACTTCCATCACCCCCAGAAGGTTCCCTTATGCCCCTCTGTAGTCATCAGTGTCCCCAAAGGTCTGTCATCAGCACAGATGAGTTGTGGTGCTCTGAAGCCTCTCGCGGTGGAATCCTGCAACACACTTCTGTGTGTGGCTTCCTTCAGCAGGGCTCAAACCTTGCCCTCTGTGTAAACGTGCACCAGCGTGTGTGCTCTTCACATGACGGACATTTGGTTTGTGTCCAGTTGAAGACTTTTAAGAATAAAGCTCTATGAATATTTTTTCTTTCTTTCTTTTCTTTTCTTTTCTTTTCTTTTCTTTTCTTTTCTTTTCTTTTCTTTTCTTCTCTTCTCTTTTCTTTTCTTTTCTTTTTTTTCTTTTCTTTTCTTTTCTTTTCTTTTTTCTTTTCTTTCTCTTTCTTTCTTTCTTTCTTTCTTTCTTTCTTTCTTTCTTTCTTTCTTTCTTTCTTTCTTTCATTGAGGTACAGAACATATAACCTGAAATTTATGTCTTACTGTTTCCAAGCTTACTGTTTGGAACTTTTCCATGGTGCAACAGTATATCTACATTTGCATCATGAAACATCGGAACTTTTTCTCTTGCAAATTCGAAACTCTGTACCCATTAGACCACACAGCTCCCGCTTTCCTCTTTTACCCCTGGCTCTGGGAACGTTCTTACAGAAGCCTCTCTGTGACTGTTTCTTTGTATTTTCCTTGCTAAGTATGCAGGAGTACAGTAGCTGAGTGTGAGGGCAGTTGCATGCCGTGCCTTAGGAGGAGCTGCCAAACCACTTCCAAAACGGCAGCCATTCGTGTCACAACCAACAGTGTCCGAGAGCCTCGCTGCCCTGTGTCCTCACCCAATTTAGCTTTTGTGAGTTTTCTTATTTTAGCTCTACTGAGAACTATGAAGTGCTGCCTTACAGTGTTAGCACCAAGTATTTTAATCCTTTATTTACATGGCTGCTTCCATTACAAGACTGTGCTTCTTAAGGACAAGTTTCATGCCATTTGTATTTATCTCTTTATTCTTACTGATTCCCCACCCCCATTTGGGGGGTGATAGATGCTTTAGAACAAAAAACTTGACAATTGTAGGAAACTATAAAATTGAGTAAGATCACTTGGTGATCTTCCCTCTCGACGTCCATACACATTGGTGTCTCTTGTACTGTGCTGTATTACTTGACCCACACATTTGTTGCATCTTGCGTGGGGCAACTCAGCCGCTTAGCTGTGTCCTGTGTCCTTGCGTCCGCTGTGCTGTCTCAGGGCACCACCTCTTCACGGCAAGGAATGCAGTCAGCTGGGTGTGCTTCATTAACCAGAACTGTCACATGCATTCTTGGCAAGAAAATGGAATCGCCAAGAGGAGTTTATTAGACTAATTACAGTCCTCCCTCTGGGTCTGGGGAGGGACCCTGGCCTCAGAGAAAGGTGCACCGAGTCAGGGCTGTCTCAGAAGGAAGGCAGGTGGTCAGCAGTACCTGCTACTTAGGCCTGTTGTTTCCCAAAGCTAAAATTGTTCTCTATTTACAAGTTTATGTTATGTTCCTTTACTATGATTTACACATTCTCCGTGGCATTAACTGTCTATACCACTTTTGTGTGTTGTGTAATTTATACTGTTCCAGCATCTACACGATCATGTCTGCAGTTGGAGACATTAAAGCCATTCTCAGTGGTTTCCTGTTGTAAACAATGCTATAGCAAACTTAAGTCTTCATACTAGATTTCAAATTCTCTTTTCAAGGTAGATTTTTATGATTTTATTATTTTTATTAAGAATAACTAGTGATAGGATTACTTTTTTTTAAAGTAGGCTCCACACCCAGCATGGAGCCCACCATGGGGCTTGAACTCATAACCCTGAAATCAAGACCTGAGCTGAGATCAAGAGTTGGACGTACAACTGACAGAGCCACCCAGGAGCCCCTATGATTACATTATTAATAATAATGGTTTAAAAAAAATAATGGTTTTGACTATGAACTGAGGTTATGGACATTGAAGACATTGGACATATAGTGTCCAATTACTTCATTAAACAGTGGAACCCATCATTGGTCTTACCGCCAATATAGTCAAGTGTCTATTGCTCCTCCTCTCCTCGCTGTTTCCTTTTCTCCCTCTATTCCACAAATATTTGTTGAGCACCATCTATTGCCAGAGGACTGAGCTGGGTCATGGAAGTATGAGACATTTGCTCAGGAGAGGCAGACGTGATGAGTAATTAAGTGATCATGCAAATATGTGATTTGTGATAAAGACTGTGAAGAAAGCTTTCCTATGGTTATGGGTACTATAAATTTTATATGGCTTCTGCCCTCTGGCATAGGGACAGGACTAGAGGAGAAAACTGTGACTTGGCTTTTTCAAGGCTGCAAAAGTACTCTGTGGCTGTTGGACAAACAGAATGGAAGGTATCTTTTGTGAAGCCTGATTAGGGGAGGTTTGGCCAGGAAGTGGGGGCATTCTGCAGACCTGGTTATGACCTTGGGTCTTGATCCAAAAACCAGTGGGTAGCCATAAAAGGTTTAAAGAAGGGAGATGGCAGTGACTCAATCATAGCTGAGAATATTTTGGATAGAGCCAGAGTAGATTCCTAGAGTCCAACATTAGATTGTGAAGGTAAGTAAGCGTGGAGTCCCCAACTAGCACTGAGTAATCTCATTTTTTTATTACCAATTTTATGAATGATGATGTAAATCATACTACATTTTCATGTTGTTAGTTATTAGTATAATTGAATATTTTCCCAAGTGTTTGATAGGCATTTGTACTTTGGTATATTTGTGTGATTACCTTTTTTATTGACTGTAGTTTTAGTGGGGACAGCTTAGTGTAGTGGCCAAGACCACCTGCTTTGGAGCCAAAATGCCTGACTCTGAGTCCTGGCTCTGCCAGCTGCTGGCTGTATTACCTTGAACAACCTCTGTGGCCTTTGGTCTGTCTCTGTTTCCTCTTCTGTAACATGGGGTCAACAGTAGTGTATCTCTCTCATAGATGATTTTGGGGATTAAAGGATAAACTACAGTGTTGGAACCTCTGACATATTAAATAATATATTTAATATATATTTATATAATATATAATATAAAATTTATAAATATATAAATTATTTATAATATATATTATATATATATATATATAAAGATTTTATTAATTTATTCATGAGAGACACAGAGGGAGAGGCAGAGACATAGGCAGAGGGAGAAGCAGGCTCCCTGGGGGAGCCCGATGAGGGACTCGATCCCAGGACCCCAGGATCACAACCTGAGCCAAAGGCAGACGCTCAACCACTGAGACACCAGGCACTCTTATTAATATATTTTTAAACTTATTTTCGAACAGTGTCATATCTTTTGAAGTACGAAACTTATCTGCAGTGAAGAGATGTCCTTCTCTTTTCTGATATCTTCCATTGCTATGAAATAAGTCCTACATACTTTGTTTTTTAGTGTTTTTATTTAAAATACAGATAATCCTTTAATCCATTTGTAATTTATTCTGGCTGATTAATGTAAGGCAAGGCTCTAAATAGATTGTTTCCCCCAAAAAAGCCTCTGAATTGGCTGAGCTCCATGTTTTGACATACCCTTCCTCCCCTACAGTGCTTTTGGCGTCCTGTCCTGCATTGGGCCCATACATACACTGAGGTCTATTTAGGGAATATGGTTCTGCTCTGTCAGTCTTTAGCTCCATTCTTATATGATACCAGTACTGCCATGAATTAATTAGTGTAACTGTCTTCATTTTGTCAAATAGTGACTCCTTACTGCTCTAACCTCCTTAGATTTTGCAGTAAACTGTTATTTAATTTGGCTCTACTTGGCATTCATAGGCTGTTCCACTGTCCTATTTGGGGTTGGCATATCCTACTTAAGATATATATTCTTCAGCAGAGTTTTATACCTTTCCACATGTAGACTGTTCACATTTCTTGAGATTATTCCTAGATGTTTCTCTCTTCTTTTTTTTTTTTTTTGATGTTTTATTTGCTATTAAGAATATAGTATTTTTATCCTACATATAAGGAACAGGTTGTGTTTTGTGTATTTTTCTTATATCCAGCCATATTCCTTGACTGCTGTTGATTCTAAGAGTTTTTATTCTGCTGATCAGTTAGTTTTGATATTATCTGCACATAATCTGGTTTTTCTTTATATTTTAATTTACCTCATATTTCTGTTTTCCATTATAAAATACACTAGAATCTCCAAAGCAATTTTAATACCATATTTTTTTCATTCTAAGACTGTTGAACATAGAACATGCTACTGATTCAATAATCGCTTTTGGGGGCTACCATATGAAATGTACCGCACATTGTAATTCACATTACAATATCAGAAATGTTAGGAGTGCATCTCAGAATTGAAGAAATAAGATAATAGTAGTAATGGTGGCCCTCCTTATCTTATTTCTCATTTTAGTCGGAATGCTTAACCCATTTTATTTTTTCTTTTAAGATTTTATTTATTTATTTGGCATAGAGAGAACACAAGCAGGGGGAACAGCAGAGAAACAGAGAGAAGCAGACTCTCCACTGAGCAGGGAGCCTGACATGGGCTCATAGGATCATGACCTGAGCTGAAGGCAGACACTTAACCAACTAAGCTACCCACTCGCCCCTTTACCAATTTTATTTTATTTTATTTTATTTTATTTTATTTTATTTTATTTTATTTTATTTTATTTTATTATTTTTAAATTATTTATTTATTTATTTATGATAGGCACACAGTTGAGAGAGAGAGGGGCAGAGACACAGACAGAGGGAGAAGCAGGCTCCATGCACCGGGAGCCTGACGTGGGATTCGATCCCGGATCTCCAGGATCGCGCCCTGGGCCAAAGGCAGGCGCTAAACCACTGCGCCACCCAGGGATCCCATCCAATTTTAAATATGATATTGGCTATTGGTTTATTGTATTTTTTCAAATGAAACAAAAGATGCTAATTGTGCTGCACAGTAATGAGAAAAGTATACTGTTTGGTTGAACTACAAATTGGAGATCATGGCTATGCAAGTCGTCTCTGACAGCTGGTCTGTTTCAGTTTTTTCCTTTGACAGCCCCAGGCATACAAGTCCCTGGCTGCAGAGCCAGGTCTGTGCTCATTTTGCACTTGGAGCTCCCTGGCTTGCCTCAACCATCAAGGATGGTGTAGTAATTTCCTGGAGCTGTAGTACAAGTTACCACAAATTTATGGCTCAAAACAACAGAAAACTGTTCTCACAGTTCTGGAGGCCAGAAATCAAATTAAATCACTGTGCTGAAATCACAGTGTCACAGGGCCGTGCCGCCTACAGAGGCTCTAGATGAGAATCCCCTTCTGGTGGCTGGTGGCTGCCTGCATTGCTTGCCTTGTGGCTGTAGCACTCCTGTCCTCAAGGTCAGCCTCTTCAAATCTCTCTCCACATCCCTTCTCTTGTGAGTTTGTCAATGCTGAAGGCCAGGCTGGCAAAGCCTTATTTATGTCTTCTGGGAATGACCCTGTAGACACCTGCAAAGGGCTCTAGTGCAGTGTCCAGAAAGTCAGTCCACTGAGCGTCTACAAGAACCTCTCAAGCTTGGCCCCTTTGGTTCCCAGTCTCCTCCTCAGTCTTCAGCTCTACAGCAACAGGAGGCGGGCAGAGTACATTTCTTCTAAGACTATTATGAAGATGGAATTAAAAACTGCTCAGCTAAGACTAGAGAGCTTAAAGAAAAAAGTGAAGTCAGCATATTGCTTATTTAGTAAATTGGTCATTCAGGGAATTGACCATTCGGCAAAGGACTGCTCAGCAATTGGCTGTTGGTAACTAGGCTTCTTCCCCATGAAACAATGCAGAACTGAGGGGCATCGTGGGTCTGCCTAAGCACAAGCCTGCACCTGTCTCCTCTGCCTCATACAGGCAGTGAGATGGGGATATCACCTTTGCTGGGAGCTGGGACTGAGCCCGTCCACTTATAGGCTGGCTGCTAAGGAAGAAGAGAAGTCAAAAGTGAATGGGAGCCCCCCCCCTTCTGTCATGGACCCTGACTTAGAAGAGCCCAGATGGGGGCCAGTAGCTGAAACTCTCTGTGTCAGCCAGAGCCAGACTGGAAGTCAGTCACATGGCATGTGCCAGGCCAGTCTGGCATGGGAGAGACAGATTGAGAGTGTTAGGAACTGATGCATAAAGTCACAAGAAGGTTATCTTGTGGAGTTTTAGAAGACTAAATATACATGAATGGTTTAAACTTCCATGTGAAATATTTAGCACAGGCCTGGTAGCCTTTATTCTTATACGGTTTTGACATTATTACTAATGTTGTATCTTTCCTGTATGAGAACACCTGCTATCACAATGCCTGGTGCCTGTAGATAGTTGATAAATACCACTTTTCTTTCATTTACCCAACTTTGATTGGGTACAGGCAGTTCCTGGTAGTGGAAGTGCTATTAGAGACGTCCGTGTCTTCTGGGGTACTTGAGACATCTCTTACCTTGTTGCAACTTCAAAAGCCAGTCTAGTCATTAACATCAGATGTCAGCATAAATACAGTTGCGGAGCACTGCTCAGCTGTTGGACAAGTCACCGATCTACAAGCAGAAAGTCTTACAGGTTATCAAAGCAAGTGGGTTATTTTGAATAAACACTAGCACATCCATGCATAAATGTGCATAAAGCCCAAGTGTGTAACTCAGTGAACTATGGGAAATCAGCTAATATTCGTAGCTCTGTGAATTACTTACTATGGATTTCCTAGGACTTAAGAACAGGAGTTTATTTATGTGCATGTCCTGTTGGGAAATAAATGATGCGGTAGTAGTTAAAAGTAACTTAGTAATTTATTACTTTTTTAAATAACATGTTTAAAACATGTATGTTTTAACATGTATGTATGCTAAGTAGCATACATTCACAGGCAGTACATTTGTGTTGCAGCATGGCTATATGAGCAAATATTGAAGGAGTTCTCAGATGTCTGCCATACAAAAGGGACATAGATGGTTCAGTTAGATGTAGCCTATATGTGCATAAAGTCTGGCTATAGGAAATGACGGAGTGAAAGGACTGTTGGAAATATGCCTCCCTGCACACAGTCAGGTTATACATAATAAGCCAAATTAATCATTTCAAAGCCAGACTAACATTTATAGTTCAAAAACAAAGACAGCAGAGATTGGAGACTAAAGCCAGCCCAGCAGACCAACCAATAACACCTCCTTCCCCATCGCTGAGGAAGTACAACCCACAGAGGCACACAGGGAGCCAGCAGCCAGATGGGGAAGCCAGACTTTCAGATGCTGAGGGAGGGGCCTTTTTACGCATACCTTATTTTCCATGGTAACTCATTTAGGTGGTTGCTAGAAAGTAGCCCTAGGTGGTATGTGCAGAGGAAGACTTGCATTTGGGGTACTTCCCAAGCAGACACTCATGGGCCCCAGAGGAAGCACCTGGGTGTTCATGGTGCTTTTTTCCCAGAGGAAGCATGGGAAAGGTAGGCGCCTATGAATTACCGTTACAGGATTGAGGGCAGGTTTTTGGCTTGTTTGTATTTTGGTTAATTTTTTTAAAGTGCTTCATCCAACTTGTCTAGTCCGAACAATAGGGTAGCACAAAGATTGACATCACTGCCTCACAACTGTGTGGGAGCCAAAGCAGTCACTGAGGGGTGATGGATACTCATGAGGTAAACTGTCTGCAGGTGCTGGAGCTGCTGGGGGTGAAGGACAGTGCATGCTCAGCCTCTCGGGGAGCACATCTTCCCTTCTTCCGCACCGCAGCCTGTGGCAGGTTAAAAAAGATGGAGATGGCAGTGGGGCAGCTTTCCCTGCACAGTAGTTGTGATGGAGGCTTTTCTAGACCATTATTGTGGAAGGATCAAAGGCTGTGGGATTGCTTAGCCCAAAGCAGGAAAACAGAGGTAAGACCTACCACATTTTACTTATGTGGAAAATAGAACATAGGGAGACAGGCTGGAAACACACTAGGGAGACTCTATTGTTGTTTTTAACCTTTTCCAGTTGTGAAATATAGCACATCCATGCATAAATGTGCATAAAGCCCAAGTGTGTAACTCAATGAACTATGGGAAAGCAGCCAGTATTCATAGCCACCACCCATGTCAAGAACTAGAATATCACCAGCACCCAGGATATTCCTTCCTCCCTGGAGGTAATCCCATCCTGGCTTTTGTGCGGTGCCTACTACAGGTTTGCCCCATTTGGGACTTCATGTGGGTAGAACCAGTGTGTACATGATTTCTTTTGCTCACTGTCACGTTTTCATAATTACCCACTTTACTGCTTGGGGTTACAGTTCTTTCACATTTGCTGCTATATAATACTCTGTCATCAGCATGTGCCACCATTCAGCCATTTAACTTTTCATGGACATTTGGGATGTTTCCAGGCTGGGAGCTGTTACAAGTAAGGTAACTCTGAACTCTGTGTACATGTATCCAGGTCTGGAAGTGGAACTGCTGAACTGTAGGGAGTGAATCTTCATACCTTCCTACACTGTGGGAAACTGGTTTCCCATAGTGATAAGGGGCTGCTCTGCACCCTGGCCCCTGCCTGGCCTGGTCCAATCCGACGGTGGAGGTGCCTCTCTAGGGGACAGGCAGTCACTCTCTGTGACCTTTCTTGTATTTCCCTGACACAGTGAGATTGTACCGCTTTGTCGTTTTGCCCGTCTTTTCAGTTTCTTCTTAGGAAATTCCTTTCTTTCTACCCAGTAGTCTGTTAGTTACCTAACCAGCCCTCTAAAGGTCACTGTGTGTGTGTGGGGGGGGGGGGGTGTGAGGATGTAGAACACCCATTCCCTGCTTGGAGGAGAAGTCGCTCAAGGCAGATACATAACCATAGCATTGTGATCCTTGCTGAGGGCCATTCTTCACCACCAGGCTGTTTAGCAGAGAAGGCATATCCTCAGTGCCAAACACTTCACAGGGCACACACTAGGTGCTTTGGCAAGTTCTGTTAAATGAGGCATTTTCAGAGGATGGCAGAAGTGCTCTAGTAGGGTAAGTGCTGAGTCATGGGGAAGCACAAAACAAGGAACTACAGACTGCACCCATTCCTCAACCCAGAGTAGGTGAGGCTTTCCTAGGAGGTAATAGCTTCATCAAGCAGATCTTGAAAGACTGTTTCATCAGAAGGAGTATAAGACATACATTCTAGGCCAAGGAATAAATGTGCAAAGGCACAGAATGGAGAAAGCACAGCACACAGGAAATGTGAAATTGGGATGATGAATACTTGGAAGGTGGATGCTCAGAGTGGACCAGCTGGACCTGATGCTGGGAAGGGCTGCCTTGTGAATCTCACAGACAGTGGGGACGAAGTGGAAGTCAAACACAGAGAATCAGTTCCTCACTGGGGAGGGATGGGGACTATCTATCACCAAAATTGATGGCTTGGACAAAATAGAGGAAATATATAAGCCTATCATGAAATCACTTTGGTAAGTCATGGCCAGGGTGATGCAGAATAAGGCCTGGATTTATCAGCAGCACGTCTTAAGCCTCAGTTTTTACATCTGTAATTCGGGAATCATGCCTCTCTGGCAGAGCTGTGACCAGGAAGGAGGTAGTGCCTGGAGAGTACTTAACCCTTGCCTGAGGAGAAAGGAACATGTGCTGGGCCTGTTTCATGATGTAGACCCTAAAATATGCCCATGCTGTTGTTGGTTTAAGTTCGTTTATAACATGCTGGGAATGTGAACAAATGGTCCAGAGTGGGAACTAGTCATCTGAGAGAGCTACCCCCACCCCGTCATCACCACACTAGTGCTGGACTCACAGGCAGAGGCCAGAGCCTCAGGCTGTTTCTGCAGAGCCGGGGCACAGCAAGGCTTTGTTTCCTTCTGCTCTGTGCCTTGTATTCCTGCGTGGGGCAATGCATGCATTTAGCTGCTTTCCTATAGAAAGGTTATCTTGTCCCAACGTCCTGCAAGAAAAGGATTAGATTGGAATAGGTGTGAAAGCAGATGGCTCCTGCTGGCTCGGTTCAAGCCCCTCCTCCCTGCTAAACTTTCCAAAGGGGAAGTCCTTCAGAAGAAACGAAAGTGAAATTGAACCTGGGCCATTTCGCCTCCCCACCAGGCCGCCTGCCCAGGCTGTTTACTACGCTGCTGACCCCCAGTGGGGCACTTGGCGTCTGCTCAGCAGGCGGGTGGCCAGCCCACCTGGGGAGGGCCGCCTGGGTGGGGTGGCGGGGAGGGAGGTCGCCAGCTCTGCCCCGGGACATGCATCCAGGAAGCCATGGACCCCAGAAAGGTAAGCCAACCAGGCCGCCTCAATGCAGACCTTGCTGGCCTGCGCGTCTCGGACCTGAGTGTGCTGTGTGTGCCTGTGTGCGTGGGCTTGTGTGTGTATATGCTTGTGTGTGCGCGTGCTTGTGTGAGCATGCGCCATGTTCTAGGAATTTGCCTCCTGCCTGTTAATCCCTCGGAGCTGAGCAGTACGGGGAAGGACGCTTTAGGGGAGGTTGCGCAGGGGTCAGAGGAGCAGAGCCCCGGCCTAGGCAGCCCTCTCCCTTTCTGCAAGGGCCCAGTGTTAGCGCCTCTTGGGCAACACGCTTCATTCTTACCCACCCCCTCTCTGCACCCTTTCCACTTCCTTTAGGCTTCTGGGAAAAGAAAAATAGCCCTTCTTACCTATAGGAGAAAGTTTGTACAGAGCAGCTGTATTCATTATTCTAAAACCTGGAAAAGCCTACTTGCCCTTCAACAGATGATTGGATTAGCAGAGTGGGTAGCACGATGGTATACTGCTAGGCCAGAAAGGAAGAGGAAGCTGCTGGTCCCACAACTAGAACTTCACATTCCCTCTGCGCCGCAGAAGAGGCCAGGCTCAAAGACAATAAGCTTACAGGTCCTTTTACACGACACTGTAGGAAGAACAAAGCTAGAGGCATAGAAACAGGAGGCAGCTGGGGGAAGGACTGATGGCATAGTGCATGAGAACCTTCTGGGGAGATGGAAACTGATGAAGTTTTGGAATATAGGCGAGGCCCAAAGCGGACGATCAGGAAAGAATTCTTGAGACGTCTTTGGTGCAAAATGGTGGTTTTATTAAAGCCCTGGGACGGGACCCGTGGGCAGGAAGAGCTGCTGCCCCAGGGTTATGAGGGGTGGCTGATTATATACCTGGGAGTTGGAGGGGTTTGGCGATAGCGTACTCTCTGAGGAATTTTGGGAGCAAGGTTTCCAGGACCTTGAGGGGGCTAGCTGTGGTTGGGGAAAGGTTATTACCGTCTGATAAACTCTGAGTCATGAGACCCTTCAGATGGATATCGGTGGGCCATGTGCTTGGGGGATGACTGCCAACATGTATCTTGGGAGGTAGAGATAAAGGAAATTTCTAAAGGAATTTTTATATGTTAAAGTAGACTTACAGGCTTCTGGGGGTCGGGCTAAGATTGCCTTTTGCCCTCAGCAAAGTATGAACATCGAGGCAGTGGAGTCCGTAGAGGAATGTCCCTTTGCCTGTTTCAAAGACTTGTCAATATGCTGTCTCAGGCTCATGCCTTGTCCTCAGCTAGCCCTATGTTCCCCCATCAGAAACGTCCTGTACTTTGATGGTGGCGGCAGTTACAGGGCTGTATATGCTTGGACTCCATACAGTCAAAACTCAGAGTAATACACTAAAAAGATAAACTTTATTATGTAAATTATACTTCCATTTTTAGATGCTATATCCCTTCCTTGAGAGGATTAGGGACACCTGACCGGAAGGAAAAGCATTTCTTCACACATACCCATATATGACCCTGTGGAGCCTGTGTGGTAAAAGTGGAGGCTCAGCTCTTGATCCTAAATGTGTGAGATTAGATAAAAGTGAAATGGGTAGGGCCGTGAATGTGAAGTGACTGGGAGATGTTGAGGGATTCAGGAAGGATCCCCATGGGCTCACTCTCCCATTCAGTGGCTTTTCACATGGCTGTTCTCAAGCCATGCTTTGGCTTGGCTTTCAGGAGACCTAAGGGGTAGAAAGCACTCACCCTGTAAATTCCTTAAAATAACTGTTGTAAACAAATACACATACACTCTTCTTCCTTCTGTCTCGTGTTCACTGTGGTGTGCTCACACATGCACATAAGATGGGGCTTTTCCTTTTGGTTCCAAAATGAGCTTATAGCCTACCTGTTCTTTTTCAACTTGCTTCTTTGTTGTTATTTAATTTAACATTGTATCATTCCTAAATTTTCTCCAGGTGAATATGAAACACATTGTTTAGAAAAAAAAAATACTGTTCCATAACATAAATGTGTCATAAGACGATTCGGCTCCTCTTCTATAGTTGGACATTCAAATATTTTGCAGGTTTTAGCCAAATAGCAGCAGTTTAAATTGACATTTAGCAAGAAGCTGACTTTAACCACTTTGCAAAACAATTGTTTTACCAGAGTCACTCCAACAGCTAGTGGGAAAATCCCAAAAGTCCCTGTGATGATGCTGTTAGATGGAAGAGTTGCACCTCTGGGGCATCTTGTTTCCCCAGTCTAGTACCTCAGATGTTGGGTCAAGATCATGCTAGAGGTGCAGAGATAACAGACATGTCCTCACGCCCCTGGGAGCTCACTGTGAGGTAGACTGCCCCCACCCCCATCCCCAACTCATCCCTGATGGAGACTTTCAGGAGTGGAGGCTCGAGTATAATTTCTGCAGCACTTGATATTGGTAATCACCTTGCAGGTACACCACAATCTATATGTGCTGTTAAAAGAAAAAAGCAGGGATCCCTCGGTGGCGCAGCGGTTTAGCGCCTGCCTTTGGCCTAGGGCGCGATCCTGGAGACCCGGGATCGAATCCCACATCGGGCTCCCGGTGCATGGAGCCTGCTTCTCCCTCTGCCTGTGTCTCTGCCTCTCTCTCTCTGTGACTACCATAAATAAATAAAAATTAAAAAAAAAAAAAAGCAGTAGTAAAGTACAGATAAAAGGTAAAGTAAGTGGTATAATAGGAGTTGAGAGGGAGGGGTTCAAGGAGAGGAAACTCCCATGGGCTGCAAGTCAGAAAAGTCTCCAGAAGGAGTAGCAGTGACGGAGATCTCTAAGGGAAGGGTCAGAGCTGCCCCGGGGCAGCAGATACATGGTTGGGCACGCTGGGTTGGAGCAGAGGGGTGCAGAGATGAAGGCTTTGTGCAGCCTTATGAGAAGTAATTAGGGGCTGGCGCTGGAAAAAGACACATTTATGAGAAACTACGGGGTGGGGGCAAACAAGATCATGCTTAGCAACTACATAGTGGACGTGGATGGCAAGGGAGGAAGGCCAGGGGCAGAGCTGGCTCCGGTTTCACGTAACAACCACGAGGGGAATCCTGCCATCAGCAGTTGTAATAGAAGGGCTAGGTTGAGGGGAAAGGTTAGTTTGGTTCAGATTATGTGTGTTTGAGGTCATGAGGGGTATCTACGTGGACAGATTGGGCGTTTAGAAATTTGAGTTTTAGCTTTACAAGGTGGTGGCTGGAGGGAGGAGATTTGAACACTGGAAGGCTGATAACCCGGGGAAGGAGGAAGGAGCCTTAGACAAAATCTTGGGGACCAATGATACAGAAGGGAAGAAAGGAACTTGGACAGACAGATAAGGGATGGGAGACCCGGGGGCCGTGTAGCAAGGCCATGGGAGAGGCGTCTGTAAGCACACTCTTCATCCACTATGAGCCCTTGTACGCTTGCCAAACTGAGCTGACCTCCGAGTGAGGACCAGGGCTTCCACACTGTCCGCATCCTCCCGCAGTGTGTGGGGACCCCAGAGTAAGCAGAGGGGACAGGGCCCTAGGGTAGGAGGGAGCTGGCCACAAGGATATGGAAGCCTTGGGAACAGCTGAGCCCCAGTCACAGTAGCCACTAGCACAGCAGTCCCTCCAGAGCACAGATGGAAGCTGTAGAAACACAGGAAAGTCACTGTCAGAAAAGAGCAGGACTCCCCAGACTGCAGCCCCCACACAGGGCTTTGTTTGACAAGTTGTGTGCCATGGCCTTGCCACTGCCCCTGGACATCTGTGTGGTCCTTTCCTGGAAAGAGCTCCAGGGTCTGAGGAGTGGAGGTGGCCCCAGCTAGAGGAGCAGGGAGATAGAATGAAGGGCAGACAGGCCACTAGTGTGGCCGAAGGAGGGAGGTAGGGGCCATGAAGGAACCCTGCAGTGAGGGCACCACCAACCTAACTGAGAGCCTAATTGACCGGGTGGGGGTGGTGGCTGAAGTTCTAGTAGGCAGGGCACAGCTGCCTGCTGGTCCCTAGAGCCTTCAGAAATTCCAACAGGGGAGGGGACAAGCCTGAGGAAACACTGTTGCTCCCTGTCACCCCTGCCCCCTGGGTCCCTTAAATGCCTCCTGCCACTACCCCTCACACACACACACAGCACCTGGGAAAGAGGACAAGAACTGGTCCATGTGGTAGCAGAAGAGGTCACAGGTGCTCAGTGTCCTGGGAGAGCTGTGACAGTGCCACAGCCTGTGCTCCAGAGAATGGGAGGCTGGGTGACATGAGGTGAAAGCTGTCCTTGAGAGGCAGTAAAGGGAGTGTGGGAGAGGGGACGGCCACAGCACATATCCCAGGAGGCCAGGGTGGTTTGGGTGACAGTGCCCAATGTCCCTTCTAAGCCTGGGTGCTGCACTGAAGCATGAGGACAGTGTGTGCTTTTTCCCTGAGGATACTGTAATCTGGGCCTCCTGGGGCGGGGGGTGACACGTGAAGCTGCAAGGTCCGGTTGTCCTTCCCCAGCTGGAAGGAGGCCCTGTGGTGGCCTCGGAGGACTGGGGATCTGGCCATCCCACCCATGCGCATCTTTCCATCGTCCCCGCCGTCCAGATGCTGGATTCAGGAGACCTGGGGCCCCATGGAGACTGCTTCCTCATCCCTTGACTCCCTTGGCATTTTGAGGTGGTTGTTCTGCTTTGTGTTTAAAACAAAATGGTACTTATTTGTTTTTATCTTAAAAGGTTAATTACTTTGCAGAGTGGACAGCTTCATTCTTAACCCCCTAAAATCCTGGGAAGGGGGAGAGAATGCTTGAGGGTAGCTTAAAAGGCCCTGCAGCGGTGGCAGCGCCCCGTGTGCTCCTGGCAGCTTTGCCTCCTGCCCCCCATTCTTCCCTGTGGTGGTCCCAGGCAATGCTGGGGGGGCCCAGGCCCCCCGTTGCTGGTTCCCATGGCCACCTCTGCCCTCACCTCTGTGCCCGCTGGGAGTCCAATGTGGTGCCCTTAGACAGAGAAGGAACAGGCACACCACTGTGGTCCAGATTCACTTTCTTTTCCATCTTCTCGTTCTGCAGGGGTGTCCCCTCAACAGATACCAACCCCATCCATTTCAAGGCTATGAACACAGCAAGCCCGGACTCCAATGGCCAGGCCCGAGATCTTATCCGAATAGTTTCCAGGTCCAGCAAATAGAGTTTCTCAAGGGGCTGCTCCCTGCAGCACCCCTAACTGGAAGACAGGCACCGTCACTGCCACCATTTGTCCCTGGACTTGGGCCGAGGTTTCCAGGACCACCTTCCAGAAGCAGGGAACTGGGGACCTCAGGTATCCCCAGGGGCGTGCCTCCCAGAAGTCGGGTGCTCCAGAGGGAGTCTCTGTGTCTTTCCCCACGCAGCAGGACTGTACCGTGGAGAGGTGTCGACTGGCTCTCCTCACATTTCCAGGAACTAGGCATCAGCCAGGGCGAGGAGGAGAGAGTCTTAGAGCTCTTGCGGGGGCTCGGAGAAGGGAAGGCTGCCACAGCCCATGATCTGGCTGCAAAGTTCAGAGTCCCGAAGAGGGAAATCAATCGAGTTTTATATTCTCTGGCAAAGAAGGGTCAGCTGCATCGGGAGGCAGGAACACCCCCTCTGTGGAGAATCGCCACGCAGGCTGGGAACCGGCACAGCCAAGTAGCCAGTGTATACGCTCGTCGACAGGAAGCTCCAGACTCAGAGCCCAGCTTGGAGACTGAAGACAGAAGCTTCAAGTCTGCCTCAGAAGCTCCTCCTGAGCCTTTTGACATGGCTGAGCTCAAGGAGAAAGTTTGCGACTACCTGTTTAACGTGTGCAGCTCCTCTGCCCTGAACTTGGCTAAAAATATTGGCCTCACCAGGGCCCGAGACGTAAATGCCGTGCTGATTGACCTGGAAAGGCAGGGCGATGTCTACAGGCAAGGGACAACGCCCCCCATATGGTATCTGACTGATAAGAAGCGAGAGCGGATACAAATGAAGAGAAATGCAGACCTCGGCCCCGAGACCATCCCAGCTGCTGTGCCTGAGACCAAAGGAGATGCTGTGGCCTCCCGTCACGTAGCCACGCCAGCCGCCTCGGACGGTGTGGCGGCCGTAGAAGTGCAGAATGGGCAGGAACCTGTCATAAAGCTGGAGAACAGGCAGGAGGCTGTGCCAGAGCCAGTAAAACCGAAGCCGCCTGCCCATGACAATGGCCCCTCAAAAACAGGGTATGTTGACTTTGAAAATGGCCAGTGGGCCACAGACGACATCCCAGATGACTTGAATAGTATCCACGCGGCACCAGGTGAGTTTCGAGCCATCATGGAGATGCCCTCCTTCTACAGCCACGGCTGGCCACGGTGCTCACCCTACAAGAAACTGACAGAGTGCCAGCTGAAGAACCCCATCAGCGGGCTGCTAGAGTATGCTCAGTTCGCTAGTCAGACCTGTGAGTTCAACCTGCTAGAGCAGAGCGGACCGCCCCATGAGCCTCGGTAAGAGACCGCCCAGGAGCCGTCCGGGGTCGGGGTCAGGTGCTCCTGCCCCTGACGCCAGAGCAGCCTCTCAACTCGGGGTGGCCCCCACCTCTTCGCTTTGCCTCTCTGCCTTTTGGCTAAACTGCCCCCCGTGGCCCTCCCTCCAGATCTGGAGCAGGAAACGTAGGCCTTGCACCAGCTGGAATGCTGGCTGAGCAGTAAGGAGGCTGACCCTTGGGCTGGGAGGCAGCTTATTGGACTAGCTTCCATGCCTCCAGGTGTCAGCCTGGAGGGAATGAAGCCTGGACCCCCTCCCACCCTCTTCCATGGACCTTTCTCTAATTGGAGTTACCCAGAGGACACAGGAGCTGGTGGGTCAGGGCAGGGCCCAGCCACCCACTGCTCAGCATCTGCCAGGAAAGGGTAGCATCACAAGTTGACGGGCCTATTAAAGGTGGCAATTCGAGTGCACCATGCTTTTCTCCTTTGAGCAGCCGGCTCACGCCTACACCCCTGCAGGCCTGCAAACAGATAGGGCTGCCAAAGGGCCTAGGGCAGGGCTGGGAGCACAGGATAGAGGCTGTACACCACCACCAGAGAGCAGGTCGGGGGGGTGGGGTGCAGTTCCATGAACCTTTACGTTAGCCACGGGCTGGTTTCCAAGGGCATGGCTTCCCGGCTGTGACCCCCGTTCCTTATGTCAACCGTCTTCATGACAGGGATGGCATTGCAGGAGACCTGTTCCAAGAAGGGTGTGTCTGTGTGGAGACCAGGCCAGGACTGACTCTTCTGGATAGAGGTTGGGTGGCACTTGTGCTTTTTTTTCCCTCCACACCTTCCCCACAACTGAGGGAGAGTAGTAGGTATTGTAGGTAACCTTTCTTTGGACTCCAGCTGTAAGAAACATTGGTGCCATATTCAGATCTTTCAGAAGACCCAGGAAATGAGAAATGTGACCTACTTTTTAAATGAGATCCCAGATTGAACAGAGAGCCAAACAAATTTGAAACCTTGAGCACAGGAAGTCCAAGCTAAGTCCAGAGGCCTAAACCGGAGGCTTCTTGGTAGATGCCATTCAGCTCAGGCTGCAGACACGGAGCTGTAGCGGGACTCAACTAGACAGTGAGAGTGCCGGGGCTGGGAGCAGGCGCCAAGGATGGGCAGGTGCCTGATGTCTGGGGCGTCTGGGGCATGAGGCTCAGGAACCCTCACTCCCTCTAGGAGCTGCCCTAGAGTTGGCTAGTCGACCACAGCTGCTTTAGAACCAAGACCGTAGTGGTGATTTTAGCTCATCATCTTCTGTACAGTTTCTGTCTTAACTCATTGCTAAGAGGTAGCAGGTCTCCCCTGCACTGTGTCTGCTCTCCAGAGCTCTGGGGAGAGAGTCCCTGGCTGCTTTGTTTCCGGAAGGCAGGGACTGAGCCCCTCTTTATCAGGGGAGGCTCCAGGGTGCAGGGCCCTGTGGAGAGGGCGGCAGGGATGGCTGGGCCTGTGCTCACACGTCTACTCACTTTCTGTCAAGATTTAAATTCCAAGTCATCATTGGTGGCCGAGAGTTCCCCCCAGCTGAAGCTGGCAGCAAGAAGGTAGCCAAGCAGGATGCAGCCCTCAAAGCCATGACAATCCTGCTTGAGGAAGCGAGAGCCAAGGACAGTGGAAGACCAGAAGAACCCTACGACTGCTCCATGGAGAAGGGATCTGAGAAGGTAGGCATCCTGCCCTCTGGGAGGCTGCTGTGCACTGCCCACATCCCCAGTGTAGTGATATGTCAACTGACTGCCACAGGTGGTCTGAACACAAGCAGCTGGCCCCCTCCCGCCTTGGCCCCATTTCAGCTGCACTCCCCCCTCACACCCAGCATTCCTGTTTGCCCACCTCCCAGCCCAACTGGAATTACAGGTTCCAGGCTTAGAAACAAACTTAACGATGACCCAATCCAAGTTCCATTGTTAACAGATAAGACATGAGACCCAAAACGTTCCAGTAGCTCACCCTTTCCTGCCCAGAAACCCCCTCAACCCCCTTCCCTTGGAAAGCTAGCCCTTGCGGGTACTCAGCCCTCACCATTCTCTACCAGGATGGCCTGGCCTGTGGTTTCTCAGCTCTTTCTCCTGTGTCTCGTTCTCTCCAGACTGCAGAGGCCCAGCCCAGCACCCCTTCAGCGACATCCTTCTTTTCTGGGAAGAACCCCGTCACTACCTTGCTTGAGTGTGTGCACAAGCTGGGGAGTTCCTGTGAATTCCGCCTCCTGTCCAGAGAAGGCCCTGCCCATGACCCCAAGTACATCTCTTGTGTCATGTATCTCCACTGAGGTTTTCTCAGACGAGAGATACATTCTTCTGCTTGCCTCCTGAGAGATGGCAGATTAACCCACTGAGCAGCCACACCTGTTTGCAGTATGGAAAGTGGGGAGCCGCAAGGCATGCTTGCTGCTGTGGAGCAGACAGTCTGGGATTAGGAACTCAGAGGGCGAAGCAGGGACCAAGCACTAGGGAGACTCTCAGCTTGGCAGTTATGGTGGCAAGTCTGAAAGGCAGCCTCGGCTCCGCACACCGACGTGTTCACGAGGAGGGCTCCCCGGAGGAGGCACAGCCAGCTTGATGCTCACATGTTACATTGGGGTCAGCCAGGCTGAGAGGCCGGGGGCAGAGGAGGGTGGAGGGTGCTGACTTGTCGAGGCAGAGGGGCTGTGTGGCCAAGGCCCAGGGGCGATGGGTGTGAAGCCGTGCCAGGTGGTAGAGGATGGCCCAGTGGGGGTGAGGTGGGTCTTTCCTGTCAGCACCTCTTTAACCCTGGCCCTTCTGCTGTCTTGCCAGGTTCCAGTACTGTGTCGCCATGGGAGCCCACACTTTCCCCACCGTGAGTGCCCCCAGCAAGAAGGTGGCCAAGCAGATGGCCGCAGAGGAAGCCATGAAGGCTCTGCATGGAGAGGCAACCAGCTCGGCCACTTCTGAAACCCAGGTGGGCCGCTGGAGCGACCGCGCAGCTCAGGCCCGCCCGCGCGTCCCTCTTCATGTCCGAGAGTGCTCATGGCTCCTCTCTGTGTGACCAATTCTCCTTCAGCCCGGGGGCACGAACACAGAGTCGTTTGATAACCTGGAGTCTGGGATGCCCAACAAGGTCAGGAGGATTGGTGAGCTGGTCAGATACCTGAACACCAACCCCGTGGGTGGCCTGTTAGAGTACGCCCGCTCCCACGGCTTTGCAGCTGAGTTCAAGTTGGTCGACCAGTCCGGCCCTCCACATGAGCCCAAGTGAGTGTCCAGGCCCCAACACGGCCACATGCACCCCGGGGAGGGGGCGAGGAAGGGCAGTGGGACCACGGTGCCGGGAGGGTGGGCCCCAGAGGACCCGCAGTGGCCGTCCAGAGAGTAGTCACTCTTGCAGCAAGTATGCTCCTTTTTAATGTTTCTAGCTAATTTTAGTTTTTAAAGGAATATGTATATGCATAGAAAATCGTTGAGGCTGGTTGAAATCGTCTGCAGAGAAAGTGCCCTTTCTATCTCAGTGCTGGTTCCTCCCTAGACTCATCCTGGTAACAGTTTCTTGAGTACTTCTAGAAGTTTCCATGCATATATTGGTACATTTTCTTTTCGTTTTGCTTTTTAAACAAAAATAAGCATCAGTCCTCTCTCCATCCAATACCCGGCCCCCTTACTTACCACTGAGACTTAAGGTCATCATGTATCTCAGATACACACACCTATCAGACTTCTTTTATAGCTACATATTTCTGTATTTTTCCTGAATTTTTTTTTTTTTAAACCTACGCTCTACACCCAAAGTGGGCTCATTGTGAGTCCAAGATCAAGAGTCACACGTCCCGTGGACTGATCTGGCCAGGCACCGCCTACAGCCACATGTTTTGTTGAATAGATACTTTTACAGCTTTAAAGTTGTTTTATCAAGCAAGAGGTCTTTCCTAAAACAGACGCCCACGTATCCACCACCTAGTTTAAGAAAGAGAACATTGCTATTGGTGTCGAAGGCTTTTCATTACGGATTTAAGCAGCATCCAGCACCATGTGGGTTGGACAATGTCTTGCTCCTAGAAGCACTCTCCATGTCTGAGTCTGCTTGCATGTGCAGGCATGTCCAAGGCAGACATTTTCAGGAGAGGGATTTCTGGGCAATAGGGCACGTATAGTTTTTTTAAGGGTTTTGTTTGCTCTCCCCTCCTAGGCATCCCAACACAACAAAATGTGATAACTTCACATGTCTGTGCATCCTTCCAGAGCATCTTCATACAAACGCCAGCCAAGCTGGCACATTTCCCCTTTTGTTACAGGGAAGCACATATGTGCATTCATACCTGCCTTGCTTTTTTGTATCTAACAGAATAATCTCAGGATGTTTTCCATAGCATCTTCTGTTCCTTGTATGAAATTGCTCCTGAAGTGTCCCAGGGCACAGGCATATGCTGCCACTAGCCCCAGTGACCAATATGTGGATCCTTTCCACGCTTCGCTATTACAGACAGTGCTGCTGTGAATAACATCTTCAGATGCAGCTAAACTTTGGTAAACATTGCCGAATTTTCCTCTAATGAGATTATACCAGTTTATGCTTCCATCAGCAGTAAAGAATGGCCCGTCCCCTTGGCCATGATCACTATGGAACCACAGGTCTCCCCCGCAGTCAACAAAGAGAGCATTCCTTTGAAATTGCTGTCCAACCAGCGCTGAACGCTATTTTCACTTCTTGCCTTTTTCCATAAAAGCAAAAACCATCTTCAGATTTCTTTTCGTTGTGGTGGAAACAAGTACTTCTGTAGGTCTTTAGTAAAAGGGGAGTGGCGTAACACAGACTTTTGGAGACGGGATTTCTGAATCAAAATTTTTATTTTGCCGTTGTAAAATGTGAGAGGTGGTGTCTCAGTGCCATGCAAAGATTAGTCTGTATGGGTTGGACAATGGTAAAAAAGTGCGTCTGAAGTCAAAAGCCAGCAACTTACTTCATGGTGAACCAGAGCTGTTCCCAGTAGCCAGGGGACACGTGGATACCCATGTCCTTGTTACTTCTCAGTGCGCTGGCACCACCATCTGATGCCATCTGTTAAGACAGAGGACGTGGGGATGGGAAGCTTCCGTCATTTGCAAATGCTGTGATCGAGTACCTGAACTGTATGTGAGAAGCGGGAAGAAATATCAGAGCCAGAGGGGAAGTCAGGAAAGCAGGGAATTGTGAAATAACTATAAACTTCGGAACTTCTCCACAGGCAGCAGTAGTCAGCAATTTGAAGATAAAGTAGAAGAAAGCCTATTTGCAATAGCAACTAAGCAGATATAAGACCTTGGCACATTCTGAGCAAGAAACATGCAGGCTCTGATGCTCTGTGATCAGATAGGAGAGCACAGCTGTCCCCAGGTTAGTCTTTGCCTTTCACATGATCCCAGTAAAGTCAGTGGCAGAATTGATTTCTTTATTTTAGACCTGGAAGACCTGATTCCCAGATTCATATGGAAAGTCCATGTGGGAGAGTAGCCAGAAAGTTCTGATGGAGGGATGAGCTGCATGGTCTGTGGCGCATTGGCCGGTGGGCGGAAGCAGGGAGAGCTCAGCCTCATGGAGCCCCTCACAGCAGACATGGATGCAGACAGGGCTGTGGGCGGGGGCTGGGGAAGCTGCCTGCGGCATCTCAACAAAAGATGTCGTGTGGTGTGGTGTCTCCAGCTGCACGGGAGCGCCCGGCCAGCTCGGTTGGTGGAGCGTGTGACTCTCGATCTTGGTGTTATGGGTTCGAGCCCTATGTTGGGTGTAGAAATTGCTTAATAATAAAATCTTAAAAATATATACATAGAATCATAAAGTCTCTAGGTAAAAGCAGGGCTTTTAGTTTTAGAGTTTTGGAGCAGCAAAGCCTTTCCACTCAGGATATAAAGTCAGAAGGAAAAAGATGGAGGTGTGGCTGTCAGGAGACTTGGTGTGTCTAGAAAGAACCACCTGAGGATGAAACATTAGGGGCTCATTTCTTTCAGAAGGAGCTCTTTTCCAATTCAGTGGGAGAACCAAGTGTGCAAACTGTATGCTCTCAGGAAAGCTTGGAGATGTATTAACAGGGGAGGTGCTCAGCCTCACCCTGCAAGGGAGGCAACTGTCTGCAAGCTCACAGTGTCTGTGATGTCTCTCGTCCTGGCGCTTCGGCCGAGGGTGGTGAGGGTGCTGTCTGTAAGGGCACCTCTGGCCTCTGCCATCTGCAGGCCTGCTGGACCGGGCACCCACCTGGCATGGAGCAGCACGTGGCCCCGAGCCAGAGCCGTACGTGTGAGTGTATGCATGCGTGTGCCGCCGTCTGGGCCGCGGTGCTTAGAAGCAGCAGGCTGGGTGTGCACAGGGCGGTGAGCAGAGTCCTCTCTGCAGGGGTGGAAAGCAGCCACAGCATTTGCTTCAGGAAATGAGGGACATTCTCCTGACATGTTCTTCACTGTTTGAATTTTTACCTGTGTGGTAACAAACTGCTTGATTTTGAAAGGTCGTTGAAGGAGAGAAGCTCACAAAGTGGTCTTATTTTAAATTTGTCTTCATAGTAAAGGGATGTTACTCATTTCTTCATGTGTGTACGTTATCTGTTTCTGTTGACGTGAACTTCCATTCATGTCCTTGTGGCTTTTACTAACCTTGCATGTAAGAGCATCACCATGATGAGAAGGGCATCTCACACATGGACCCGAGGCACCAGGGAAGGCCCTTGTGCCCCTGCTGTGGGTGCGCAGGCTCCACGAGGCCTGCCCCCCCCCCCCCCCCGCCTGCCCTTGGCACTCAGTGGCCCTCCCAGGTCATCATCCTCACTCTGCATGCATGCGTGCTGTCCATCTCCTCTTTGCCTTCCGTGAAACCCTGCCAAGGACTTCCTGTGAGCCAGGTGGAGGGCATGGGGACTGCCCCTGAACATGGCAGATGTTCCCCCGGCCCTGCACCCCACACCCTGCAGCAGTGCCCAGGCACCTCAGGGCAGGGGCCGGGCACTGCCCCTGTGGCCACTGTCACTGGCCCACTGGCAGAACACACACACTCACCCGCTGGCTTCCCTTCTCTCTATCCTTCTTGGCAACCTGGACATCAGGACTTTGGCACATCCCTGCCAGAAAGCACGAGGTGTATAGTGTGGCCCCAGGCTCCCTTCCAGCTTTCTGGTGCTTCCCCTGGACCTGTCTGGTCTGACATGCCCCAAATAGAGCTCTTGGGCTCTTGGGTTTGTCCCTTTACCCTCTTTTCCCCTGGTCCTTCCCATCTCCACAGGTGACCTCACTATCCACCCAGTTGCTCAGGCCAAAAACCTAGGTGTGAATCATCATCTCTACCCCCTTCACATCCTGCAAGCAAACCAGCCTTGGGTTCTGTATGTTGGATGCATGGTTCTCCAGACCCTCCCCTCCTCTGTTCACTCAGAGAATGTTTATGGACTATGTTCCCTTTGGACAGGAGCCAGATTTGATTCAGTAAGGTCTCCTATGTTGCATGTTGAAAAGACCTCAAGTCAAGAATCCGCTTGGTGTGGC
This sequence comes from Canis lupus baileyi, assembly GCF_048164855.1. Taxonomy (NCBI): domain Eukaryota; kingdom Metazoa; phylum Chordata; class Mammalia; order Carnivora; family Canidae; genus Canis; species Canis lupus. The sequence goes on along the minus strand of NC_132843.1, from coordinate 38,706,553 downwards.
CTGACCTAGGAAGGACCTGGGGATGGCGAAGAGAAAGCCAGAGGTCGTGGGAAGGGGCTGGTTAACCCCAAAGCCTGTGGCGGGAGGCTGGGTGTCTATACTGGCCGCAGAAAGCCTTCCTGGGAACTTTTTTTTTTTTTTTTAATGGGGACTGTCTCTTGCTCCCCATCCCCACTGGCCCCCTTCAGCGTTTTCACTATTTTCATTACTAAATTCTCTTTCCCACTGTAAGAAAACCATGGTCGACCCTTTGCTCTCTTCAGATTCCCACCAAAACCCCCCTTCCTTACTCTAAACAATGACTCCCATCACACTTGAGAAATAGCAACGATGATATGACAGATACCTTATCTTTCCATGGTCAAACCCTCCTGCCTGCATCTGCACAGGTGTGAGGGACCCAGCCCTCTCCCCATGCCTTGTGCCCTCTTCCATGCACCACCTCCCTCCCTCACCCCTGCATGCCACAGCCATTCCCACGTATGATGGCCCCTGCGCCCCTCACCACCACACCTCTCCTCACCTTCTGTGTCTTTGCTTCTTGAGCTCACTGTCCCCCTCAGTCCAGGAAAAGGTTAACCTTGGGTTCCCTGCGGCTGCTGTAGAGCCCAGTACAGTTTGAAGGGTTCCAGCTCCATGACCACAACCTGTACCGTGTATAGTTCGGTACACATACAGGCACACCTCATTTTACTGCACTTTGCTTATCACAGCTTCACAGGCGCTGGGATCTTTTATGGATGGAAGGTTTGTGGCAAGTCTGCATTGAGCAGTCCAACAGCATTTGCTCACTCTGTGTCTCTGTGTCACATTGTGGTGATTCTCCCAATAATTTCCATTATTACAGTGAGTAATCTGATCAGTGATTACAACGTGCTAAAAGTGCAATTGATGGTTAGCCTTTTTTTTTTCTTAGCAATAAAGTTCTTTTGAATTAAGGAATATATATTGTTTTTTTAGAACTAAAGCTATTGCACACCTGAGAGACTCAGTGTAGTGTAAACATGACTTTTATGGGTACCCAGAAGCCAAAACATTTATTTGACTTGCTTTATTGTGATACTGGCTTTATTGCCATGGTCTGGAGCTGAGCCCACGAGGTCTCTGTGGGGAGCCTGCCTCTGTATATGTGTGTGTGTGTGTGTGTGTGTGTGTGTGTGTGTGTGTGTATCTTTGTGTGTAGAATTCATGTTCGTTTCAAACACCTGGAACAGGCATGAGGTTCCCTTGAGTCTCAGGCAAAAGTCCTGCCCAATTTGGCCCCCACTGCTTTCTGGCCTTTCTCATGCCACGTCCCTCTCCTTCATGGAGCCTCCTGCAGCCACCAGCCCCCACACACCTGCTGGCAGAGGAAGGTGCACAGGCACGCAGCCACATAGGATGAGCAGGGCATCGTGGGAAGCTTGGTGTGAACATGAAGGTTGATTCCTTTTACAGCCTGAGCCAGTGAATGTCGAAAATGAAGCCTCACATGCAGGTGGATTATCCAAAGTGGGCTTCCCCCCCCCCCCCAGCAGTTCAGGATGTGGTTGTACACTAGGATTCTGAGACCTTGGCTGGTGGAAAGCTGAGGTCCTTCTGTATAGCAGATCATGACCTTTCGACCACTCCACATTGCATCCTGTCGGGAAGTGAATAGGGAAAAGAATCTGGCACCTTCGGAGGTAGGGCAGTAGACAGCAGTGATTCGAGTCGGGAGAGAGCATCCCACTCCTTTCTGCTTAGGGTACAAAGAAAAGTCTGCACTTGGCATTATCTCTAAACCCCTCCTGGTACTTGAGAACCTCCTTTACAGTGTAGGCTTAGAGCCTCTGCTGGCTGGCGCCTCGTCCACGTTGAAGGGCACAATGATGTCACCCAGTTCTGGAGCCACCCTTGATTTGTCGCAGGTGACTTAATGGCGCTCAAAGTTTCCTTCTGAAATGTGTTGACGTTTGAGCAAAGTCATTTTAGAGAGAAATACTCAGTAGGTAAGAGAGCAGGTGGTATCTGATCTATCAGAGGTGTCAGGCACCGGTGCCCTGAGTCTGGGAAACTCTGCCTTAGAAACAGCTGTCGGGTCGGGTGCTTGTCTTTATCCCCTGCTTCTCATCCCAAAGGTTCGTTTACCAGGCAAAAGTTGGGGGTCGCTGGTTCCCAGCCGTCTGCGCACACAGCAAGAAGCAAGGCAAGCAGGAAGCAGCAGATGCGGCCCTCCGCGTCTTGATTGGGGAGAACGAGAAGGCAGAGCGCATGGGTTTCACAGAGGTAACCCCAGTGACAGGGGCCAGTCTCAGAAGAACTATGCTCCTCCTCTCCAGGTCCCCAGAAGCACAGCCAAAGACAGTTAAGACGTCTACTTTTGGTGCTATCTTTTTTTTGGGGTCCTGCTAACTCCTCTCTGGGTAGAGTTGGCTCTTAACTTGCTGTCCTGTGACATAGTCCTGGGCTTTCATTTGTGCCTCGGTGGTACGCAGAGCTGGGACAAGCACAGCGAGAGGGAAAGGCGGCTTGGCCGAGAGCTCTCGGCCCGCCGGGCCCCAGCGCAGCGGCCCTGACACAGCCTTGTGCCCACAGCTCCCCCTCACTGGCAGCACCTTCCACGACCAGATAGCCATGCTGAGCCACCGCTGCTTCAACGCCCTCACTAATAGCTTCCAGCCTTCCCTGCTGGGCCGCAAGATCCTGGCCGCCGTCATCATGAAGAAGGCCTCTGATGACCTGGGGGTGGTGGTCAGCCTGGGGACAGGTCAGTGAGGGCCTCCTGGAGGGCCATGAGGGTGCATCTGGGGCGCAGGAGGCCCACTCCGACCTCAGCCCCTAACCCCCAGGGTGCCTGGGCACAGGTCTGTGATCCCTGCAGGGGGGACAGAGCCCCTGGGATCCTGGGCACTCTCTGTGCTCAGCAGGGCATCTGCTTCTCCCTCCCCCATGCACACTCCCGTTCTCTCCCAAAGAAAAAAACAAAGAGCCTGCCCTGTTCAGCCTCTCTTCCCTTGGAAATATGACATTTGCTTTGCACGCCTTCCAGGGAACCGCTGTGTGAAGGGGGACTCTCTCAGCCTGAAGGGGGAGACTGTCAACGACTGCCACGCAGAGATCATCTCCCGGAGGGGCTTCATCAGGTGGGCAAGTGGGGCCCCACCAGAGACTTGGGCTGCCCCTGCCGTGGAACCCGCCATCTGCAGCCTCCCTCCTCCCTCCACCTCTGCTTCAGGCCCTTTCTCAAAAACCGCACAGTAACCTCCTGGTCCTCAGGGCTGTAGGGGTAAAGAGGCCATGCACTGGCCCATCTGCCTGGCCCTGTAGGTTACCTGGGGAGGCATCAGCCCCATGGGCCTGGAACCCCCTAGAGCCCCCAGGTTGGGCACTGGGATCCCTTTGGCTGCCAGAGCGAGGCACTCTTGGCAGACATGAACTGGTTGAGAGGCTGGCTTCACTGGACAAGGGGTCCCCAACACCTATCCCCCCATGAGAACCCGCAGACGGCCAGCACCTCTCGGGCTTCCTTTTTGGGGCCACATCCCTGAACTGGGGCTGTTGTCCTAGCCAGAGCTCCCCTCGTAGGTTTCTCTACAGTGAGCTGATGAAGTACAACCCCCAGACCGCAAAGGAGAGCATCTTTGAGCCTGCCAAGGGAGGAGAAAAGCTCCAAATAAAAAAGAGCGTCTCGTTCCATCTGTACATCAGGTCTGTATAGTCTGTGGCCGCCACGTGGGCCCTGCCAGGCTCCAGGGTTGGGTCTCCAAACACGCTCCTGGCCCAGAGCCATTCACAGGGCCACTCTCAGCTCTGTGATCGAGGTAATACCACTGGGTACAGCCCGCGGGAGGCTTCTGGAAAGGCCCCTCGTGTCCACCACACCTGGCTGTTCTCAAGCCCCTGGGAACTGGAGGGACCCACTCCACAGGTGAACTTTGACAGATGCCCCTATTCTATAGCACGGCCCCATGCGGGGATGGCGCCCTCTTTGACAAGTCCTGCAGTGACCGTGCTGTGGAGAGCACAGATTCCCGCCATTACCCTGTCTTTGAGAACCCCAAACAAGGCAAGCTTCGTACCAAGGTGGAGAACGGTGAGTGACACTCGCCCACCCTATTTCCCTCAGGAAGGCTCCACGGAGTCCCAGGCCCATCACAGGCATGTGGCATAGCTGCCAGGCTTTTGCTGTTGGGTGCTAGAGTTTAAGGATCTGTTTGCTGGGAGGGGGCTGACCCGGGGTTAGGGGTGGTATGTAGGAGGGCCAGGATTCTACGCTAAATCTGCTAGTCAAGGAGATCTCCGAGTCAGGGCATGGAGACACTCCCCTGGCGCTCAGGGCAGGAACCTGGCTGGAGACAGGTCGCTTTCCTATAGTTGATCTTTGTGGCGGGGGGGCGGGGGGGAAACCACTTGGGGGGTGGGCAGCAGGGATACAGGACCAAGCTGCAAGGAGTCATGGAGATGGGCACCAAGTGTATCGTTCCCTCTGATGTACTGGCTCCTCCTCCCCCCAGGCCAGGGAAGGGGGCTCCTCATGCCTGCCCCCCGTCCTCACCTTAGTTACCTCCTTGTCCAAAACCCACAGAGCTGCCCAGGACCCAGCAGCTTACTCTGGGGCGCGTCCCCAGGACCATGGAGATTAGGGCATGCTTATTCATAACAGTGAGAGTGGGAACCATCCCAGTGTCTATCCACGGGTGAACAAACAAAACAGTGTTCATGCACACGGTGCAGCCCTGAGAAAGCAGCCAGTCACTGAAGGTCACACATTCTGTGGCTATGTTTATACGAAACATCTGGGGCATAGAGACACTTTCTGCAGAGACAGAAAGTAGATTCGTGGTTGCCTGGGTCCTGGGCTGGAAGGGATTGATGGAGACGAGGACGCTTCTTTAGAGGGTGGTGAACGGTTCTAAACTGGACCATGGGGAGGGCCACATGCCCCGTGAATATACTACACACCATTTAACTGTGCACTTTACGTTGGTGAGTTGTATCTCAATAAAGCTATTTAAATAAATCAGTGCCCTATAGCAGTTTCCCACCACACTTCACACACAAGCCACACCCACTCATACACGCCATGGCTCAGGCCCACTGGCTGTTTGTCAGCATCCTGGACAACTGAACCTCTCGGTGCCTCAGGGCCTTGGCTTATGCTGTTCTCTGTGTCTGAAACCCTCTTACTCAGCCATTGCTTCTCCTTTGTCTTTGCTACCCTGGCAGTTCCACCCAGAAGCCCCCTGCCATCTGCACCATCACTCCCTCCCAGTCTTCTGGCACTGTTCAGAGTTCTCATGTCTGTATGGCTTTGCTGGCTTACCATTTCTCTGCCCCTTTCTGCTGCCTCGCCCCCACATATATCCCAGGAGCATGGGGATCTTCCAGTTTTGCTAGCTGTGGGCCACAGCACCGAGTCCAATGTCTGGTGCATAGTAGATGCTGAGGAATCTGAACAGTGGCTCAGTGAGCAGCCTTGGTCCCAGCATGAGGGCCATCAACCCCGCACTGGGGAGTGATCTGGCCCCAGCACCCCCAGCGTCCCTGTGGCTCTGACCAAGTCCCTCCACAGGAGAAGGCACGATTCCCGTGGAGTCCAGTGACATTGTGCCCACGTGGGACGGCATCCGGCTTGGGGAGAGGCTCCGCACCATGTCATGCAGCGACAAGATCCTTCGCTGGAATGTGCTGGGCCTTCAGGGGGCGCTGCTAACCCACTTCCTGCAGCCCGTGTATCTCAAGTCAGTCACTCTGGGTAAGGGCCCACCGCTGCCTGCCTGCCCAGTGACAGAGAGACTGCCGCAGGGTCTGGGCTTCCTTGCCACCGCCAACCCCCACCCCCTGCCCCCAGCCTGGAGCCCGATGTGTTGTGCCTGTGGCTTGAGTGGACACATGCCCTGTGCAGCCCCACCCACGAGGCCTGCCAATGAGGGTGCCACCTCTATCTCAACAGCACTCCCCGGCCCCCTCTCTGCCCCCCATACACCTCTCAGCAACACCCGGCGCAAACACAGGGGCACACACCTCCGTTTCCTCACAGGCTACCTGTTCAGCCAAGGACATCTGACTCGTGCCATCTGCTGCCGTGTGACGAGGGACGGAAGTGCCTTTGAGGATGGGTTGCGGCCCCCCTTCATTGTCAACCACCCCAAGGTGCTCCCTCCCTTTTCCCTTGACCTTCACTGTGGGCAGGGGAGGAATGTCATGGGTTTCCCGGGAGCTGGTCCTCTGTACTCTCGGACACCAGGGGCTTGCTTCTTAGGTTGCAGCATATTTGCATACAGTTAGGGTTCACCAAACAGCATCCCAGACCAGGAGAAAGACCCCCAGCTGCCCCCTCTGCCCCAGGGGCCCTGAGTCCCTGCGACAGGACTTCCCAGAAGGCCTCCATCTTCTCCCTCCCACCCCCGGACTCCTAGGTGGGCCGAGTCAGTGTGTACGACTCCAAGAGGCAGTCCGGGAAGACAAAGGAGACGAGCGTGAACTGGTGCCTGGCTGACGGCTACGACCTCGAGATCCTGGATGGGACCCGAGGCACCGTGGACGGGTGAGGCCCAATCCACCATGCCCCCCCTCACATGCCTCCCACAAACCCCCCCCTTCTCTGGACCCCAGGGACTCACCAGCGCCTCCGTCCCCCAGGCCACGGAACGAACTGTCACGTGTCTCCAAGAAGAACATTTTCCTCCTGTTCAAGAAGCTGTGCTCGTTCCGGTACCGCAGGGATCTTCTCAGACTCTCGTATGGCGAGGCCAAGAAAGCCGCCCGAGACTATGAGCTCGCCAAGAACTACTTCAAGAAGAGCCTCAAGGACATGGGTTACGGGAACTGGATCAGCAAGCCCCAGGAGGAGAAGAACTTTTACCTCTGCCCCGTGTGAGGGGGGCCGGGGCCGGGGGGCCACACAGCTGGGCCGTAGCTTCCTCATCTCTTCAGTCTCGGGGAGGGGAGGGGATCCTTGTCTTTTCCTTTTTTCTTTTTTTTTTATTTTTTAATTTTTTGGTGGGAGCAGGTTGATGACCCTGAGAACCACCAGCCCCCTGCCCTTTCTGTGGCAAGGGAGGCCCGTCTTCTCCTCCTGCCGCACAAGCACGAGGGCCTATGGCCCACCTCCCGCTCAGCCCCACTTTGGTGTCCACGTCCTCTGCCGTGTGTTTGCTGCACCAACTCTCACCCTCCAGGTCAGGCCCCCATCCGCCATCTGTGCTGAGTTCTGCAGGGCCAGAGGTTTCACTGGTGATTCTGCAGGCCCCTCCGTGTCCCCTCTGCCCTTTTGCAATTCTCTCATGATCACTAAGCTTCTCCTTTTCCTCCAAGATCATAAGAGGTGAACTTACAGAATTCGGTGAAATACACAAGGACAGGGTTGTAAAACTGCGGTTCATTAATTCCCAGGGCGGGCACGTCCCGAGTCTGCAGGTGATGTCCAGTAACCTTCGGGTCTTGCACTTTAGCCAGCGAGGAGGGCTGGGCTGCCGAGAGGGCCAGCAAGGCCTAGGGGTGGCCCCTGCCGTAGCAAACGCCCCATGGGGTGACACCGTCCGCCCCAGGGAGCACAGACATGCCTCACGACACCGCCAGCCCAGCTGTCCTCCAGAAGCATTCCTATGGATTTGTCAGGCCAGCAGGGCACAGATCCCAGTGCACAGCAAGGGTTCTTGCAGGGCAAGTCCTTGGCTCAGATAATCAGGACTTAGAATCAGGGCAGATCAATCATGTTGGGTCAGATCACTGTACCACCCAGTACCCTCATGACACTGCACCTGAGAAAGTTGACCAAGTCATAGGTAAATTAGGAGTTTTTAAAAATGTCATAAATGTTGATTCTTAACTGCTACAGATAATCTGTAATTGCACAGAATTTAAAGTCAGACCTAATTTTCCATTTATCAAGTGCTCCTGTTTGCCAGCTCGCTTCAGAAGGGCCAGCCATGGCCTGAGGTCTCCTGGCCTATCAGGGAATCTTTGTAGGATGGATGCTCAACAGCAGTTAAAACCCTGTGAGCTGGGACCCCACCTCCCCCTCCCCGTCCATACCTCAGGCTTGTGGTGACTCCCAGGGTCAGAGCCTACAGTGTCTCTGGAGGCTGGCTCGATCCTGCATCAGCTACACCCCACCTCCAGGGGTACCCCCCTCACTGCCTGACAGCACCCGGGCCTGTGCCCTCACATGATTTTCCCTCCGCCCCTACACCCCACAGACTACTGACAAGGCCACCCCGTCTGGCCCTCCTCTTCAGTGGTAGATACACCCACACTTTTGTTCTTGTGGCTACTATTTCCTCTGTGCTTTTGACCAAAAATTGACCAAAATTAAAAAAAAAAAACATTCAAGTTTTTTTAAAGTATACTAAAGATGTCTGTGGAACAGCCAAGTGTCTCAAGGAACTGGTAGGGAAACGGTGCCTACTTATGGGGCGGAGGGGCCTGGCCCCATCCTGCGTACCTGCTGGGGGCACATGAGGCCTGTCTTGCCCAACGTGGCTCGTCCCCCAGGCTCTTCAGACTGGAGGGTCTGGCCTGCTGACCCCACAGAATGTCCAGACCCTCCGCTCCATCTTGGGTGTTAGAATCTCCAGCAGAGCCCCACTCGGCCCAAGGTCAGATGAGACGCATCTGGTTTCTGCTGTAGGAAGGGGGCACAGCATCCTGTGCTCATGTGTGTGCTGGAGACGATCCCGCGTGCGGCCTGTGTCCCCGCGCCCCTCGGGGCACAGCTCCTGTCCACAGTGCTCACCTTTTTGTCAAATCTTTGTTTTTAGTAACCAGGACGCCCTTCTTCCTTTTTTAAAATGATCTTTGTAGTTGATTTGTCTGAACTGTGGCTATTGTGCATTCTCTGAATAATCACTTGTGAAAATTGTCGCTGCTCGAAGCTATTTCCTTTACTCTCGTTGAGCGACTGTTGGTTTGGGTCCTGGTGTGACTCCAAGAGCAGATTGGAAAGAGCCCAAGCACAGACTTGGTGCTACCGGGGCTGCAGTCAGGTTTACGATTCCGCTTTGATGTGTCCCCTGATAACCGTGACTAACAATATACATTCCTCATAAATAAAGAAAAATCTGAATTGTTAGAAAGTTTCCTGTCTTGGCTTCCCCGGGAAGGGAGAGTGGGGGCAAGGGGGCCATGATCCTGGGGTTTCTGGGGCTGGGCGTCCTTTCCTGACTGCCCCGGCCCCACACCCAGCGCCCCCACAGAGCCTTCAGGTTAACACCTTGTGCTCGGAGATGTGGGATGCAGGATTCCAGCCTGGGTGGGAAAACCACCTGTGACACAACATCTCAAGTCATGTGCATCACCCCTACTCTGTTGGGGCGTTTTTCTCCAGCCCAACCCCAAACAGTACTCCCGGCAGCAGCCATCCCGCCTGTAGGAACATGCATGTTTGGAACAAGTCTCTGGCCAGGCTGCCGTCTTAGGAGACCTGCCATGGCCTTCAGCTTGGGGAAGGCACCGGATCATATTCCCGCAGGGCGTCAGAGGGAATGTGCCCCTTTCCACGCGGTGACAGCCCAGAGGCTAGCACACTCATCCCTGACTTTTTAACACGCTGTCCTCCTAGAGGACACAGAGTCATGGTGAAGCCTCCTTCCCCATCCACTGCAGATGGGACAGTGGAGGCAGGAGGGCCAGTGATGTGTTTGGGGGCTTGTAAGGGGCCACAGCTGTGCATGGGTGTCATTCGTGATCTGCCGAGACCAGTGCTGAGTTGGCTGGATGGTTTCTGAGGACAGCAAAGGAGAATGCCTCCGGCGCCAGGATGTACCAGGGACCTCTTAGTGACTCCCGATCCCCTACCCCCCTACCCCCCTACCCCCCGGGGGTTCGAAGACACAGATAATTTCCTTTCTTCACACCTAACTTGAGCGCCAGACCTGTGTGTGTGGAGGGAAGGAGCCTATCCCCGCCACCAGCTCCGAGGGGCTGGAAGAGACAGGGCTGGGGCACAGGGCAGCCAGGGGTGGTCAGCTCACAGGTCTGCCCTCTGTTCCCATTGACCTGTGTTCCATCAGGGGCCACAGCTGAATGGTGCCTCCAGGTCGAGACCCAGGGCAGACCAGGGTCCTAGGGACCACGCAGCCTGCAACCTTGACCTCCCTGCACAGATGAGCTGCAAGGAGACCCCATGGATCCTGACTCCAGGCCCTTCTAGAGGAGCGTCCCCAGGAGCAGCCTCAGCTCTGCTGCCCCAGGTCCAGCCACGTGGCCATTTCTTCCCCAGCGACTAGAGTCCTTGTAAAGCACAAATCCCAGAAATCAAAGTGACTGCTCACCTTCAGGTTCTCGTACTTTCATGCCTCACAAGTCCAATTTCTCCAGCTCCCCTCACCCCCCGCTTTCCCACATCTGCCAACCCTGCCCCCAGATACAACAGAGACAAGACGTCTTTGGAAACAACTTTTCTTTGCGAGAATCTTGAGTTCCTAATGAATCTGGCCTGGCTAGACCAGTGCAAATATTCCAGAAGCACAGACAGGGGAGGCCAAGGCCGGGCAGGAAGCTCGGGGTCGGGAGGCACCTCAGCAACTCCTAGACCTGCAGTCCCTTAGGAGCCACAGGACATTCACCCTGGCCACTCGGGCCTGCTGGCCAAACACTGAAAGGTGCCACTGGCTCTCACTCTGGCCTGGGCACGTGATGGGCAACACCTGCTGGACCAAGGGACTGTGTGGCCATGCCTGAGAGCCGGAACCGAATCCTACATGCCCGTGGCTCTCCCCCAGCCTGCCGCGAGGCCCAGTGGTCCCTCCGCCTCTGAGTGAGGCTTCCATCAACAGGGGCCCCTTCCCTGCAGGCAAAGGCCCGGCGCTGGGAGGAGACAGGAGTCGTGCCCCCCAATTCCACCCAGAGCCTTCCCTGCCTCAGCCTCCCTACACGGACAGGCCTCCTCCACACAGAAGGCCAGCTGTGAGGCTTCCATGCCTCATTTGCTTTCAAGTCTTCAGTAACATAGTCTAGCTACTGCCATATGAGACACCTAGCCGCCAAGAAACCACTTTCCTACCGCAGCACCAGCGACCCGAAGCAGAGTCTGCCCAGGCCCTCTCCTCGGACAAAGTGGTTTTCAGATGGCCTGTGACCCTGCTGTCCAGCCTGCTTCCCCAGCCCAGTGTCTGCAGTGCCCTCTCCACACTGAGGGCACCCAGCCCTGGGCAGGGGTGGGGAGCCCCAGACAGCACCAAGGGAGGGACAAGGGACCACCCTCAATGTACCTTCCGGTGCTCCCAAGGCTCCAACTCCCATCCGTGCCCTCCTCTCCCCACTGCCGGCATGTCCCCACAGAGAGCTGCACCCAGACATGGAGGGGATGGCACTGCCCCAAGGGCCCTGCCCACTCAGCCCCGTCACAGGCGGCCTGTCTTTCCTCAGCAGGCTCGGCCACCCTCACGTCACCGCTGAGAACGAGCAGGGTCGGAGCCCAGTGCTTGTGCAAAGTGAGGCAGCCATCTCCTGGCCTCAGTTTCCTTATGTGTCAGATGCTCGTGGAGAGCTGGGTAAGCTGGGGCCTGAAGCCTCTCAAGCATTTCTGGTGACCTGCTTGGACCACAGCCATGCATGGGCAGTCCTAAAGCAGGGAGCTGGCAGAGTTGTTCATCGGGCCTCTGTGGCAGAGGCCTCCCCATGTGGTCCAGGATGAGGCCAGAAGCCCAGGACAGCTAGATGGGAGGCCTCGGGCTGGCACCCCACCCCTGGGGGGAGGGTTCCTCTCCAGTTGCTCTCCCTAGGAATTTGCAGGTGGTACAGGCACAATACAGGCAACTCCCAATTTGCTGCTCTAGAAAAGCAGACACAAAAGCACTGTCTGCACAGTGCCCAACACCCCTCAGAAGACATGGCATGAGCCCACCTGGGCAGCTGGGGAAAGGTGCTGAGGCACAGCATGCTCAGCTGCTGGCTTACCATCCATCCGGGACAGGACTAGGTCAGCCCAGGGGCCCCGAGCTCACCCGGGTTAGGAGGAGCCCAGGGCCAAGCTCAGCCCAGGGCTGGAATGGCGCTTTGCCAAAGGCACACTCCGGAGTGGCACAGCCATCAGACCCACCAAGCCGCCCTGCAATGTTTCTCCCTTGCCCGGCCCCCCCAGGTCCCCACCCTACTTCAGGGGACTCAGTTTGCACAAGGAAGAGAGAAACAGTTGGGTGAGCCCACTGCACACTTGTCACATCTCCGCCCTGTGCCAAGTACAGACAGCTTCTTCACGAACCTCCGTCCCTCTGTACAGCCAACTCACAAAGGGGGCGCTGCTGTCCCCATGTTAGAGATAAGGTCGCTGAGGCCAAGCAAGGCAGAGATGTGCTCCCAGCAGCTGAGAGAGCAGGTGTGAGCCAGGACTCAAATCCACACTGAGACTATCCTCCCTGTGGCCTATGCTGCGTATCCCCCCAGCCCGTCAGTGCTGCCTGCACTGCTGCTGCGCCTACAGAACCTGTGTCTGGCCGGGATCCCAAAGAGAGCATGATCTGCAGTGGCCAGCCCTTTGGCTGCACTGGGCACGCTGACCCTTCTGTGACCGGCCACCTGCTGGCCTGGCAATGAGGACCAGCGGGACCCCAAATCAGACCCAGTCACGGGTCAGGGGTGGGGGCAGAAGGCCCATAGGAGGTCTGTTTCCTAGGCTAAGAAGCCAGGTGGTCCCCAGCTAGTCGCTGGGAGCAGGGTCAAGACACAGCCTCCTAAGCCCACAGGACAGAAGCAGAGGCCGTGCTTCCTGAGGAGCCAATGACAGCAAGGAGGTTCTGCTTCACCCCGGCTGGTGGGGAGGGTGGGCAGCGCCGCAGGCAGAAAGGCTGGGGCTCCTTAGAGCTAACAGCATTACTTGACTGACCCCTGCCACCCGGGCAGTTCCTGCAGGGAGGGACAGCCGTGAGTTCGCATGTTGTGCAGAGTTGCAAGGACCTGGGTGGGCTCTGCGCAGGTCACCGGAAGACATGGAACCAGGGGCTCCTTTGCTGCCCAGCCCGGTTTGAGCAAGAAAGGAAGTGGGGAGACATGCAGGGACAGGGTGCAGGGCCGGGGGCTAGGCTCCAGAGCCCATGGAAGCAAGGGGCTGAGGGGCCTTGGAGGCCCCCTACGGGTCTGACCACAGCCCAGAGGCCAAGTCCTTAGGAAGGGGCCGAGTCGAGTCCCACAGGGCCCTCCTCCTGCTCATCCCTCAGAGCTACTATGACGTCAGCCCACCACATGCTGTCAGTTCGGCACCGCATCAGAGGCCCTGGGGCTGTGTCCCCTTCATGCTTTCCTGGGGTGGGATGCCCCACATCCACACCCTCAGCCTCCATGCCTGACCAGCAGCACCAGTGTGGGGCTGGGGCAGGGCAGCAGCCGGTTGGGCCTGGGGGTGCGCTGGGAGGGGCTCAGGTGGCGGGAAGGCTGGATTGGGGGCAGCACACCCCGCCACCTGTAGCCTCCCTGTCCCTCCTCTCCCCAAACTACTGTCAACGGAGAACGGGGTGGAGGAGCTGAGAGCTGGGGAGGGCCTCACTTGGCGCTGGGGGCCGAGTGGTCCGTATGCAGGAAGGTGGCAGCGGAATAGTTCTGGAACAGAGGTTGCAGGAACATGCCGATAGTGCCAAACACACAGACGAAGACAAAGATCCAAAGGAACAGGCGGTCGATCACCATGGCGACATACTTCCAGTCCTCACTCACCTGCACAGATGAGACAAGGGAGGCCGGGTTATGAATCACACGGTGCAGGAGAGGAGTGTGGATGGGAAATCGCAGGTCTCACCACACACACACTCCTCCCTGCTCTGCGACCCTCCATGACCCCAGAGCGCAGCTCCAAACTTACCTGCTGAAAAGCCTCTAGCAGCCCCACCACCTCCCGGGGTCATCCAAACTCCCAAATTTGGGTTCAAGACCCACCCACAATAAATCTGAGCCTCCACATGTGCTGTCCTCTCCCGCCCGAGACCCCAAACTCACCACAGCTCGGTGCACGCTCTCACATTGCTGTGCCTTTCTGTCTACCATTCCAGCCTTCCTTTCCTCTGCCTGGTAAACTCCTACACATCCTCTACAGCCCAAACTAAACGTTACCTCTTCTATGAAGTGATCTTTGCTGACACTCTCTGCACTCTCTCAGCAGTGTGGACATGTCTTGATCACAGTACGGCCTCCACAGCCCACCCCAGCCAGCGTTGAGCTCCTAAATGACAGAGACCCTACCAGATGCATTCTGTAATCCCAGCACCTGCAACAGAGTGCTGGTACCTGGGTGTCCCTGCAGGCCTCCCTCCTTACGTGACTACCTGGGAGCCCTGTCCAATGGTGCCACCTCCACACACAGGCAACCCCAGTGTGAGGACTGGTCCCTGGAAAGAGGACATCTAGGTCGGACAGCTGTCACAGGGCCTGCTTCCAGGGCCGGCCTCCCCTCAGAGCTCCTTCACTCAGCCCGAGTCAGGGCCTTGGCACACATCCCCCTGGGGGTCTGAGAAGGAGGCCGTTGTGTCCGTTGACCTGGTCAACCACTGAGTAACAGGCTTGTCCATGCCATGCTGGTTACTGCTGTGGCTTACTGTCCACCAAGGGAAGGGGGCCCAAATAAAATAATCACATGCTAGTGGGTGCTTCTAAGGAAAGTCGGGGCTGAGACACTTGGAGGGGTGTAGCCTGGGATGGCCTCTTTGAGGAAGTGACACCTGAGGTCACATCTGAAAAGCAAGAAGGAGCCAGCTGTGGCAGGAACAAAGTGGAGAAAGAGACAAGCAGGCAAACCCAAACTGAGGGCCCTTCGGCCAGCCTGCATCCCTCAAAATGTTGATGCCATGAAAACCAAAGCTGAGAAACTGTTGCAGATCGAAGGAAAAGAAAGACAGAACAGCTAAATGCAACTTGAGAACCTGATCAGGATGGGAGAGCGCTCCAAAAGACATTGCTGAGAAAGCTAGAAAACTTTTTTTTTTTTTAAGATCTATTTATTTGTGGGTTTTTAAAAAGATTTTATTTATTTATTCATGAGAGACACAGAGCGAGAGGCAGACACATAGGCAGAGGGAGAAACAGGCTCCTCACAGGGATCCTCAAACTGGGATCACTCACAGGGATCCCCTCACTCGATCCCCAAACTGTGATCACACTCTGACCCAAAGGCAGACGCTCAACCGCTGAGCCACCCAGGCTTCTCTATTTATTTGTGAGAGAGAGAGAGAGAGAGAATGCACAGATGGGGGGGTTGGGGAGGGGGCAGAGGAACAGAGAATCTCAAGTGGATGCCACACTGAGCGCAGAGTCAGACACAGGACCCCATCACAACCCTTGAGTTTATGACCTGAGCTGAAGCCAAAAGTTGGACACTTAACCAAGTGAGCCACCCAGGAGCCCCAAGACCTGGAAATTTTTTTTTTACGATGAAATAAATAAATAAATAAATAAATAAATAAATAAATAAATAAAATTAAAAATAAAAAGATTTTTTTATTTATTCATGAGAGACATAGAAAGAGAGGCAGAGACACAGGCAGAGGGAGAAGCAGGCTCCTCACAAGGAGCCCAATGTGGAACTGGATCCCGGGAATCCAGGATCATGCCTTGAATCAAAGGCAGACACTCAACCGCTGAGCCACCCAAGTATCCCCTGAAAACTTTTAATATGGATTCTGTATCAGTTAAAGATATTATATGGATGTTGATTTTCCTGAATTTGATCATTGATCCTAGTTATGCAAGACAACATCCCTATTGTCAGGACAGAGTGAAGTATTCAGGATAAATGGTCACAATGTCTGCAACTTTCTCTCAAACAGGAGAGCAAATGTTAATAGCAATAATAATACTTTTCATTCAAAAGATTTGGGAGGGGAGAGAAAGAGAATAGGGGGAGAGGCAAAGGGGGAGGGAAAGAATCTCAAGTAGACTCCTCACTGAGCACAGAGCCAGATGCGGGGCTCAATCCCAGGACTTTGAGATCATGACCTGAGCCAAAATCAAAAGTCGGATGCTTACCTGACTGAGCCACCCAGGCGCCCCAGTAATAATATTTTTTAAAAGGAAAAGAAGAAGGGCATTCCAGGCAGAAAATCCTGAGCCAGGGCAGAGAAGGCACAAGATTTGAGAAGGAGATATTGTCTATTTGGATGGAAGAGAATAAAGCTGATTCAGGAAGACCAGCAAGAGATTCTGCATGGTCCAGCAAGAGCTGGTGGAGGCCTAGGGCCAGGGGAGTACCCTGGAGATGGATGAGGAAGGAAACACCTGAGAAGTATTGTGGACATTGTGCTCACAGGACAGGCCTTCGGCTGATGTGCACGGAGGAGACGGTTAGAGAGAGGAGTCAAGAATCACTCCAGGCTTTCAGTCTGAACTGCTGGGTGGACGATGATGCCATTTACTAAAAGATAGGGAGACTGCAGGAGAAGCCGGATGGTGGCGGGATGTGGATGGAGCACCACACCCAGCTAAGTCTGAGGCCTTACGCCCAGCTCTGTGCTCCTGTCTCCGGGGCCTGGCCTGCCCTCTGCCCATCAGGAAAGCTCCCCTCTTGGAAGAAAAGAGCCGGGTGTGCACACAGCGGGGGATGCTCTGGGAAGCCCCAGCCTTCACCTACCCCTCCTCCAAACCGGGGCCCAAGAGGAAGGAAAGAGGTGTGGACTTGGGCCCCTGCCCCCCACCTCACAGAACCCCTTCACCTCCCACCTTTGACCTCCAATTCTGTCGCCATGAGGCGCAGAGGGACTCCTCCGGGCACCAGCTCGAACTCGGGGGACCAGAGGGCCTCGGGTCTCTGGGGGGTCATGACTTCCCCCGTGTCCCCCTACCCTATCCCCACCGGCACGTCCCGCCCCGGCCTGTCGGACTCCTACTGACGCTACTCCCCGCGCCGCCGCCTCCTGGAAGCCCACCGATGTTAGCCCCGCGCAGCCGCGCCACTCACGCTCTGGTCGTCATCCTCGTTGCGCACGTGGTCCGCGATGAAGCGCACGCCATCCACCGCCGAGCGGAGGCCACAGCCATCTGTCCCCACCCCGCCGCGCGCAGACCCGGAGTACGACTCCCCCGGGGCTTCTCGGAAGAGGAGGGCGCCAGCCTCGCGCTCCCGCTGCCGCCGCCTTAGACGCAAGCGCTGGCGGGCGCAACGGTGGCGCGGCTGCTGCATAAAGAGCAGCGTGGGCAGCTTCTCCAGGAAGACCACCTTGACCCAGGGCGCCATGGTGTGCGTGGTGGGCGAGCGGTGGTGCACGTTGAGCACGCAGACGCTGGTGACGATGGAGAAGGTGACCAGCACCATGGTAAACATGAGGTACTTGCCAACGAGCGGCACGTCTAGGGACGTGGGCGGCACGATCTTGGAGATGAGCAGCAGGAAGACGGTGAGCGCCAGCAGCACAGAGATGCACAGTGTCATCTTCTCGCCACAGTCAGATGGCAGGTAGAAGACCAGAATGGCCAGCGAGGTGATGAGCACGCAGGGGATGATGAGGTTGATGGTGTAGAAGAGTGGCTTGCGCCTGATGATGAAGTCGTACGTGATGTCCACGTAGGTGGAGTCGTCTGGGTTCTCGTTGCGCCTGCCGGGCAGCGCCACGATGTCCCACTCGCCACTGGGGGTGAAGTCGTCCAGGCTGGCCACGTCACTCTTGAGCACCAGGTCGATCTCTGTCCGATCATAGGTCCACGAGCGGAACTTCATGGTGCAGTTCTGTTGGTCAAAAGGGAAGTGCTTGACTTCGATCTTGCATGCGCTCTTGTAGATGGCTGGCGGCAGCCAAAAGATGCTGCCATCATAGGAGACCACGGCATTGGAATAGAAGGACACCTCGTACATGCCGTCAGCACTGTCAAGAGATGAGCACGGTAAGCCGGGCTCAAGCACTCCTGCACCCCAGCCATCAACTCCCCCCTGAGCAGGAAGAGAGGAAAGCCAAGGGAGATAGGAGTGGGAAACCCTCTGGGCAGGAAACCCAGGTATGAGGGTAACCATCTGGGGCATCCAGAGGTGGGGCAGGAGCTGAGCAAGAAGAGGATATGGGTGAGTTGGTGGCCAGGAGGCCCCTGAGGCCTTTTGGAGGCAGAAGAGGGTGGTTGAGGGGGCTGTCTGCTACTTGTTGTGCATTGTGCCAGCTGGTTGCTCCACGCGAGTTTGGAGAAGTTGGGGGAGCCATGGGGGCCAGAGTAAGGAGCACCAAGCTATGAGGGGGACAGAGGTGAGTGGGAGAGGAGATGCACCCCTCTAGTGATTTGGGATCTCAGAGGTAAGTGGGATTATTGCAGGAAAGAGAAACTGGTTCTTTGACCCTGGACAATCCTCTAGGAAAGCCTATTCTTGAGTCAGTATAGACACTGGGGCGATCTTTATTTATCTTTATTTATATCCCACTGCAGCTCCACCGTGGGACTCATGTTGGCTGGGAGGGACCTGGCTATGACCCAAATTACCTTGTAGTCATCCAAGTTCTCCACATTACACTTCACCAGTCTGGTTCTGTGCCAGTGACAAGTCCCTTCTGTCCTGCAGCATGAGCTAATTTACATTCCTTAAGACCCCTTCCCTCCCAGAGCATTCTTGTGGTGTCCTCCAGCCTTCTCATTGCTCCAAGGCCACCTACTTGTTGTATAGGACCACGTCTGGGAGCCAGATGTGTTTGGAAGGGAGCCGAACTTTCTTCATGTTGTCAAACTCCTCAGGCTTCCAAGTAAGGCGATAGTCCTCCCATTCCTGGGACAGGGAGAGAGGGAGCATTACCAGCCCATGCCTTTGGTGAGGCTCAAGGTCAAGGACAAGGGCGGGGGGGCAGTCTGGCTTGAGGAGGTTTTCAAAATCCATCCCCTCCCCACAGTGACTTCTCTGTTCAGCAGATGTGGCTCATAAAACATTTTCTCACTTAATTTGCACATCTAAGCCAAGATATTAGAATCTACATTTTACAAATAGGAAAATGAATCTTATAGAATTTAACATATTCAAAGTCAAAGAGCTGGTGAGTGGAAGAACCAAGTTTCAGATCCAGTTATTTAGCATTCCAACAAATCTATACCTTTCTGCCTTTTTTGAGGAGATTAAAAGAAGGAAAAGCACATACAAAAGAGAGAGAGAGAGAGAGAGAGAGAGAGGAAAGAGGAGACCAGGGATGTGGACTGGGCAGGAAAAGCACTAACCTGGGTCAACCAGACATTGGTGGTCATGATCTGCTCCCGCTCATGCTGCAGGGAAGAAGAGAAGCTGCCAAGAAGGCCCCCCAGCCTGCAGGCTCACCACAACCACCCATGGCCCTTCCCATAGCTCCCCAAGCCTTGGGAACTCCAGAGGAATAAGCACACATGTGAATCCATTCTGGCTGTTCTGACTTCCATAGCTGGGCAAAGAGTTTGGGACCCCCACTCACCACACTAATGAGCTGGGCCAGGGACACCATGAGCTGTACCGTCACCAGCTCAGAGCCATTGGTGGCCGGGCGAATGAGCTTGTTGTACCGGGAAGGATCCAGGAGATGCTCCACTAGCCGCTCCTCTGTGTCAGTGCCCCAGACTCCTGGGCGGGGGGGGGGGGGGGGTTGGCAGGAAGGAAGGAAGTAGGCAAGGAGGGCCCACCTAGCATCCCACTCTCTCTAGACCAGTGGGGCAACCAGGCCAAAACAGGAGCTTCCCACCACTCCATCCCTAAGGGTACAGCAAAATGCTTATGTTATCCCATGGGGTCCCTCATAGAGAAGCACTTCTCTGAGTTCACTGGCTGGGGACACCACACAGATGTCTCCAGACTAAAAACCCAGTCTTCTAGGTTAGTGGAAACCTGCTCTTCCTGCAAGATCTCAGACCGTGGCTTCAAAAAACATGAGATTTCATGTTTTCATGGCTTCTCCTAAAAGATCTCTCCAATTCAAGGAGGGTTTTAGGTGGTGGTGAAAGGGAACAGCTCCTTATGTTCCACAACCTTTCTCCACAGTCCAGGTCCATCTGTGTATACAAGGAACATGAGGTGCCTCCACATGTGACTTTCGGTTTTGACCCCGTCCCATCCCCACCTTCAAAGACACTGGTTTGGGGTGGATGGCTGGGCTGCCTGTGCTGTGTGTCAGTCCCCAATTCCACACACACGGGAGCCCACCTCCCATGAGATGGCATGCAGGTGTGGAAAGCTTGTTTAGTTGTACAATCACTTTTACCTGCCCCTGCATAGACTGTCCTGCAACTCTGCACAAATGTACCCCACTCCCTCAGAGCTCCAGCCTGGCCCTCAGAGCTCCAGCCTGGCAGAGCGTCTTCCCTTGGAAGTCTTGTATCCCACCCTACAAGAGAGTCGAGAAGTCACTCAGTCCCCTTCCTGTCTGGTCCCTGTGGAGTGGTCAGACTTAGGAGCCCAATGTGGGGCACAGGAAATGATGGAGCGCTAAGGGAAGGTGCCCATCCAGGTAGAGTTCTGGAGATAATGTTTCACGAGAAGTCAAATGGCATCTCAACCACAGAGTGTGCCCTCCTGCTACCCCAGAAAGCCTGGGGAGACCCCCCCCCTCCTCCCTGCCGGTGCCCCTGCCATCCCCACCATTGCCCAGATCTCCCTCGATTCCTTGCGTCGCCTACTCCTGCGAGAACGTCATCATTCCAGCTCGGTCTTCCTGGCGCCCCCCACCTCTGGGGATCCCCCTTCCCGCTAGAACCGTGGTCCTTACCTGCGTGCAGCCCGAGGAGGCCAAAGCCCAGCAGCAGCGCTGCGGGCCCGGAGCGCGTTGCCATGCCGCGGGCGGGGCGCTGTCCGCGGTGCTGAAGCCGCGCCCGCGCCGCCAGAGGGGCCCTGCGCGGGGCCGCGGGGCGTCGGGGGTCCGGGGCTACGGGGCTGCGGTCGTCCGGGGCTATGGGGCTGCGGGAGAGACCAGGCTTCTTGCTAGCACCGGCCTGAGCAGACGGAGGCTTTTCCGGCTGCTCTTGCAGGGAACACAACTCGGACGGTGATGGGGAGGAGTCTCCGCCCCGGAGGCGGAAGCGCCAGAGCCCAGAAAAAAAGGGGCGTCCCTGGGTGGGACGTTCTGCTGCTCAGCCAGCTCACCGGATGGGGGAGTGCTGGAGCCTGCAGTGGGGGCAGGGACCGGGAGGACTCTGAGAAGGGCGGGAAGCAGCAGCGCGGGGAAGACCAATAGGTCAGGACCCGGCGGGGAGTCAGGAGGAATTTCTGGGGCTCCCGCCTTCCTTCTTTGCTCTTACTAATCCAAATGATACTGATTCTCTGGGAGACTCAGGATGCAGCTGAGAAAATGCATTGTAGGCCCTTCCAGAAAGAGACAGGGGCCGTGGGTTTGCTATTTTTAAAAAGCAAACAACTTCAGAGTCTGGAAACAATCAGTCATCTGTCCCCTTCTCTGCGTCCGAAAACTCCCTCAAAGGCCAAGCTTCCTGCCCTCCCCCAGGGGCCTGAAAAGAAAGCAACTTTCACGATTAGGGTAAGTGGCCCTTACTCCCTTTCACTGCAGGGTTTGGCTTCTGTGTTACAAAGGGGATCCAAGGACCATTTTCACAGAGGCCGACCTAAGAATGAAGCTAATTCAAAGAAGAGCAAACGTGAGACAGAGGATTCACAACCCAATGACATCTTTGACCAGAAAAGCCCTGCACTTTCAGCTTCTGAGTCAATCAAGTCTTCCCTTTTCTCTTAGGTGGATTTTTGTCACTTGCAACTAAAAGATTCCTGACTAAAGCAGCCTTATCATACGTCCAGGCTCTTTTTCCATCTCTGCCTCCTTCTTCAACCTGGTCTGGACCACTATACCCAGCTCCACACCCCACTGCTGGTGAGGTCTCTAAGACTCTGAACACTCTCTAAGACTATGAACGCTCTCCACCCCACATCTGTCCCATCCTCCACACTTCAGGGCCTTTTAAACATGTAGTTCCCTTGGCTATTTTATCACATTTCCCCTCAGCCGCCTTTTTTTTTTTTTTTTAAGATTTTGTTTATTTATTCATGAGAGACAGAGAGAGAGAGGTAGAGACACAGCCAGAGGGAGAAGCAGGCTCCATGCAGGAGCCCAATGTAGGGCTTGATCCCAGGACACGGGACTCATCCCCTGAGCTGAAGGCAGATGCTCAACTGCTGAGCCACCCAGGCATCCCCCCTCAGCCACCTCCTAATGAACTTTGATCACTTGACAGAAGTGTCACTTCTTCAAGGAAGCTGTACCCTGCTGTACGTTTGCAAAGCTGCCCAGTGAAGAAAGGAGTCAACCAAAGCAGTGGCTGCCTCTACTGCTAGACCACGAACCAGCACAGGGCCAGTCTGGTCATGACAGCTCAACAATAAGCAAAGGGGCTGGTATAGGACCAACATCTTCTAGTGTAGGGAAAATTCCTTATTTATTTATTTTTAAACAGTTTGAAGATTTTATTTATTTATTCATGAGAGACACAGAGAGAGGCAGAGACATAGGCAAAGGGAGAAGAAGACTCCCTGTGGGGAGCTCGATGTGGGACATGATCCCAGGACCCTGGGACCACGACCTGAGCCTAAGGCAGATGTTCAACCACTGGGCTCAACCACCCAGGCACCCAGGAAATTCCTTTTTAAAAGCTCAGCTAAAATCAACTTATTTAACATGCCCTGTTCCGCAAACTGAACAGCAAAAACAAGACAAGTACCAGAAAGAGAGAAGTGGGTGGCCACAGACCCCATAATGCACATGGCAGTGGGGGCTAAGACCTGCAGCACAAGCTCCAGGAAAAATGGACGCATGAACATGTAATGATCTCTTAAGAATCAGAGATCTTGGAAGCGTGGAAAGGAGTGGAGAAGAAAAGCCTTAAGGAAAAGAGAAGAAATGTGTGCCACTACTGTATTTGATGAAAGGGTCAAAGGTGGGGAAAAGACCCACCTTCAACAATTCAGATCAACATTTGTTGGGTATCAAGGATTGTATATGTGTTGATACAGTGACCAAAGGACCCAGCTATTAAGGAGATCACAGTGTGGTGGCTATTCAGGCAGAGAAATGAACAAGGTGCAAGGAGGAGGGGAAGGTAACAGTGCCTGAGCATCTGCAAGAAGTGGAGATGAAACAGATTTCAGAGGAGGAAGCTTGGAACACAGGTGCCTTAAAGGCATTTCAAAGTCCTTACCAAGAGGACCAGTGACTGCACACGCAGATATACTTGGTACTTAGCACTTTTTTCTTTTGGTGGATGCACAGTGACTGAGGAAAGCTCCTATGAAAATCTCTCTCTGGGGATCCCTGGGTGGCGCAGCGGTTTGGCGCCTGCCTTTGGCCCAGGGCGCGATCCTGGAGATCCGGGATCGAATCCCACGTCAGGCTCCCGGTGCATGGAGCCTGCTTCTCCCTCTGCCTGTGTCTCTGCCTCTCTCTCTCTCACTGTTGCCTATCATAAATTTAAAAAAAAAAAAAAAAAAAAAAACCAAAAAAAAAGAAAATCTCTCTCTGGAGTGGTTGCTGGTTTCTGGGATGATGGACCAGATGGTCATCTGCTTGCTTGCTTGAAACTCTTGACAGCTCCTTGGCGCTCCTTTCAGGCCATCTATGTGGCCTGTTTACCGTGGCCTCTATCTTTTCTTTTGAGATTCCCCAGCTTTTGCTTCACTTTTTTTTTTTTTTTTTAAGATTTTATTTATTTATTCACGAGAGACAGAGAGAGAGGCAGAGACACAGGAAGAGGGAGAAGCAGGCTCCATGCAGGGAGCCCGATGTGGGACTCGATCCTGGGTCTCCAGGATCAGGCCCCGGTCCAAAGGCAAATGCTCAACCCCTGAGCCACCCAGGCGTCCCTTTTTGTTTTCTTTTTTTTAATAAAATACAGAACACTTCACGAATTTGCATGTCAGCCTTGCCCAGGGGCCATGCTACTCTACTGTTTTAGTCTATGTGCTGAGAAGTGAGCTTTACTTCAAGTTTAATTCCAGCTCAGCAGGGAGTCCTCTGAGTACAACCACCCAGTGGCCAAGGAGAGCTGGACCGCCTTCCCTCATGTCTCACACACGCTCACTCCTCGCACACCCACAAAAAGAAAGGCAGTCAGGGAGAGAATCATGCAGGGATGCTCAGATCTAGAAGGCTCAGCCCTGAAGCAAAACCGTAACCAGGAAAAGTTCTGGTGGGACACTCCATTGCCTCTGATGGTAAGGGACATTTTCTCTTGTGAAGCACTACAATTAATGCTATTTTCTTTTATTTAAGTTATTTAAAAAAAAATTTTTTTTTTTTAAATTTATGATAGTCACAGAGAGAGAAAGAGTGAGAGGCAGAGACATGGGCAGAGGGAGAAGCAGGCTCCATGCACCGGGAGCCTGATGTGGGATTCGATCCCGGGTCTCCAGGATCGCGCCCTGGGCCAAAGGCAGGCGCCAAACCGCTGCGCCACCCAGGGATCCCCCAAGTTATTTTAAAATTAAAAACTATTTAACTGTTAAAAACTATCACCACAGTAATACATATTCATGAAGACCGATTGGAAAACACCAATTAGCTACACAAAGTCCAAAAGGTTCATAATCCTACCTCTTAGGAAAAAATAACTGTTAGCACTTTACATATAAATATTTAAATATTTATATATTAATAAAATATATACAGTATACATATAATATCTATATGACAGGTATCTATATGAATATTATGTACCTCCAAATTTACCTATGTGTACTTAGATATTATATGCAAAACATATATAAATTACAAGTGCACAGCTAAATTTTCACACGAACACATCCATTAGTCCCACCCAGATAAAAAAAAAAAAAAATAGAACATTACCAAGATCCAGAATTTCCCATTATGTTCCCTCCCAGTCATTATTCCCACCTTTTCAAAAGGAACATGATAGAGGGAGGGCAGAGTTGGGGGGAGGCTGCTTAAAGTTCTAGAACTAACAGAGATCATGAGTATACAATACTGTTGATGTATGGAATGCCACTGGACTGTACACTTTAAAGTGGTTACAATGTGTAAATCCTATGTTACACGTGTTTTCCCACAATTAAAAAACAACTGAAAAAAAAAATAACCAGTATTCTAACAGAACACATTGGCTTTACCTGCTAAATTTTATACAAATGGAGTCATAGGGGTACCTGGGAGGGCTCAGTCAGTCAAGAGTCTGCCTTCGGCTCAGGTCATGATCTCAGGGTCCTGGGATTGCTTTCTGTGTCCGGCTCCCTGCTCAGCAGGGAATCTGTCTCTCCCTCTCCCTCTGCCCTCTCCCCACTCCTGGTCTCTTTCACAAAAATAATCTTTAAAAAAAAAGTAAATGGAATCATAACCTTTGTGTGTGTGGCTTTTTTAGACATGACATTAGTGTGACTTGTGGGCCCTGCTGAACACGCTACCCTGTGTGAATATGCCCTTGTTCATCCACACCACTACTGTCAGATTTGTGTTGTTTCCTGTTTTGAATTATTAAAAATAATATTGCCATGAACATACTTGTTCATGTTTTTGGTGTACAAAAATTTGCATTGGGTTCATAACTAAGTCATGTACATTTTTACTCATTTTTTTTAAAAGGAACATTCCGTAAATCTAGACTCGTAACCTTCCTTTTCTTTTTTTTTTTTAAGATTTTATTTATTTATTCATAGAGACAGAGAGAGAGAGGCAGAGACACAGGCAGAGGGAGAAGCAGGCTCCATGCAGAGAGCCTGACGTGGGACTCGATCCAGGGTCTCCAGGATCACGCCCTGGGCTGCAGGCGGCGCTAAACTGCTGCGCCACTGGGGCTGCCCCGTAACCTTCCTTTTCTATTTACTGTTCCTCCAACACCTCTCTATGCTGGTGAGTATTCTTTGGTAACTATTGTTAATAACTGCACTGTGTTCTACTGCAGGTAAGTTTTTGCACATTTCTTTAATAATTTCCAAATGACATTGCTGGATCAAAGATTTTTACATTTAATTACTGATGTATTGGTAAACTGATACTATCTGGGTTGCCCTGGGGCCTCAGCCTAAAATTCCAGGGTTGAACACCTCCACACTCTTAGGATCTTGTCTATGCTGAGCCTTCACCTATCCTCTCTTCTCCCTTACCTTTCCTCCGGATCTCCTTCTACTTTGGGACTCAGTTCTCTCAGACTGTCCCCCCATTTCCATCTAAGTAGGTTCCTCACATTCCATCTTGGGAGTTAACCCTGGTATCACCCTTTAAGGCTCCTGCTGCTCTTGATCCCTATTGTGTTCATCACATTGCCTTACAGTGATCCAATTTACCCATCACCATGTGCTTCTGAGGGCAGGAGTAAGAGACACAAGGAAAAACCATCCGTAAGCAGCAGCTGTCGTGGAAGGAGCCTCTGCTCTGTGCCAGGAGTCACTGCCTCCCAGTGTTCACGACAGTCCCTGGCAAAGAGCAAGAGCTCAGGATGTATTTGTTGAGTCTGGGACAGAATACTATGCTTCTGGGAGCAAGTCAAAAGAGAAAGCCACTCAGTTTGTCCCGAACAGGTACATGTCCTCACTTCAATAACACATGGCCTTTTGGAGAAAAAACAAAAATCTCTATACTTTACTTTTCATAGAGCAGTCAAAATGACCTTTTAACATTTTCTTTTTTTTTTTTAATTTATTTATTTATTTATGATAGTCACACACACAGAGAGAGAGAGAGGCAGAGACACAGGCAGAGGGAGAAGCAGGCTCCATGCACCGGGAGCCCGACATGGGATTTGATCCCGGGTCTCCAGGATCATGCCCTGGGCCAAAGGCAGGCGCTAAACCGCTGCGCCACCCAGGGATCCCAACCTTTAAACATTTTCAATCAGATCATGCCATTCCTAGCTTAAAATCTTAAGTGGTTTCCCAACGTACTGTAAATAAAACCCAGACAACCTTTCACCACTGGCCTCCTTTCCTCCCCTCTTTCCTCTTAGGAGACGGTACGTGGATTCTCTACTTTCCAAACCTTAAAAATTCCTTATCATGTGCACCATTCTAAGCACTTCTCATATCATCCCACCTGGTCTCCTCAGACGCCAGGACAATCTCCCCGTTCCAGGAACAGAAACCAAAGCAGACAGGCTGAGCAACTTGCCTGGTCAACATCTTCCTTGATCTTAAAGGAAAGCCCAAGCTCCTACACAGTTTTGAACATTTGCCAGGATGTAACTTCTGCCTGCTGTATGTGCACCCATCACCCTAGCTCTTCTTCTAACCTGCCACCATCCTAACCTCTAAACCTCCCCACACACCATACCTTCGACCTGGGACAGCACCCAGCCCTTTCCTCCCTACAGAAGGCAACTCATCGGTCAGAATGTTGCATGCTGCTTGTTCAGGGGAGCCTCCCACTGGACTAGTTGCAGGCAAAGGGCAGGACGGGCCCCTCATGTCCAGCGCTGCATTCCATGTATAGGTGCTCAGTAAGCATGATAAAACTAGTGAGTCAGTGGGTGTTAAAGAGGTCACCTTTGCTGTATCTCTCTCTCCCAGTGAAATGCAGGCCCCACTAGAGCAGGGAGCTTTGTTTTATTCACTCCTGCTTCCCTAGCACCTAAGAGTTCATTAAATAATTGTAAGCACCAGTTGCTTTTATGCCTGATGCCCCTGCCCTGCATGTGTCAGCAGAACGCTACATAGCACTCCCTACCAGGCTTCCTCCAGAGGGCTCTTCCTGCCAGAGCTGCACCAGCAGGGACGGGAAGTTACAGGTCTGCCCTCACTGCAGGACCTGTCTGCACAGCACTGTGGAAACATCTCCTCACCTTGTTTTCTTCTAAGTAAAACTCTTTATAAAATATGGAGTTCAGAGGCGCCTCAGTGGGTTAAGTGTGGGATTCGGTTTGGGTTCAGATCATGACCTCACCGTGATGAAAGTGAGCCCCGCCTCTGCCTCTGCCTGGAGCTGAGCTGGAGCTTAGGATTCGGTCTCCCCTCTCCCTCTGCCTCTTCCTCCCTCCTGCTCACTTTGAATTACAAATAAGTAATTTAAAAAAATAAATAAATAAGGGCAGCCTGGGTAACTCAGAGGTTTAGCGCCGCCTTCAGCCCAGGGCCTGATCCTGGAGTCCCGGGATGGAGTCCCACGTCGGGCTCCCTGCATGGAGCCTGCTTCTCGCCTGTGTCTTTGCCTCTCTTTCCTGTGTCTCTCATGAATAAATAAAATCTTAAAAAATAAAAATAAGATAAAAAATAAAAATATGGAATTCGAGATTTCCCTAATGGTTTCATTTGTGGGATTCTCTCGTTTGGACTGGAGTCAAGCCGTGTGAAACCTCTGGAGAAAGCACCAGGGGAGGCCGAGGGGCAGGCAAGGCCCACGGGCAGGGCCAGCAGCTGCTAGGACTGCCTGTGTCCTTTCCCCTCTTGCAAACACGGTAAGACGCCGTCCTCACAGAGCTGGGGAGAGGGAGTGATAGAAACGCTTGCAGGATACCAAGACAGGCAGGGCTAGGTCAGGGGTTGTTGAGGCTACGGGCTCGCATCCCCAGACATGAAAATGACGCGAAAAGGAGGCTCGGCCCCCGAAAGACATAATTAGCCCCAAGAACAGAACACGGCATCCAACCTCGGCTCCTGACTCCCGGAGCTCACAGCCAAGACGGCCTTTATCACAGGAGCGAGAGCGCAGTCCACTCCCAACAAAGCTTGGTCCTCCCTGCCGGCCCCGGGGGAAGGGGGGGCGGCAGGCCGCGAGGTCGGTGGGCAGAACTCTCCTGGCCCCGGCCCCCCGTACCCCCCTCGCACCCTCGGTGACGGTATCCTCCGGCGGGGGCCAGGGCCACCGCCGGGGGAGAGGGATAGTGTGTGTGGGGAGGGGGGAGTCGGGGTCCCTGGGGATGGCGGACACCCCGGCTCGGCCCCGTACCCCCGCGACCAAAGCCCCCACGGCCCCAGCCTCGTCCTCCGCCACGGGGACCAAAAGGGCCGACCACACCTCGGTCAGGGGACCTGGGCACCGCGCGGTGACCTCTTGGTGTCCTGTGCACCGCCCGGCCCACGCCACGGCTCAGATGAGGAAACTGAGGCTCAGAAGAGCGGTGGTTACCCCAAGGTCACCGGGGAGGCCCGGCGGGCAGGAGGGGAGGAGACGAGCCCGCAAGCCCCCTAGCCGCTCCCCAAGCTCTCGCCGCCCCCCGCCCCGCACGGGCGCCGGGGTTCGGGGCCTCCTGTCAGCACGCCACAGGCTCGCGCCGCGTGGGCCGGGGAAGACGCGCCCGGGCAGGAAGCCGGTCCCGCGCAGGAGGCCCCTGGGAACACGCGGCGCCGGGACACGTGACGGGGAAACGCCGGCGGGAGGGCGCACGCGCACGCTCACGCGCACGGCCTGCGTCAGCACGCACCGATGCGCGGAAAGCGCCGGGCCCAAAGCCCCCGGGTCACGTGTGGAGGGCGGCAGGCGAGCACCAGGGGGCGGGCGAGAGAGAGCGGTCACGTGAGGGAGGCCGGCGCCGCGCGGTCACGTGAGGGGCGGGGCGGGCCGCCGGAGCGGAGGGGGAGGGGCGCGCGGCTTCCGGCGGCTGGGGGCCGGCGAGCGGGGGGGCCCCGTCCCGGAGGCGGCGGCGGCGCCATCTTGGCGAAGGGGGGATCAGGAAGTGCGGACCGCGGCGGCGGCGGCGGCGGCGGAGCCCGAGCGGAGGCCGGAGGCTCCCGGCCCGCCGGCCCCGGAGCGGAGCGGAGCGGAGGATGCAGCAGCCGCAGCCGCAGGGGCAGCAGCAGCCGGGGCCGGGGCAGCAGCTGGGGGGCCAGGGGGCGGCGCCGGGGGCCGGGGGCGGCCCGGGGGGGGGCCCGGGGCCGGGGCCCTGCCTGAGGCGGGAGCTGAAGCTGCTCGAGTCCATCTTCCACCGCGGCCACGAGCGCTTCCGCATTGCCAGCGCCTGCCTGGACGAGCTGAGCTGCGAGTTCCTGCTGGCCGGGGCCGGAGGGGCCGGGGCGGGGGCCGCGCCCGGACCGCATCTGCCCCCGCGGGGGCCGGTGCCTGGGGATCCCGTCCGCATCCACTGCAACATCACGGTGAGGACCCCCGTCGGGGACCCGGGGCCACCCCGCACGACCCCGCGTCCCCGGACCCGGAGGCCCGGTCTCCCTCCCGGGCTCGGCTCCATCCCCGCGGGGCCACTGGCTTCTGCGGCGGGAGCCTGAGCCGTGCGCCCGGAGTCTGCCAGGGACCCGGGGGGCGAGGGGCGCCCCGACATATGGCGGCCGCACCGGTCCCTTTCGCTAACCCACATCCACACCCCGAAGGTCTTGAGCGGGCCCTGGCCACTTTACCTGCCGCCCGCGGAAGCCCCTTTCTGCCCCTGCTGTCATCGCGGGGCTCGGGGCCTCTGCCCCGGCTCCGCTGCAGGGACCTCCCGGCCTGAACCCTGCACGATTCACTGATGCTCCCTGTTCTCCCGTACCTTTGACTGAGGACGTTGCCACCTGTGGGATCCCTGCCCGGGCGCCTTTCCCGAAGCCCCCCTTTGCTCCCTGAATTTTACCAAGTGTTGGTTTCGCAGATCGTGGAGTTTTCTTTTTTTTTCTCTTCTTTGGTTCCCTTTCCATTCCCATGTAACCTCTAACTCTCCTCCTTTTGCCCCAGCTGGTAGCAGATCTGCCACTCCCCTCCTGTGCCCTGGGTGGGTGCTTTTCTTGGCCACGATGGTGATGTGGGAGCACCATCTACTTGGTTCTGAGCAGTAACTGTCCCTTTTCTCCCCGGTGAACATCTCTCCATGCAAGAGCTTGCTGAACAAGGAGACACCCAGCGTGTCTCCTACTCATGCACTTTCTGACTTCCTGGGGAGGGGGTCAGTGGCTGATAACTACCTGCTGTGATAGCATCCCCCTTGCCAGGGGCATTAGCTGGGGAACCTGGGACAGCACCTGACCCAGGCTGGGGTCTGGGGAGAGACTGATGCTGGATGGTGTGGGACCCAGGGCCTGAGTGCAGTTTACACAGTTCTTGTGTTCTCTCCCTTTTTCTCCATCAAACCAGGTCAGGGTGTACGGCAAGCCTCAGTCTGGGTTGGATGGTGCCCCACCAAAATGCGTGTCCCATTTCTTTCTTTCTCCAGTTTTTTCCCACTAAAAAGTTGAGATTGGTGGACTGGGTGTGGTTAGCGAGGTGAAGATTTGAGCATCTTTTTTGTTAGGGTTTTCTAGCATTGAGGGTTAGCACCCTGAGAAAGTTAAGACCTTGGGTAGAAGTGGGTAGGTTTCCTTGACCTCGGTAGAACTCTCAGGAACTGATTCTGTTTCTGTATTAAACTTCCAGCTCCTGGAGGGTAGGTTGTCCCCTTCTCGCTGCCCATCTTGTGGCCAGAGTCTGTTTGTGGTCTTTGTGCCAGGAAAGAAGTCAGACTCTGTGGCCCCTGCAAAGGGGCCTGACCTGGGCCCCCGGGTTTGGGCAGAGGGGAAGTCTGGTCAGGCTGCATTTGGCACCGTGGCTCAGGAATGCTGGGAATGCTAGCAGCGTAGGCTTCTCCTAGCCTGCCATGTGGAGCCCTGCAGCCTACGCTGGGCGGAGAGGGTGGCAGGCTCCAAGGGAGCGATATGGAAAACTGGTCTTCCAGGGCGTGTGCTGTGGGTAACCCACGTGGGGAGAGTCTTCCTGCTCCCCTCTTACATTGAGGTTCTGGGGACAAAATCCAGTTTGTGTCTGTTCTTCCACAGCTAATGTGGAAGTGATCTGCAATCTTTGCTTTTATTCAGTGTGATTGTAGTGAGGGGATCCCTTCCTGAGCAGACAGTGGGATCTGAGGAGCCGAAGGGCCAGGGGGCTGTGTGCTGGGAGTGGGCAAAGCTGCACTGGCCGCGGGCTGGAGGGGCTGCCTCCCTCACCATTGGTGGTCTGCCGCCCCTGTCTCTGACGCTTCCTCTTGGGAAGAGAAAAAAATGTTCAGACTGTTTGGAAAGGGCCCTCTCAGGAATGAGTTCTCCTGGTGTGGGGTTCGTTGGGAAGTTGTTCGGTTAGATACTGACTTGCTGAGCTGGGCTTCTGTTGGGGAGAGGAGGAGCAAAGAAAATAGAAACATTGGGCAACAGAAGGCAAAATGGAGCCTTTCCCAGGGTCGTGCGTTTTGACCCTTCTCCCGCTTTTTTCTCAGGAGTCCTACCCTGCGGTGCCCCCAATCTGGTCAGTGGAGTCCGATGATCCAAACTTGGCTGCTGTCTTGGAGAGGCTGGTGGATATAAAGAAAGGGAATACTCTGGTGAGGGGCCAGGGTGTCGGGTGGGGGACACCCTTTCTAAGAGGCCCATGTCACGGAGACTCCCTGGAAAGGGTACATCTGGGGGCAGACTGCTGGGCAGGGGGTTCTCTGAAGCCGGAGGGGGAGCCTAGCGCCAGAGCGGGATGGTCCAGTAAATGCCCCCTGCAGCCACATGGCCTGTAAGGCTCAGAGAACTAGCCAGCACGTGTGGGTTCAGGGGCTCGTCCACACATCCATCCAGGTGGGGGGCACGGGGTGTTTGACGTCACTGTGATCCTCTACCCCCAGCTATTGCAGCATCTGAAGAGGATCATCTCCGACCTGTGTAAACTCTACAACCTGCCGCAGCACCCAGATGTGGAGATGCTAGACCAGCCCCTACCGGCGGAGCAGGTAAGCAGCAGAGGGGCCTAGGCACCATGGTGTGGGGCTGTCCCAGGACAGCACTCAGCGAATACCTGTTCGTCCGGATACACCTGCAGTCAATTCTCTCCACTTCTGGCCACTGCAAATATGTACCCATGTCGTGGCGCTCTCTGTCTCCAGATGGGCATGTAGCCAAATAGAGTACCTTCTATTAAGACGCAGGAGTGGGCAGGGTTTCCCCTTTTGGCAGGATGGGGAACATTTTATCGTTAACAGTAGCAGTGGGTGGCCATTGGGGACCCAGGCTCCTCGTTGAAAACTGACAACGTGGTGTCAGTCTAGAGGCACCTGTGTAGAAGAGGGGTTCTTGGGAGAATCAGCCCAGGTGGTAGGAGGTGGGTAACACAGCCACTGTGCATCTCTTGATCTTTAGCTCGTGGTGGGAAGAGAAAGACGGGCTGGGCTGCCCGTGGAGTCACTCCCTGGGCAGTGGCTTCCACTCCCACCTAGCCTGGGAGAGGCTGGGCACTTGAGGGCAGTCACACCACCCTCAGACCCAGGGCTCAGGGGCAGAGGTTGGAAGCTGCGTGCTGAGAAGCCACTGGGGCTCTGATTTCTGCCTCCCCCTTCCCCCCCCCCCATCACAGTGCACACAGGAGGATGTGTCATCAGAAGATGAAGATGAGGAGATGCCCGAGGTAGGGTGGACCCCCTGGGCAGCATTGGCGGGTGACTTTTTCTGTCAGCACCACTGAGTGCTCCCTGTATGTAGCCCTGCGGTCTAGACCGGGCAGAGAAAGGATTAAGGCCAGATTTATTGACTTGGAAGAGCAGCCAGGGTGTGGGAGACAGACACCCCTACCTGTGTCTTTATGGCTCCAGGAGTCTTGGAGTCCTGCATCCCAAGTTTAATGGGGGGCTTTACCCGATCTCCCTAAGCTGCGCTTTTCCTATAAGATAGGATTTGTGACGACTACGTGTGGTTGTCGGGAAGGCAAAGCCAGGTGTTAAGTGCAGAATGCGCCGCACAGTGGGTGATAAGTGCTGAATCTTCGTGATCTGGTCTCTGGAAACAGATGCTTTCGCAGAATGTCACATAACGGTCAAGAACTTGGGCCATGTGGAATGGGATTCACATTGTAGCTCTGTTGAGGGTGGTGTCACTGTGAGCGTGGTGGTAACGCTCACTGACCTCAGCTGCCTCGTCAGGGTGGTGGGACGAACAGCCAGATAGTGGCGTGGTGATTGTAAGAAGTGGATGAGCCACAGTGCAGCACCTAGTATAGCACCTGGCACGTGACGGGTATCCCAAGGATGTCATGAGCTGGGGTGACAACCAGAGCATTAGTATTAACCGCATGGTGCTATGGCCTTGGGTTCGCTGCTTTTGTGAGGCAGGCGGCCTGTGCACCACCCCACATGGAGTGAACCAACTGCTGACCCACCTGCAACAGGGTGAACAAGGGGCTCATTCCTTCCTGACCTCTGCCACCTCCCTTGTTCCACCGTCTGCAGCGGGGGCCTCCGTGCGCTTGATCCAGGCCCTATGCTGACGGGGCGGGCAGGACACTTCCGACCCCGAGTCTTCAGAACTCGGGCACTGTAGTGACCTGGTGAGACGTGAGCTTTGAGTCACAGTGTCAGCCACAGTTACTCGAGGAACCATCCCTGCCAAGGGAGAGTTTCAGGGGTGGCTGGAGTGGAGTTCTAGGGAACAAGATGGCTGAGTCCTGCTTGCCTTCCCTGGGTCCGTGGGTAGTTCTGCTGCCTGAGACTGATGGGGAGGAGATTGGCCTCGTCCTTAGATCACGGACAGAACGGGGTTGGGACTCGCTGCAGGAACGGAGAGGCGCCATGTTCACCAGCCCACTGCATGCACTGTTGCTGCGCCTGTGGCTCTAAGCCAGATGGGACGGCCTGTGGCTCCCTGCACAACCTCTGCTGGTTCTCTCCTCTCCTGCCCTGCCCCGTGCCCCTGCCCCAGGACACGGAAGACCTAGATCACTATGAAATGAAAGAGGAGGAGCCAGCTGAGGGCAAGAAATCTGAAGATGACGGCATTGGAAAGGAAAATTTGGCTATACTAGAGAAGATAAAGAAGAATCAGAGGCAAGATTACTTAAACGTAGGTGCCTTCCCAGGAAAACTGGGCCCGGGGGGTGGTGGGTGCGGCTGTGGGTGGGGGGTCCTGGGACATCCAACTGGGAAACAGAGGCCTCCCTGGGGGCAGGGAGGCTGTGGTGTGTCTGAGCCTAGCCTGGTACCTCTCCCATGCAGGGTGCGGTGTCTGGCTCGGTGCAGGCCACTGACCGGCTGATGAAGGAGCTCAGGGATATATACCGGTCACAGAGTTTCAAAGGCGGTGAGTGTGGGTTGCACTGGGTCCTCGAGAAGTCCTGGGACACGTGAGTGTGCGTGCACCCTTCAGGCCAGGAATGCAGTGCCCCAGCAGTGGTTTAGGTTGGGTTTGTGTGTCCGTGTGGCCTGGACTTGGAGTCTTTGCCTCTGTTCTGTCAGCCTGGGGGGTGGGCTCATAGGCCGCTTGTACTCTGGACCTTCCCAACGGCCCATGTTGTCTTCCTTTTTCCAGGAAACTATGCAGTCGAACTTGTGAATGACAGCCTGTATGATTGGAACGTCAAACTCCTCAAGTGAGTGTTGACTGGGTAGTAAATGGGGAGCAGCGTGTGTGGACGGGCTTGTGCCCCTGTGGGCAGCCTGGGGGAGCTGGAGCTGTCTCTGGGCTCCTGGGCTGGGACCTGGGCTCTGAGCTCACCCTTCTGGCTTCACAGAGTCGACCAAGACAGCGCTTTGCACAACGATCTCCAGATCCTTAAAGAGAAGGAAGGAGCCGACTTCATCCTACTTAATTTTTCTTTCAAAGTAAGATTTCTCTTTGTGGCTGCTCCCTGGTCAGCCAGGTGACTTCCTTGCCTGGTGGAGGGCCATCCTGGGGGTGGACTCGGGCCCCTCTGACATCACCTTTGTCTTCCTTCACAGGATAACTTCCCCTTTGACCCGCCGTTTGTCAGGGTTGTGTCTCCAGTCCTCTCCGGAGGGTGAGTGCTCAGCAGGGGCGGAAGGTGAGGAAGGCGTGGAGTTTGGCCACATATATAGCTGCCTCACTGACCTTTCTTCTGCAGGTATGTTCTGGGCGGAGGTGCCATCTGCATGGAACTCCTCACCAAGCAGGTGAGCCTGTCGGTCCCTCCTGGCTGGCCTGGGCAGGGCAGGGCTGACATCAGCATACGTATACATCCCTGCAGCCTGGGTGGTGGGCATAACTCTGGGCAGGAACATGCACAAGAAAAGCTAACCCTTCTTTGCTCCATCCCTCCCTGTTCCAGGGCTGGAGCAGCGCCTACTCCATAGAGTCTGTGATCATGCAGATCAGCGCCACGCTGGTGAAGGGGAAGGCACGAGTGCAGTTTGGAGCCAACAAAGTAAGGAGCCAGGCCCTGAGGCTGCTCGCGTCGAAGCCCAAGAGGGTGAGGCCTCTGGCGCCTCTGCCGAGCGGGCCTGGGGGGCAGGGCTGTGGGCAGAAGGTACCACAGGTCAGCAGGGCACTGTGCCGGGGCACCAGGTCTCTGGCTGGCAGCTGTGGAGGGTGGGGCAGGAGGGCCGCAGCCTGCCGTGTTCACGGTCACCTCCTGCCGCAGTCCCAGTACAGCCTGACGAGAGCACAGCAGTCCTACAAGTCCCTGGTGCAGATCCACGAGAAGAACGGTGAGCTGCAACCAGGCCCCGAGGACGGCACTTCCCACCACAGAGCAAGAATCCCTTCTCTTGGTTTCTGAGCCATTACTACCCCCCTGTTTCTGTCCCGAGAAGGGCTGGAGGTGGTGGCTCCCTTCCCAGAAAAGGACTGCCTGCCTGTTGTATTGGGTTGGGGGGTGGGAGGTGGCGTCCTCAGTGCTGCCCTATTCCCGACTACCCTTTGAGACAAAAGCTCACATCACTATATCCTTTCATGTCAGGCAGCTCATGTGTGTCCCCCCCACCCCCATAGTCCTGACTTCCAGTGGGCGGCTTCCCAGCCCCCATACAGCTGCTCTGCCCCCCCTCCCCCCCACTGGGAAGCCCTTGCCATTGCTAGGATCTTTTCACCCCTGACCTTGGAGGTACCCTCCATGACTGGGCTGAGAGGGTGGGCATGGGCCTGCACCCCGTGACGGTCTCTTGGCTTTCTGTGCAGGCTGGTACACACCTCCCAAGGAAGATGGCTAACCCTGGAGAGCCGTCCCTCCCTCTTCCCCAGGCGCCACTGGACCAATTACCTTTGAATGCTGTATTCGGATCTCACGCTGCCTCTGTGGTTCCCTCCCTCATTTTTCCTGGACGTGATAGCTCTGCCTATTGCAGGACAATGATGGCTATTTTAAACGCTAAGGAAAAACAAAAACACAGACCTGTTTCAAGTACTCAAGACTGACTTACAGACCAACCAACCACCTGGCTGGAACCCCTGCTAGCAGGCATTCTTATAAAAAGAAACTTTCGAGCCTCCTTATATTGCTGGAAACTCAGCTGTGCTCCAGACTAGAGCCTCCTTACCTATGCTATGGATTTTTAATTTATTTTCTCTTATTTCATGTACACTGCTTTTTTTGGTTACAGTGTATGATGGATGTGTATGAAAAAAATGTATCTTTGGGAAAACAATTACAGTTTGTTAATTTGAAGATGCTGGTCTTGACTCATCTTTCTTTTTCTTCCCACCTCCTGCCCCCCCCATCCCCACCCCCACCCCCACGCTGCCTGGGCGGTGGGGGAGGGGCAGGGCCTCGAGGCTGGGACTTCGCAGTGAAGCTCACCTGGCTGGCCCCCAGGTTTCTCACGAAGGCCCCCTGGAGCAACCTGCAGCTGTCCCCTCGGGATGCAGAGCCTGGCCCACTAAACCACAACAGAGCAGGCTGGAATGATGCCCTTGATTCTTAGGATGACTTTTCTTAGTCACAGATGTTTTCAAATTTCTAAGAAAGTGAGGATGAAGGCTTGAGAGCCGCTTCAGAGAATTGCTTCTGAATGAATGGAGGGGGTGGTGGATGTGGTGCCCCCTGCTCCCCTCCCTCAGAAGGCTGGCTTCCAGCTGGCCCCAAGCACTCAGGCCTCTTCATTGGGCTTGTGCAGGAAGCTGGGCAGAGCTCTGAAGCAAGTTGGTGGCTTAGAGAAATGGGCTCTCTGAAGCTGCTCACCTGAGGTGGGTCCCGCTGGAGTGGTCAGCCTCCAGGGGCTTGTTCTGTGCACCCGGGTCCTCACTCCGGCTCTGGGAACTGCTGGTCAGGGGAGAGTGGGGTGAGGAGGCTGTGTGGTGTCGCACGGACCTGCCTCCTGACCAGCAAGCTTGCCCTGGGGCTGAGGTGGCCCCTTGGGACCCATCTGCCTGCACACTGGGTGGTGGGCAAGGCTGGCGAAGGCTAGTGTAGGGGAACTCAGACTCAGGACTGCTGGCTGCGCACCTGCAGGGCACCAGCACTCTGTCCTGTATTGAAGACCCTGGCCATTTGGCCCCTTTCCTGTTAGGGATGCTGAGTCTCCATCCAGCTCAGCCCTGTGCTGCTCTGGCTCTGCCCACACCCACCTGATGCGGGTGCTAATCCATGAAGAGGTTGAGATAAAGAGGGGCCCCGAGGGGAAACACTCCGTAGAGCTGAAATCTGGGTCTCCAGGCCTCTGTGGCTTTCCTCTGAACTTACCACCAGCCCTGGCTGGAATGTAGACTGTGTTTTTAGTAATGTGTACTGTGAGCTGTCCTCTGTATAATGTATTTTGTAATGTATTTTTCTCATCTACCAAAGGATGAAACAAATAAAATTATTTAAATAGTTTGGCTCTAATAAAATTATTTTTTCAAGATATATTTAAGTAATCACACCCAACATGGGGCTCGAACTCATGGCCCCAATATCAAGAGTCACAGGCTCCTTCAAACTGAAGGGACAGTGGGGCCCATGCCCACGGGCACGAAGGGAAGCGCCAGCCCCTGTGAGTTGACCACACCTGAAGAAAAGCCTCCACTTGTCCCGTCTAATTTGACCCTAATGATGGAAGGCTGCTGTGAGCAGAGTGAGCCGAGGCTGTAACAACAAATCAATGCTCTCCCTGCACTCGGAGGCAGAGGAAAGAGGAAACCAGCTCCTCTGGTCACCCTCCTACTCCTCAAAGTGGGGCTCGCAGGGGGCCACATGAACGCACGTGGGTACGGGCACAGTGGGTGCAGAAGCCGGGCTGGGGGCGGGGGTGGCAGGCAGGGATGGACAAGCGAGCTCTGATGGCATGCCATGCTTTGTGCACCAAGGTGATGGGTGTTGTTTCAATGCTCACTGATTCTGGTCTGGAATGCCAGAAAAACACATTTTTCTGGTCTGAAAAACTCCAGGAAGTTACCCCCCCCCCTTCTCCAGAGTCCCTTAGGGCAGCATCTGTCATGTTCTTGGGGCACATAGGAGGATCCCCTCCCTGCCACAGGCCTCAACCTCGCGGAGGTGTCTGCACGGTAGACAAGCTCAGGCAGCTCTCTCCTGAGTGGTGAGCTGGGGGCCAGGCCAAATGGGGGTTGCAGCACTAGGGGGGACCGATGGCCTCTTCACTCCCAAGGCCTCTTCACCATCCTTGCAATGGGCCAGAGAGGGGGCAGGCTGACGGGTCGTGTGACTGGGAGTCTGGGGGTGGGGGAGGACCGCCCCCATCATTCCTCTATAACTTCAGCTTGCTTCCCTAGGGGATGCCAGGTCAGGGTGCAGCCTCCAGGCCCCAACAGGGGACAGGCGGGCAGGGAGCTGGTATTCAAGGCACCAGGGATTCTCCATTTGAGGATGTGCTGGACATGCCAGTATGGACTTGGCATGTCCGCACAGCACCGTGGAGGGCTGAATGGCAGGAAGAGGGTCGGGTAACACGAGATCAGGCCCCAGGCCAGGGAGAGGAGAGCAGGTGCGCAGCCGAGGCAGGAGGGAGGGTGAAGGGAGAGTGTGCCCGGCAGCCTTAACCCTGCGGCTGAAGCTCCTCGGGGATCTGGGTTCACTGCGTCTTGCGGGGAAGTTCCGGGGACACAAAGCTGTCTTTCCTCAGCTGCACATGGCAGAGCATTGGCTGGAGGGGTGGAGGGTGAGGAGCAGAGCAGCCTTTGCCCAACCCAGGCTCCTCCACTGGGGGGGCACAGCCCCCTACCCCAAGGCCTTCCCTGTGTGGGACCAGGGCCGCTCGAATGTACAGAACTAGCCATAGAGTGGACCTCAGGTTTGGCCCATTCCCAGCTGTGCAGTTTTGTTTTTACAAAATGTGAGGAAGTCCCTGTCACTTTTTGAGCCTTTTCTCCTCCATGAAGGGGGAAGCCATCGGCCTGACCTCTCAGGGGCACCCCAGTGTCCACACAAGATCTGAGCACCCTGGATCTGGGGGAGTGCTCTGTCCCCTCTGCCCTGCTGGGAGCTGCTGTTGGGCACGGAGCACCTCTACACCCACCCCCTCCGACACCTCAGCCATTAGCGCCTGCCTGGAGCTCCTGTGCCCTGGCCGGGAGCTGGCTACTTCCCAGGTCAGGCAGCAGGAGCTCCCCTCTGCTGTCATGACCCAGGATAACCTCCAGGGTGCCCCTCCCCAATGGGCCCCAGCCCCTGTCGCTGCACTTGGGCTGTGCCTTTCCTGGTGACTTCCTGTGCTTGTGCCCCCGGTGTCCCCGATGCCCATGAGCACTGTCCCCTGCATGGTTACCTGAGACCAACTTGACAAAAGGCTAGGAGCAGGCCTCTCCCTCTCAAAGATGTGCAAACAGGGCCAACAGGTGTCAGGATCTAACAAACAGCAGGTCAGGAGACCCCATGCCCGGTGCTAACCCCAATCACTGCATCTCAAATCACAGTTTTCTTCCACTCCAGAATCCTTTCCCAGTGAAATCAAGCCAAATTCAGTGGATGTAAGAAGAGAGCAAAGCACCTCTGGCAGGAGTGGGGGGACGCCTGCCCTCCCCCTCCACACCCCAGAACCCCACCCTTGGGCAGTCCCAGAGGCTCTCCCTAGCGAGAGGGGGAAGCTGCTATGCTAGGGGCAGCTCCAAAATCGGGGGTGGGAGGTGGGGAGGACCTAAGAAGACAGTAAGAGGCACCCAGAGGCCTGGGCTGCCCTCTGCTGCCCCC
This sequence comes from Canis lupus baileyi, assembly GCF_048164855.1. Taxonomy (NCBI): domain Eukaryota; kingdom Metazoa; phylum Chordata; class Mammalia; order Carnivora; family Canidae; genus Canis; species Canis lupus. Next base: position 38,666,027 of record NC_132843.1, on the reverse strand, counting down.
TGCTGCCCTCGGCTGTCCTCTGTTGCCCCCTGCTGCCCCCTGCTGCCACACTACTGTCCTCCTGCCGGCCCTCGGCTGTCCTGCTGAAGCCTGTCCAGTCTCAGAAGGGTGGAGAACAGCTCACTTCTCCAGCATGAACGGATAGCTGAGTCACAGGGGATTTGTCACTGTCCATGCTGGGCAAAGACTGCACCGGGAGGGGGCCCACCAGCCAAAATCGATGACCGTGATCTCAGCCCAGGCATCCACCCTGCTCAGCACCCAGCACCTGGCCAAGGAAGGGAGGTGGGAAAGGACAGTATCCTACCAGAGGTAGGTCACAGCCGTCCTCAATTAAGAGGGTGGAAACCATGTGAGCAGCAGGCTCTTGAGAGGGATGCGGCGACAGAGAATCCAGGTTCGGAAGGAGGGAGAAGGAAGGAGCGGCTCTGTCCAAGTCTCGCAAACCCCACCCCCATCCCACCCTAGCCCTGCCTGCAGGCACCTGCTACAGCAGCCTGTAACCCCCAGGTGGCACTCTGCTGGCCCCAGGCGGTGGCAGGCAGGCAGGTACGGCTGTGGCTCCACCTGGGCCGGTGAGGGGCGGCACCTGCACGTCCTGCGCAGCATCTGCAGGCTGCACAGAGGTAATGCGCCCCACGTCTGTCCCTGAAGATGCCTGTGAGTTTGCACCGCGGGTCCGCTCCCCGGGCTGAAGCCGAGGCAGGAGGATGGGCCTGAAACCATGCTTGCCCCAGAAAGGCTGTGCCTGAGAAGAAGAGGGTCTGAGGGACCATACTGGTCACCAGAGGCCCCTCCTCGCCATCGGCGGGGCTGAGGGTGGCCAGCCAGCTGGGTCTCAGAAGCATTCCCTCAGGAGCAGCACTAGGAAGGGGCCTCTGGGGGAGGAGCAGGGGAGGCGGACGAATGTGGGGTGGGCAGGAGGGCCAGACCCCACTACTGCACAGACAGGGCCTACAGCAAGAAAGTGCTGGAGGCACAGGGCCAGGAGGGTGGGCAGGGCCACAGAGTGCGGGTTGCTGGGGGACTGTGAGCTGTGAGCCGGTGTGCACTCTCCGGGCCGGACACATTTCCCACCGCTCATCACTGCCCCTGGGTTTAAGCACACGCTTCACACCACGCAAAAAGGGAAACAGACTGTATAAGTCGCCGTGGGCCACAGTGGCGCAGCCCGGGGCGGATGGGACCATTCTTGATACACCTCATCCCAGCCCAGCACATCCTGGCCCCATCCGCCAGGGACAGAAGGATGTCCTCAGTGGCCTTCGCCCTGGTGATCTCACTGCACCTCTGCATTCCTCATTTCTGTGGGAACCACACAGAAGGCTGTCCTCCACAGGTCAGTCTCAGGGGGTCACCAGGAGCTATAGGGGTGATGTATATACATGCTGGAGACAGATGCCCGAGCCCTGGGGGTGCCCAGGCCATCACTGCAGTACCACAGCCTGCACATGCACACCTCCCCCAGCCCTGCCCTTGGAGAAAGTGGTGATTCTCAGCCTGCAGGCCCACATCTGGGTGCACAGGCGGTGCTGGGTGGGTTTTCTGTGATGAAGAAAGCATCCCAGAGGAACAGACTCCTCCAACACTGAGGGCACCAACCAGGAGTGTGCTCAGGGAGGGGCAGCAGGAGTTGCAAAGACAGGTCGAGGGAGGAGCACCTCAGGATCTCCCAGTGGCTTGCCAAGTCCTCGACCGGAAGCCTTCTCCAAAACCCAAAAAAAGAAAAGGTATCACTCAGGAACAGCAGTATTTATTTCATTGATTTCTATGTGGAATTGCTCCAAGTAGGTTTGGAGTCAAAGAGCACCGACAGCCCCTGTGCTGACCCAGGATTTAGGAGACAATAGGGGCTCCCACCCACTTCCCCTTTTCCTGTGAGGATCCTGAGCCTACCCAAGAAAGGGCGCCCAGTAACAGGGAGGTGGGGAGGGCAGCTCTGGGGGGCTCCACCAGCCCTCCTCAGAGGGAGGAAGGGGGAGCTGTTTATGCTGGAAGCCGGTCTGGTTGAGAGAGACCTGGTGCCCTCAGCAGCCCCCGTGCCCTGCCTGCTTCTCCGCTGCTCTGGATGGAAAACCCCAGCCCTGGTTAACCCACATACCTGCCCACCAACCGCTGCCAACACTACCACCCCACCATAAACCCCTAGATACTTTCCTTCTCTCCAAACGGACACCACATCCCTGCTCCTACCCCCTGGAACCCACCCCCGGCCTCAGCCCCCATGTACAGGTGTCTCTCTGGGACCGCACTCGCAGGTGGACGTGCCACACCGCCCAGGCCACTCTGGGAGACACACACACTCAGCGCATCTGCCCTGGAGCAGCTTTCTCCATCTGAGTTAACAGCATCACAACCTACCTCCTGGCTTGGGCCACAGTCATCTGTCTCCCTGGATCTCTACACTAAAGTCCCTGGCGAGCCAAGTCAGCAATTCCTCGAAAACACACGGAGCTCATAAACTTCCCTCTGCCCACACCCACCAGCCCAATACCAGCCAGCGCCGTCCCCCAGCAGGGCCACAGCAACAGCATCCGGAGACTTCCCTGCTGCCACAGCAGACCCCCACAGTGCCACCCCCGCACACAACACCATCTCTTATGAACAAAGCTCAGATCCCGTCATTTCTCGGATTAAAACCTTCCAACAACTTTCATTGTACTTACAAAACCCAACCTCTCCATTTGGACTCACCAAGCCCACCATGATCTAATCCTCCTTCCCAGAGACCCCTCTGCACCCACCCTCCCCTGCACCTGCCATGTCACACACTGGGGCTCTCTTTGTCTGGAATGTGCTGGAATTTTTGGTATGTTCTTCCCCTGGTCTTCACAGGGCTGGCTCTGACCTATCATCCAGACCTCAGCAGAGATGCCACTTCTTACAAAGAGGCCGCCCTAAGAGTCATCTGAAGAAATGACTGCCTCCCCCGCCCCACCCATTACACCGCCTTATCTGAACTCTGTCTGGTACTTACTACCTGACATTTTATTTATTTATTGGTTTACTGTATGTCTCTTCCCATGGGAATACAAGCACCTTGAAAATCCAAGTCCTATTTGTCTTCTGACAACTACCTTGATCACAGAGGTAGCCCCACGGCCTTGCACGCTGTCTGGTGTTAGACTCTCCATTGGCATAGAAAAAGGAGGGGTGAGAAATGACCTGGGGCAAATTCTTCATTCTCTGAGCCGGGTTTCCTCTTCTACCGGATCACACCTGAGCAGATGTGCAGATTGAGTGGGCTGGCGTCTGCTCAGGACAGGGCATGATATAGGCCCCCAATAATTGCAGGCCGGGTCCTAGAGTCAATCCCAGTCCCAGGGCTGATGGGCTCCTTAGCGTCGTCATAGTCACATGTGCCAGCAGGAGACTCAGCCACTACCCCCGCTGCTATCATGACTTGGGTTCTCCCAGCAAAGCAGCCGGAATGCGGTTTGCAGAGCAAGCCCTCCACGCACAGTGAGCACTGCTGCTGACCAGCAAGACCCACAGCAAACCTCTGTGCTGACCCACGCTGCCCTCCAGCCAGGCAGGTGAGGTGCCCCTTTACTTGGAATCTCCAAATACCTACCCAAGAACCAATTAGCAGCAGTGATTTCAGGCTAAAAATTATCAATACAGAAACATTTAACCATTTTTGGTCTAATTATTATTCCCTAATGACTTAAGAGATAAATATAATAATCCCATTTTAGCAGTTTGTGAAATGAAGTTTCAGAACAAAATCTGCATAATTATCCAGCCAGCACAGCAGGTGTATCACCCCAAACGAGCCTCAAAGCTCAGGATGTTATTATTAAAAAATATATATATATATATATATAATTTAAAAATATATATATATATACATATATTATTAAAACAAAACAAAACAAAAAGCTCAGGGTGTATTCCTTACACGAAGCGGCCACCCGGAAGCTTCCAAGACCAGGACACCACCTCACCAGCTGCCATACAGGCCAATTTCAATTCAGTTCTACTGTTGCTACAAGCACAGCAACCCACCGACAGCCAGGTCAGTCCCATTACTTTGGGCATTTCCACCAGCTGGTCAAGTGTTCTGGAAGCAGCCTGCTGCTGAGTCTGAGCTGTGGGAAAGAAGACACAGGACACAAAGGTCAGTGGCCAGAAGGCCCTGGGGTGGAGGGGAGTCCATCGGGTTCCAGCATGCCCCAGGGAGAAATTGTCCCGCCAGCCAGTGCAGGAGTGCAGCTTCCTGGGACACTCAGAAAGGTGCTAGCAGCCTCCAAGTTCCTACACTTCCACGCACTGGGCCACTGCTGGCCACTCCAGACAGTCACCTCTTGAGACCCCTGTTTGTATTTGGGGAACTGTCCCAAGGCCACCTGAAGGGCACATCCTAGTGGAAATGTGATATTCATAGCAGTGACCTTCAGCCTCTCTCCCTGTCACCCAGCAATGCACCTGGCACATCTGCTGTGTGCAGACGCGGTGACAGATGCACCACACAGGCCCTGCTGGTCCTCAGGGGACCCATATTGAATCCCTCCACAAATTTTGTCAAACATGTGTGCTCCAGACACTGGGGCCACAAGTCGCACGTTTTAGCAGGTGCAGCAGACATTTTGTGTACGAAGAGGTATGACGTCGGTGACCACAGTACAATGAGGAAACTCGGACAATGAGAGAGGGCTAAGGGTACCCTGAGGGCAAGGGGTAACCACTGAACACAGGCCTGAAGAAGGGCAAGAGCCTCAGGGCCAGGGCAGCAGGTGCAGGGGCCTTCGGACGCGCACCAGTGCTGGGCCACCTGACATGGGCCTTCCTGCTTCTGCTCAGCCCCGACTCCGTTCCTTAGGGTCACCTTGAGTCCGGGTGAATGGGTGGGGGATCCATGGTGGCACATCCACAGAGCAGAATGCTGCCAGAATTGCCGATGTGGAACTATGCGGATGGACCTCAGGAACATTCCACAGAGTGGGAGAAGCCAGACGCACCGATCCCAGTGCACGAGACCTCGGAAGAGATGGACCTCACCTAGAGGGGCAGGGAGCGTCAGGGCGGGGACGGCTGACCGGCTGTGGACAGGAGAGCCTTCTGCACGGCTGACACGGTCCGCACAGGTGTGGCAGGGCTGCGTCCCTCCGTCACAATACACCGAACTCTACACCTAAAACGGGTTCATTATATTCCATGAAAACAATACTTCAGTTCATTTATTTATGTATTTTATGTATTTGCTGCTTCAATTGGATTGATTTTTCACACGTATTTGTTAGACCTGCCAAACCTTTCAGTGTTCCCATTTCCATGTGACTACAAAAAAGTCCATTGTTGCTGAATCATTATATGTTATGAAAATAAAAGCTTTAGGGCAGCCCAGTGACTTAGCGGTTTAGCACCGCCGTCAGCCCCGGGTGTGATCCTGGAGACCTGGGATCGAGTCCCACGTCGGGCTCCCTGCATGGAGCCTGCTTCTCCCTCTGCCTGTGTCTCTGCCTCTCTCACTCTCTCTGTGTGTCTCTCATGAATCAATAAATAAATTTTTAAAATCCTTAAAAAAAAGTTTTAATATTTATAAAGTTGTGTTTATGATTATTTGTATTCTTATACAACCTTCTCCGGAATTGACTGCTACTTTTTTCTTCCTCCATTCACTTGGGTTTCCTTAAATCACTAGCTAAGGTTTGCCACCCCCAATGACTCACAGCACCTCCTCATTCCGTTCACCTTTCTTCATGCAGATATCACCTGGCATCTCACACAGCCCTGCTCCAGCCAGGACTGGCTGCTGCATGAGCGCCCTGCCCCTTCCCCAGTAGCAGGGAGGTCACTGGTCCCTCTCCTGTTCCCAGATCTTCTCGCTTTTGGGCTTATGGGTTCATTTTATTGGAGCACATTCCTCCATAGCTTTTTGAGAACAAGTACGTGGGTCATATATTTTTTTGAAACCCAATTTTTCTGAACAAGTCCTAATTTTACCTTTATTCTAACTTAAAAATAGATTTGGATTTGGACATTATGTTGTGCAAAAATCAATGATGTTCCCCATATCCATTAATGTAGATTCTCTCTCTGAAGCTGAAGTCAATATCTAAAATAATTCCATACTTGTCTCAGTGTAGGTTTTAATTTTCCCATTTACTATCTTGGGTACTTGCCAGTTACTTTCAATCTGAAAACTCATATCCTTCCCTTCTAGGAGATTTTGTTCTATGACACTTGGCACTTCCTCCCCTGTGTTGATCTGCACTCTTGCTGAATGCATGTTGTACCACCGAAGCTGATTCTTTGATTTTACCTTTTCTCCTCTCTGCAGCAATTCTACTACAAAATATTTCAATTGATACATCCTCTCTCCAAAAAGCAATAATAAAACTTGACAAAATTGTCAAAAACAACCATCTCAGCATTCTGGGGGTTGACCAGAAGCATATAGCAAATTGAGAGCCGTTGGTGGGACAAGTGTTAGGTCTGTGTTTCAGCTTCTCCCACGCTCACTCTTGGCCCCTTCGGCAGACAGCTCCACCAGGGAGGCAAAGCCCTAAAAACCAGCAGCATTGGAAGTGGCTGCCTGCTGGAGCAGATAGCAGAGAAGCCCCGATGTGGTCAGAACTAGTCTGTCCCTCAGAGGCGTGCAGATGGGAGGATGAGCACTGCATCTCTCATGCCTCCCGGTCTACGAAATGCCGATTCCCAGCTCTTACCCAACTTCTTATTGGGTTGTTTTCTTTTCTCATCGATTTTCAGTTTGGGTTTTTTTTTTTTTTTAAGACTTTACTTCTTTTTTTTTTTTTTTTAAAGATTTTATTTATTTATTCATGAGAGACAGAGAGAGAGAGAGAGAGAGAGAGAGAGAGGCAGAGACACAGGCAGAGGGAGAAGCAGGCCCGACATGGGACTCGATCCCAGGACCCCGGGATCATGACCTGAGCCAAAGGTAAACACTCAACCACTGAGCTACCCACGCGGCTCGATTTTCAGGAGTTTTTATTTTGCTTTTCTTTTTGCTTCTTCTTTTTTTGTTTTAAAGACTTTATGTATTTATTCATGAGAGACACAGAAAGAGAAAGGCAGAGACACAGGCAGAGGGAGAAGCAGGCCCGACATGGGACTCGATCCCAGGACCCCGGGATCATGACCTGAGCCAAAGGTAAACACTCAACCACTGAGCTACCCACGCGGCTTGATTTTCAGGAGTTTTTATTTTGCTTTTCTTTTTGCTTCTTCTTTTTTTGTTTTAAAGACTTTATGTATTTATTCATGAGAGACACAGAAAGAGAAAGGCAGAGACACAGGCAGAGGGAGAAGCAGGCTCCATGCAGGGAGCCTGATGTGGGACTCGACCTTGGGACCCCAAGATCACGCCCTGGGCCAAAGGCAGGTGCTAAACCACTGAGCCACCTAGGGATCTCCTCTTTTTGCTTCTTTTTAAAAAGCATTCTGGATATTAATCCAGGGACCAAAAAATGTTTTGGTAAAGGGTGAGAGAATGAATACTTGAGGTTTTGCAAGCATATAGTGTCTGCTGTAGTGACTCAACTCTGCTACCGTGCAGTACTAGAGACAGTGTCTAAATGGGTGAGGCTGTTTTCCAATAAAACTTTATTTGTAGACATTGAAATTGGAATTTCATATAATTTTCATGTGTCATAAAAAATATTCTTCTGGGATCCCTGGGTGGCACAGCGGTTTAGCGCCTGCCTTTGGCCCGGGGCGTGATCCTGGAGACCTGGGATCGAATCCCACGTCGGGCTCCCGGTGCATGGAGCCTGCTTCTCCCTCTGCCTGTGTCTCTGCTTCTCTCTCTCTCTCTGTGACTATCATAAATAAATAAAAATTTAAAAAATATTCTTTTAAAAATTTCCCCCACCATTAAAAAACATAAAAAACAATCTTAGAACTTCTACTCTGGGAAGATGATGGTGTAAAAGGATCTTTTCCTATTCCTTCTGCTAAAAACCTAGGTATTAAATATAAAACAAACATAAGACAACCATGACCTTAGAACCAAGGGACAACATGGTAATGAATTCCCTGGGTTTTCTTCTTGCCTCCCATATCTAGACTTAGAATCAAAGAACCCACAAGCACCAACAGGCACAGATGAAAAAAGCCCCAACAAAAGCCTGCTCTTTCCAGCCAAAGGACTAGAAATGGGGCAGCTACACATGGTAGAAAACTTCTTTATTTTATTAAAATATTTATTTATTTATTTGGTGAGAGTAGAGAGAGAGGGAGAGAGTCCAGCTACACTCTACACTGAGGGTGGAGCCCAACATGGGACTCAATCCCATGACCCTGAGATCATAACCTGAGCCAAAACCAAGAGTCAGATATTCGACCAACTGCACCACCCAGGCACCTCCAGAAAACTTTTAACTAATAACTATTCTACCCTAGCTAAACACACACACCATAGCCCCAGGTCTATGCACCCCAGCAATGATGAGCAGGGAGCCTAGACTTCCACTCTCAGGAAGCTGTGATGAGTCACTCCAAAACTCCCACCCCAGTTATGTTGCAGAAGGCCAATCGGCAGCCAGGAATTTTATCCTGGTAGCCAGCAATGAAACCAGTCCCCACCACTGCTGTTGCCTGTGGACTCAGTGAAGGGCACCTGGGAAGCTTAGACTTCCACACCCACCCAGCAGCAATAAGCGCCTATACAGGTGGTGCCAAAGGAGCACTGTTGGAGAGTCAGGACTTGCCCGAGTGGTGACAAAACCACCTACACCCGGGTATCAATGAAGACCACGTGGAGAACCAGAATTCCCACTCTCCAACAGCAACAGAGGGCCCTGCACCTCTACCCTTATCTGGCAATATCAAGGTGGCACCCTGCTTCCCCTGCTGGAGCAGTGCCAGAGAAAGCCACGTAAAATAGAAGGTTTGCATAAAAGCTAGAGTCTCATAACATAATAAGAAAATGTCCAAGTTTCAATCAAAATTCACCTGTTATACCAAGAACCAGGGAAGTCTCAAACTGAATAAGAAAAGACAATTAATATCTGCCAACACCAAGATGACACAGTTGTTAGAATTACCTGACATTCTATTATTTTATTTTATTTTATTTTATTTTATTTTATTTTATTTTATTTTATTTTAAAGAGGGAGATAGGGGGGATGAGAGGCAGAAAGAGAGAGGGAGGGAGGGAATCTTAAGCAGGTTCCATGCCCAGCACAGAGCCCAACACAGGGCTTGATCTCACCACTCTGAGATCATGACCTGAGCTGAAATCAAGTCAGACACTTAATCAGCTTGAGCCACCCATGCACCCTCTTAAAAACATTTTAAAGCAGCCATTATTAAATATTCAACAATTACAAGTACTCTTAAAACAAATGAAAAAAAAAACCCTCAGGAAAGAAAAATAAAGTGTCAGGGGGGGAAATGTATTAAAAATGGGGAAATTAGAATGAAAAATAGAATAATTGAAATTTTAAATAAATAAATAAATAAATAAATAAATAAATAAATAAATGAAATTTCTAAAAAGTAGATAAACCCAACAACTGAATGAGGGACAGGAAACAACCAGTGACTAGAAGAGAGAACACCAGAAATTATATAATCTGAACAGAAGATTTTAAAAACCTATGCATTCAGAAAGCTGTGTGAGCTCAGAGTAGCATAAATTCAAAGAAATCCATGCCAAGACACATCACCATTAAACTTCTGAAAACCAAAGACGAAGAAAAAACCTTCAAAGTGCACAGAGAAAAATGACACTGTATATAAGAAAAACAATTTGAATGACAGTGGATTTCTCATCAGAAACCATGGTGGTCAGAAGAAAATGGTACACTATTTCTTAAGTTCTAAAAGAAAAGATCCATAAATGTAGTGAAAATATCTTTCAGGAATGAAGGGAAAATTAAGACATTCTCAAATGAAGGAAAACTAAGGATTTGTCACCAGCAGACCCACCCTAAAGAAAAAGGCCAAAGGAAGTTCTCTAAACAAAGAGGAAATGATAAAAGAAGGAACCTTGAAACATCAGGAAATAAGAAAGAACATGGTAAGAAAAAATATGAGTAAATACAATAGGCCTTCCTTCCCTTGAGTTTTCTGAATTACATTTGACGGTTGAACCAAAATTGTAGCACTGTCTGATATCGTTCTAAATGGACACAGAGGAAAATTTTAAGACAATTATATTATAAGCAGGAAGAGTAAAGGAAAGTAAGGTTTCTGTACTTCACTCAAATAAAGTCAATAGGCATGGACTATGATGAGTTGAGTATAAATAATATAACATCTTCAGTTTTAAGATACACTTAAAAACACTACAGATAAGTCAAAATTGAATTATAAAAAAATGTCCAAGTAAACTATAGGAAAACAGAAACAAAAAATAGGAAACAAAAAATAAAATGGCAGACTTGAACCCTAACATATCAATAATTACATCAGGCATAAATGGTCTAAAAAATATACCAATTTAAAGACATAGAATGCCACTGTGGACTAAAAAACATGACCAACTATATGATGTCTACAAAAAGCTCATTTCAAATATAGTGATATATTTTGAAGTAAAAAGATAGGAAAATAAAATAAGTAAAATGATAGGAAAATATATGTCACGCAAACATTAATCAAAGGAAAGAAAACATAGCTATATTAATATCAGATGAAACAGACCTCAAAGTAAAATCACTAAGAAAAACAGAGAGGGATACTATATAATTACAGAAGATCATTCCACCAAGAACACACAGCTATCCTAAATGTGTTGGCACCAAACAAGAGAGCTGCACAATATATGATGCACAAATTAATAGAATTGAAAGAAGAAATACACAAATCCACAATTATAATTGTAGCTTTCAATCTTTCAATGCCCCTCTCTCAACCAACAGAACAACTCAACAAAACATCAGCAAGGATACGGAAGAACTCAACAATACTATTAACCATCAGGATTCATTCCACATGTATTGAACACTCTGCCCAAGAGCAGAATACATATCTTTTTAAGTGCCCACAGAACATATACCAAGAAGGTTATATCCTGGGCCATGAAATAAGTCTCAATAAATGTAAAATAATTCAAGTCACATGCAGTGTGCTATCTAGCCACAGTTAGAATTAAATCAGAAATCAATAGTAGAAAATATGTGGAAATCTCCAAATATTTGGAAACTAAGTAACATACTTCAAAATAACCCACAGCATGAAGAAATCAAAAGGAAAACTAGAAAATATTTTGAACTGAATGAAATTGAAAACACAACACAAATTAAAATGAGAAACAATATCAAGATTTATGGGATGCAGATAAAGTATCACCTAAAGAGAAATATGTACCATAAAAAGCCTGTATCAGGAAATAAGGAAGCTTAGAAATTAATGACCTCAGCTTTGACTCTAAAGGAGAAACAAAAGAAGAAAAGCAAATGAAACCCCAAGAGAACAGAACAAAAGAAATAAGTAATTAAGAAAAACCGAAAATAGGGCAGCTCGGGTGGCTCAGCGGTTTAGCACCGCCTTCAGCCCAGGGCCTGATCCTGAAGACCCGGGATAGAGTCCCACGTCGGGCTCCCTGCATGGAGCTTGCTTCTCCCTATGCCTGTGTCTCTGCCTCTCTCTCTCTCTCTCTCTCTCTCTCTCATGAGTAAATAAATAAAATCTTAAAAAAAATAATAATAACATTGAAAACAGAAAAACAATAGAAAAATCAATGAAACAAAGAATTGGCTCTTTGTAAGGATCAACAAAATTAATAAACATCCAGCAAGACTAGATGAAAAGAAAAAGAGAAGACACATATTACCAATATCAGGAACAAAACAGGATAGACGTCACTGCAGACCCATAGACACTAAGGTAATAAGGGAATACTAAGAGAAACTCTTCACATGTAACCACAAGCACAAACGTCAAACACAAAGTTCGACAACATAGACAAGACATACTCCTTCCTCAAGGACTTATGATTGTCAAAAATCAATCTGAAATCAATCACTGGAGTAGCCCCTTAACTGTTAAAGAAATTGAACTCATAATTGAAAGCCTCCCAAAAAAGAAATATCTAAGCCCAGATGGTTTCACTAGAGAATTCTACCAAACAAAGAAAAATTAACATCAGTTTTACAGTCTAGTCCCAGTAGCGGAAACATTTCCTAATTCATTTCATTTTATTATTATTTTTAAAAGATTTTATTTATTTATTTGACAAAGAGAGAGAGAGCACAAGAGAGGGGAGCAGGAGAAGGAGAGGGAGAAGGAGTTTCCCCACTGAGCAGGGAACCTGACACAGGGCTCCATCCCTGGACCCCAGGATCATGACCTGAGCTGAAGGCAGATGTTTAACTAACTGAGCCACCCAGGTGCCCCTTCCCAATTCATCTTAGATAGCTAGTACCACAGAAATACTAAAACCAAAGATGGTGCAAAACAAACAAAACCAAAAAACTACAGGCCAATATCCTTCTTTAAAAAAATGCAAAAATACTTAAAGTATAATAAATTTAAAATCCTTAAATGTATTAGAAAATCATGTAATAGTAGTACTAAAAGTATTAGAAATTAGAAATCCTCAGCCAAGAGAACTTAGCAATATATACACAAAAAATTATACACCACAGCCACGTCGGGTTTATTTCAGGAATACAAAGCAGGTTCGATGTTTGAAAAAGCAATCACTATAATCCATCATGGAAAAGGTACTTGACAAAATTCAACATTTGTTATAGATTGAATTATGTCCCCCCCAAAAGGATACATTGCAGTCCTAACCCCCAGCACATCAGAATGTGACCTGACTTGGAAAAAGGGTCTTGACAGAGGTAATCAAGTTAAAATGAGGTCACTAAGGTGGGTCCTAATCCAATAGGACTACGTCCTTATGAAAAGAGGACAGAGAGACAGGGAAGACAGCATGAAGACACACACAGAGGATTCCACATGGAGATACAAGACTGGAAAAAAAAAAAAAAAAAGACTGGAATGATGCACCTGAACATGGCTAACAGGTGGCTGGAAGCTAGGGAGAAGAGAGGAACGGTTAAGAGGGAATCTGGACTTGCTGACACCTTCAGTTTGGACATACAGCCTCCAGAAACATGAGAACAAATTTCCATTGTTCTAAGTCACCCAGTCTGTGGTATTTTTTAAAAAAGATTTATTTGTTTATTTGAGTGAGGGAGAGAGAATGCTGGAAAGTGAGCACAAGAGAGAGTACAAGCAGGGGAGAGGGGCAGAGGGAGAGTGAGAAGCAGGTTCCCCACTGAGCAGGGAGCCAGAGGTGGGGCTACACCCCAGGACCTTGAGATCATGACCTGAGCCCAAGGCAGATGCTTCACTGACTGAGCCACTCAGATGCCCCTTGTGGTATTCTTTTAATAGCAGTCCTAGGAAACTAATATAACATCCATTCGTAATTTAACAACAAAACAAAACAAAAAACTCAAAAAACAAAAACCTCTGAAAAACAAGAACAGAGAAGAAGTCCTGCAACTTGATAAAGGATATCCGCAAAATCTACAGACACTGTTACATTTCATCGTGAGAAACTGTGAGAGAATAAAGCAAGGACACCCACACTCACTGCTCTAACTCAATGTAGAGCTGCACACATTAGCCAGTACTAAGGCAAGAAAAATATCAGAAGGCAGATAGATCAGAAAGGAAAACATAAAACTGGCCCTATTTACAAATGATATGATTTTCAACATAAAAAAAACTGACACACAGGGGTTCCCACAGGGTACAGTCACTTAAGCATCTAACTCTTGACTTCATCTCAGGTCATGATCTCAGGGTCTTGGGATTGAGCCCTGGTGTTGGGCTCTGCACTCATGGGGGAGTCTGCTTCTCCCTCCTCCCCTCCCCCCCAAATAAATAAATGAAAGAAAGAAAGAAAGAAAGAAAGAAAGAAAGAAAGAAAGAAAGAAAGGGATGCCTGGGTGGCTCAGTGGTTAAGCGCCTGCCTTTAGTTCAGGGGGTGATCCTGGAGTCCCGGAATTGAGTCCCACATCAGGCTCCCTGCATGGAGCCTGCTTCTCCCTCTGCCTATGTCTCTGCCTCTCTCTCTCTCTCTTCCTCTCTCTCTGTCTCATGAATAAATAAGTAAAATCTTTAAAAAGAAAAACTGACTTATAGGTTTAACACAATTCCTATCAAACAAAATCCCAGCCACAGTTTTTTAGACAAAGGACAAAGTTATTCTAAAGTTTATAGGAAAAAAAATAAATAAATAAAGTTTATAGGCATAGGAACTAGAATAGCTAAAACAATTTTGAAAAAGAAGAATAAAATAAGGAATTAGGCTTCCCAATTTCAATACATCTCAGATAACCACAGCAACCAAGACTGTGTGGTTTTGCTGAAGGCGCAGATCCATATATCAGTGCAATGAACTGAGAATCCAGAGACAAATCCATACAAATATGCCCAACAAATTCTTGATAAAGCTGTAAAAGCAATTTAATGGATGAAATACAATCTTTTCAACAAATGGTACTAGAGCAATTGGACATCTACAGGCCAAAGAAAGAAAGAGAGGAAGAGAGGAAGGAAGGGGGGGAAGGGAGACAGGGAGGGACTCACCCTAAGTCTCTCAGCTTATACAAAAATTAACTTAAAATGGATTGTGGGCTTAAAAAATGTAGAACATTTTATCTTTTTTTTTTTTTAATTTTTATTTATTTATGATAGTCACACAGAGAGTGAGAGAGAGAGAGGCAGAGACACAGGCAGAGGGAGAAGCAGGCTCCATGCACCGGGAGCCCGACGTGGGATTCGATCCCGGGTCTCCAGGATCGTGCCCTGGGCCAAAGGCAGGCGCCAAACCGCTGCGCCACCCAGGGATCCCCATTTTATCTTTTAGAAAAAAAAAATAACAGACAATCTTTGGGATCTAGGGCTGGCCAAAATATTCTTAACCTTGACAATGAGAGCACCATTCATATTAGGAAAAACTGATAGATTGGACTTTACTAAAATTAAAAACTTTTGTCTGGGGGGAAAAAAAGACCCAAGACCCTGTTAAAAGGATGAAAAACAATTACAAAGTGGGAGAAAAATATTTGCAAACCACATATCCTGCAATGAACTAGTATCTAGAATACATAAAGAGCTCTCAAAACTCAATAACAAAAGAAAACGAGCAATCCAATTAGAGAATGGGGAAAAGAAACAAAGCAATACTTTGTGAAGTGGAAACACAGTACAGATGGCAAATAAGCACATGAAAAGATGTTCAACACCATTAGCATCAGGGAAACACAGATAAAGGGATCCCTGGGTGGCGCAGCGGTTTAGCGCCTGCCTTTGGCCCAGGGCGCGATTCTGGAGAACCGGGATCGAATCCCACGTCAGGCTCTCGGTGCATGGAGCCTGCTTCTCCCTCTGCCTGTGTCTCTGCCCCTCTCTCTCTCTCTCTCTGACTATCATAAATAAATAAAAAATTAAAAAAAAGAAACACAGATAAAAACCACAGTAAGATATCATTACACACCATCAGAATGGCTAAAATAAAGCATGGTGACAACATCAGTGCTGGAGGGATACAGGGAACCCTCCTAGGTTCCTAGCAGGAATGAAAAGTGCTACAGCTGCTTGAAAACAGTTTGGCTGTTTCATAAAAAAGTAAACACACAATGACCATACCACTCAGCATTATAGTTCCAGGCATTTATACCAGAGAAACACACAGACTCTACATGTTTACAGCAACTCTATTTGTAAGAGCCAAAAACTGGAAACAATTTGGACATGCTTCAGCAGGGGAATGGCAGTAAACTGTGGTCTGCCCCTACCTCGGACTGCTCCTCAGGCAGGAATAATTGTTGGCTGTGCAACAATGCTGAGCGAAAAAGCCAATCCCGAAAGGTTACACACCGTATCATGTCCTTTATGTGACATTCTTGAAGTCACGCTATGATACAAATGGAGAACAGACCAGTTGTTGCCCCGGGGTCGGGTGGGAAGAGGGTGAGTCTACGAAAGGCCTCAAAGGCTTGATCTTCACTGTATCACCATTAATGTCCTGGTTGTGATATCGTTTTGCAAAATGTTACCCCTGGAAGAAGCCGGGTAAAGAGTGCACTGGATCTCTCTGTACTGCTTCTTACAACTGTAGATGAATCTACAATTATCTCAAAAAAAAAAAAAAAAAAAGCGTCCTTAGCTTGCCAGCAGTACAGAAACAGGCAATGGGCCAGGTGTGAACTGCCGGCCCAAGTTTGCAGACCTCTTTCCTGACCCTCCATTGGTTATATTATTGTGAATACATTCTCCCAGTTTCATGCTTGAATTCATCTTCCTTTATGTTATCTTTCAAAAGAAAAGCTCTTAATTTGAACTCATGCATCTTTTCTTTTTCAGTGAACTTTTTATGCCTTAGCACATCTTATCCTACTCTGGGGCCATAGATATTCTTCTACATTATTTTCTAAAAGTTTTAAGGTTTTGCCTCTCATATTAAGTCTGTAGTCAATCTAGCTTATTTTTGTGCCAGAGGTAAAATAGGATATAGGTTCTTATTTTTCTGCTTGAATATGCAATTGTCCCAATTCAACAAGTGTCGTGTCTGCCCATTCACCAGAGACCTGTGACTCTTCAAGAGGAAGAAGTCATCTCTGCATTTGCATGAGCCTCTCTTAGGCTGTCAATTGTATTTTATTGGTCTAACCGTCTATTCCAGGCTAACACCACATCTTCTTAGGGGGCAAGGCCTCTCATCTTCCTTCTCAGGAAGAAGTGTCTTAAATACTCATAGGCTTTTACTCTGCCATATACATTTTAGAACCAGCCTGTCCCATCCCTGAGAAAGCCCTGTGGGAATTTTTATTGGAATTATACAGAAGTAACAGATCAATTTGGGGAGAAAGACTCTTACAAAAACTCTTACTGCAGGGATGCTTTGGTGGCTCAGTTGGGTGCCTGCCTTCGGCCCAGGGCATGATCCTGAAGTCCTGGGATCAAGTCCCATGTCGGGCTCTCTGCATGGTGCCTGCTTCTCTCTCTGCCTGTGTCTCTGCCTCTCCCCCCCAACACCCCCCGTCTCTCATGAATGGATAAATAAAATCTTAAAAAAACAAAAACAAAAACAAAACCTCTTACTGCATCTTCCTCTCCATGCACATGACAATTGCTTATTTGAGTCTTCCTTAAAGACTTTCAATAATGTTCAATTACTTCCTCCAAACAGTCCAAGCTCACCTTTCATTGGATTTATTCCTAGGTAACTTAATTTCTTAGATTTTATTTATTTACTCATGAAAGACACAGAGAGAGAGGCAGAGACACAGGCAGAGGGAGAAGCAGGCTCTTCACAGTGACCCCGATGTGGGACTCGATCCCCAGATCCTAGGATCACAACCTGAGCTGAAGGTAGACGCTCAACCACTGAGCCACCCAGGCATCCCTAGGTAATTTAATTTATTAATTGCTCTTAAAAGTGGTTAATTTTTCAAATTACGTTTTATTGTCTCTTCGTGAAAAAATATAAATGCAATTAACGGGTACACCTGTCTTATGTATCCAGCTGCCTTGTTAAACTGTTACTGCTAATAATGTATGTATTATTTAAGTTTTCCTAGGTAAAGAAACATCATCTACAAATAATGACAGTTTTGTTTCTCCTGTTCCAAATGTATGTGCCCTTAGTTATTTTTCTTGTCTTAGTATACAAAACTAGAGCGTCCAGTATATGCTGGACAGGTGTGATGAGGGTTGGCATCCTTGTCTTGTCCCTGATTTTAAAGAAAATGCTTATAATGTTTCTCCATTAAATTACTGTTTTCTCTAGTTTTAGTAGATAATTTTTATGAGGGTAACAGTAATCTATTTCTAGCTGTTAAGAATCTGTATTTTGTAAACCATAAATTCATGCTGAATTTTATCAAATATTTTGCTGTGTCTGTTTAAGATGATCCTATGATTTTCATTCTTTAATCTGTTGGTGCAATTTCCTTCATATTAAACCACTTCTGCATCTGGGGGGAGAAAACCACTTGTCATGAAATGTTACCTTCACTAGCCAATTTTGCCCATGATCATCGTGCCAGCATTGTGTTTGCATGCAGCAGGTGTAGTCATGGGCGAAACCTGCCTATAATTTTTCTTTCTGATGTTATTCTGTCTGGTTTGATACCCAGGTTGTCATTTTGGCCTCACAGAATGAATAAAGTATCTCCCTTCGTTTATTCTCTGGAAGAATTTATATTATATTGAAATTTCCTGTTCCTTGAAAATTTGGTAAAATTTGCCTTTAAAACAACCAATTTTCTTTGTGAGAAGATTATAAAGTATGATTCAATGACTTTACAGTTAGAGGACCAGCAGGATCCTCCTATCGGTTTTAATTTATTTTATTTTATTTTGTTTAAGATTCATTTATTTATTTGCAAGAGAGAGAGAGAAGGACAAAGAGACAGAGCACGCAAGCAGAGGGAGAAACAGATTCAGGCTGAGCAGAGAGCCCATCGTGGGACTCGATCCCCAGATCCCGGGATCACGACCTGAGGCAGACACTCAATCACTGAGCCGCCAGGTGCCCCCTCATATTGGTTTTTAAAATAATACACTTTAAGAAATATGTGTATTTCTTCTGAGTTTTCAAACTCATTATATTATCTTACATTGTAGTCCCTGCTGGATCTACGGTTAGAATCTATTTCCAATTGAATATTGACTTACTACTTTTTTTTTTCTTGATTAGTTGTGGAAAAGTTTCTTCTATTTCATTCATCTTTTTAAAGAATGGCTTTATGGCTTTATCGACCTCTTCTACTGTAGCTCTGTTTCTTGTGCTTCCACCAGCCCGGGGGTATGGGAAGAGATGGGGAGGCATAACTGGCATGTAACTACAATTTTATTTAGGAAATTTGAATTAAAAAAAAACAAAAACTTTGTTTTTAAAATTTGTGTCTGCTCTTTATTTGGGCTTATCTTTATCTACTTCTTTAATCAACTCTTAGCTTCTGAACTTCCATCCGGTCTTTCGGGGCACCGAGGCATTCCATGCCGGGTTTGTCCCTGGAAGTGTGCTCTGACCCTGACCCACAATCCAGATGGCAAGTATTCTCCTTGTTACTCTGTTCTGAGCATTTTCAAATTCTTGTTGTCATTTCTTATTTCACCCATGTGTTGTTGACTTAGGGATGTGTTCTCTAAATTTCCAAATGCATGGCCCTTGGATTTCATCTTGTGATTACTTCTTACATCAAGGTATGTGCAGCGGTCCCAGGAAACCATATCCGTCCACTGGCCAGGCCAGCCCAAGGCCCTCATGCCTTGTCCCCAACTCCAGAAAGACAGAACCTGCTCTCCCACCCCACACAACTCCACACTTGGACAGTGTGGGAGCTAAGCAGCTCTGGCACAGGCTGGCCACGGTGGGCAGAGAGGGTCACTTGAGGAAAGGAGGGTGAGCTGGGTGAACACCACATCCAGCCGGCCTGGTGCCTGGGGGCACTTTTCCAAACCACAGGAAAGGGAACAGAGTGAACAGGTAGTGGCCCTGTCGCTGGGCAGAAGAGACACAGGTCAGTTTGGGTGCCAGGAATCTATGGGACGGCTACCAGGCAGGAAGGAGCCCCAGAAGTCCCAGAAGTCCAGGGGTTCACTTCGCGTCAGGGCCGATCCCTGTGCTGGGCCTGCCCAGAGTGCATGCTAGAGGCCCTGTAGGGAAGGGCTGCTGGGACACAACACTGTTCCAACCCAGCCGGGGTGGGGAGACCTTGGGAAGCACCCTGAGATCCTCCCCTGAGGCTCACGAAGCCCAAGCCAGGTCATTTGGGAAGAGTGGGAAGCTGTGGCCATGCACAGGCCCAGACCACTTGGCAAGGCTGTGTGGGTCTTTGGCGGCTCAGGGGCACTTCAGACCAGGAGGAGGGCCAGGTTTTGCAAGACAGGCCCCAAGCAGGTGAAGAAGTTCAGGGTGTTTGAACTAAGGCAGTTACAAGAAGGGCCTCTGAGCTGACAAGGAAGTAAGCTCGGACAAGCAAGTCCAGTGGGAACAAAAGGCCGGGGGCAGCAGATCTAGGGTCCCGTGCATCTCTGCTTCCCTAAGTGTGGCCCCACCTGGTGCTGATGCAAGGTCTCAGGCCGTGCCCTGGACATGGCCGCTCTCTGTGGGCAGCGCTCAGAAGCTGCTCTTCTGAGCAGTGACCTTCCAGAGGGAGAGAGGTGCAGAGGGCAGAGCGCCTCACCCTCAATGGGCATCTCGTGGATGGTCCACGGTGCCAGCAGTGGGGGGCCAAGACTCAGTGAGGGGAATGGGACGCTGGCCCAGCAGAAGGCAAGATCCCCAAAGGTACAGTGGCCGACAAAACGGGCAGGTCACCCATGCGGACACTGAATCTAGTGGCCACGGGCAAGAGCAACAGTGAGACCGAAGCCAAGGCTGTTGGGGACAGAGGTGAGACACAGGGCACGCAGACAGGCCAGGGAGGATGACCCGATAGCCACCCTTCGAGGGCTGGTGTATAAAGAGAAAGGGAGAAGAGCCGTTTGGAGTCAGCCAGGGGCCATGGCTGACAGCTGTTCTGTGGGGCCTGCAGGCAGCCCCTAGGCACCCAGCTGAGTCCCGCAGACTGCCTGCTGGCACACCCTCTCCTGCCCCTCAACAGGCCCCTGGACCCGCACCCCGGGCCTATTTGTCAGGCTCCTCGAATCTAACAACACAGAAGCACAACCGTGGTCCAGGCTTCCATGAGGACTTTCATGAGGACCCAGGAGACCCTGAGACCACCCTGCACTGCCCACACCAGCTGCGGACTCCCCACCCCCCGAATTCCTTTGCCAACACGGACCACTAACAGGTTGAAGTCCCCCTGCAATACGGCCCAGCCAGCCCCTGCCGATCTGGCTCTCAGGTGGGGTCCTCCACTGCCCGCTCACCTGTACCCGCTGCCAACAGGCCCGGCTCACCTGAGGGGAGCTGCTGGGGCTCCACAGTGGCTCTGCGTCTCTGCCCACCAAGGTAGCCCCCATGCACACCCCGTTTCCCACGCCTCCTGCTCTGGCACCATTTGTCTTCCAGGCAGGAAAGACCAGATTTCATTCATTCTGTCTTACTCTCACACCAGCAGCCAGAATGAGGCCACACAAACAGTAGGTACTCAGTAGGCACTTGCTACATTAAACAAGTAAAAATCTTGATTTCAGTAGCCCACCACCAAACTGCCTGATGACACCTGTGGTCCTGCCGAGAAGACAGGCTTCCCTTCATGTAAAAATCCCACATTTTCTGCACCTGGCCTGGCTCCTGACTGTTGAAGGTCATAAAATTCCCTCATGAGCCCGGAGCCCCAGAAGGATGTAGAGGAATGCAGGGTGGAAGGCCATGCACCACACTCTGGGGCCGAGAGACCGACAGCAGTTCCTGCGGCCTCTGGGCCATGGCAGGGGCGTCCCTGGGAGGCCTGCTGGGGGGATTCACACCAGTTCCCATCTGTGGAAGAGCCTCCCAGAGGGCTCCCAGAGGGCAAGTGCCCCTCCTTCGTGAAGCCCAGGTCTGTGACACAAGGCTGCAAAGTGGGGAGAGGCCACCCCAACCACATCTCTGAAGCACAGAGCCATAGGGGGTCATCTGCCCGAGCTAAGGGCACGGCTCTCCTGTCGGCAGCGGCAGAAGGAACAGGTTCCAGGGACACAAGCCAGACGTGCTGACATCAGCCTCGGCCACCCCAGCCATCAGGGGACCAGGAGACAGGCCCTGACCCGCCTCCCCCGGGGCTCCAGCTCTGGGCTGCTTCAGAGTGCTCCCCGCCAGAGGCTCAAAGCCCTTTACTGCCCTGAGAACAAGAAAGGGAAAATGTGAGTGGGCACGGTTTTCTGAGGAAACTGAGGCAGAGGGAGGCAGAGGCAGAAACAAAGGGAGGCCAGGCCTCCGGACTTCAGAGGCGAGGTGTGCAGCCAACGTGGCACCAGTGGCCCAGTCAAGGCACTAGGTACAGAGGGGCTCCCACGGGTCCTGGCCAAGCTGGAAGGAGGTGCTTCCCAGGGGAGGAATGGAGGAGCGGCCGCCAGCACCCGCAGCGCCTCCAGGCTGTGCGGCCATGGCCGGGCTGAAACCCGGAAGGCCTGAGCCGCCTCCCAACACTGAGGGTGTTAGAGAGAAAGCTATAAAACCAGTCTTCAAGGTTCCAGACCCTGAGTTAATCCGTCATCCACTGAACGTGTGCAGATGCAGGAGTCTATGCGTGCGAGGTGTGCAAACACAGACCTGAGAGAGACTCAGGCCCAGATCAGGACCCAGATCTGCAGGGACAGGAGCTAGTCAGGGCAGGCTCCCAGGAGGAAGCGGCTTTTAACATAGGAGGAGTGCAGGCTGCATCCCTTTCATGGGTTCCCCAGCGGGAGGCTGGCTCTCACCCTACCATGGGGCACGTTCCTTGCATCCTGCTCTCGGCCGCCTCCCCATGCACACGCAGGCCTCCTGTGGCCTGTCCACCCTGGCCTGGCACCCAGAGCTCACGGCCTGAGCCGTCTCCTGTCCTCTGGCGGGAAGGGGTTAAAAGGGGGGAAGGAAGGAAGCAGGATGCCATTCCTGGCCCCCATGGCACTCTGCACACCTCTGGGGGGGCCTGGCCCACACTGCCCTGGGCCCCAGCCCCACTGCATCCCACTCCACACACACAGCCCTCCCCACTTTGACATGTCTACACCGCCCTCATGCCCTTTGAGGCTACACCCTATTTTTCCTCTTTTGTGCCAAACTGGCAGAAAGGGTTGTCTCCGCCTAGTGGCCCTTTTCTTTCTGAGCCAGTTTCTGTTCCGCCTCCTGGAAAGGCTTTCCTGAGGTTGAAGGTTGGGTGTGCTCACCAACCGCACCCACCCCCCCGCCCTTACCCTTGGGGAGGCTTTTCCTGGACCCCCTGTCACCTCCCCTGCCACCTCCCCCTAGCTCCCAGCCAGGGCATGACAGTGCTGCATTTCCCAACCATGATGAAAACCAATTTTCACTAGAAATTTTCATTTTGGAAAAATGTATTTTTACACCATTGTCTTTTTTTTTTTTAAAAGATTTATTTATTTATTCATTCAGAGAGAGAGAGAGAGGCAGAGACACAGGCAGAGGGAGAAGCAGGCTCCATGCAGGAAGCCCAATGTGGGACTTGATCCGGGGTCTCCAGGATCACACCCCGGGCTACAGGCGGCGCTAAACCGCTGCGGGACTGGGGCTGCCCCATCGTCTTTATTTCTTAAAAAAATATTATTTATTTATTCATGAAAGATACACAGAGAAGCAGAGATATAGGCAGAGGGAGAAGCAGGCTCTCCACGGGGAGCCCCATGCGGGACTTGATCCCAGAACCCCAAGATCACACCCTGAGCCAAAGACAGACGCTCAACTGCTGAGCCACCAAGGTGTCCCATACACCATCGTCCTTTAAAAGCAGCTTTTACTGATCCAAAATCACTTTGCTGGCTTAAGAAAATAGAAATGCATGATGTAGAACTCACTTTTCTCAGTCTTCATGTTTATATGACATTTAAATTCAAATTTTCTAATTTGCTTTACTTCTAAATATTTAATGTTTATTACACACGAATTTACAAGATGCCGAGCAACAAGCAATTTGTGAAAACATGCAATATGTTCCTAGCACTTATAATTTATAAAACATGTTCACATGCCTTATTCCATTTGATCTTTAAACCACCCTGTGTGGCCCACATTATCATTGTCCTTTCTCTGAAGCATAAGGATCAGAGAGGTTAAGTGACTTCCCTCAGATCCCATGGCAAATTTAGAGTAGGGTTTGAACGCAGAGCTTCTAACTTCAAATCCTACATTCTTTTCATTGTATCATGAAAAATCACAGTTTTCTTCTCTTTGGGTTTCACCATTATTAAATAAAATAGGAAACTAATATTTTTGTTTCTTCTACAGCAAGCGTCTGGAAACCACAGCCTTGGGCCAAATCCAACCCACCACATTTTCATAACTAAAGTTTTTTTTTTTTTATAACTAAAGTTTTATTGAAACAGAGCCACGTGCATTCGCTTACTTACTGTCTATGGCTGCCGTTGTGCTACAGTGTCAGATGTGAGTATTTGCAAGAGGCCTGTGGCCTGCAAAGCATAAAATATTCACTCTTGGCCCTCGTTCTACAGCCATGGTTCTCACTTCTGACTGCAAATGAGATTCTGCTAAAAAGTTACTTTTTCTTTCCTTTTTAAACTCCCAGTGCATTGCCTGGCCCATCCCAGATGGACACAGTCAGAATCTCTGGGGCTAGTCTTAAAGCTTCAATATTTTTAAAAGCCCTCCCAGGTGATTTTAATATGCAGCCAAGGTCAAACACTGCTGTTCCATGGTGTCATGCAGATTCAGGAAACACTGGTTTCCAGGAAATGTGCTTGAGGTGGGGAGTAGAGAAGAACCACCAGCAGCACCATACCCCCCGGAAAAGAAGCCCCGTCAACATCTTTCCATCTGTGGGGCTCCAACCAATGTCATCAGTGAGGGCAGCCTGTCAGCAGGTGCCATTAATGTTGACAGTTGTCATTAGGAACTCTTAAAATGGGAATGCAGGCCCTAACAGCGATGCTTTCTCTGCCCCCTGCTTTATGTACATTTTGGGGGGGCCCTGGGTGTCTCAGTCGGTGAAACTCTCTCTTGGTTTCAGCTCAAGCAATGATCTCAGGGTCGTGAGATGGAGCCCCGCATTAGGCTTTGTGCTCAGCGTGCAACCTGCCTGAGATTCTCTCTCTCCCTCTCCCTGTCCCTCCCCATGCACCGTCTTTCTGTCAAATAAATATAAATAAATAAAATATTTTTTAAAACTCTTATTTATTTATTCATGAGAGACACAGAGAGAAAGGCAGAGACAGGCAGAGGGGAAAGCAGGCTCCTGTGGGGAGCCCAACGTGGGACTCAATCCCAGGACCCCGGGGATCACACCCTGGGTCAAAGGCAGACCTCAACTACTGAGCCACCAGGAGTCCCAAGGTCTTTAAAAACATTTTTGATTGATTATAGATTTGACAGGAGGCTTGGTACATTAAGGTAGAGTCACCTCGGGGCAGCCTGGGTGGCTCAGCAGTTTAGCGCTGCTTTCAGCCCAGGGCGTGATCCTGGAGACCCAGGATCAAGCCCCATGTCAGACTCCCTGCAAGGAGCCTGCTTCTCCCTCTGCCTGTGTCTGTGCCTCTCTCTCTCTGTGTCTCTCATGAACAAATAAATAAAATCTTTAATAAAAAAAAGGTAGAGTCACCTCATGTCCCACAGGAAATCTTTTACATCTCATTTTAAATAATGAAAACACCTTATTAGAATTTTTCAGTTACAAAAGCACAAAAAGTTATCATAGAAATACAGAAAATATGGGGGCGCAGGAGGCCCAGTTAAGCATCTGACTCCTGATTTTGGCTGGGGTCTTGATCTCAGGGTTGTGGGATAGAGCCCTGGGTCAGGCTCCAGGATCAGCGGAAAGTTCTCTCATCTGCCTCTCACTCTGCCCCTCCCCTTCCCACTCAAATGCTCTCTCCTCGTCTCTTAAAAAAAAAAATATATATATATATATATTTATATATATATATATATATATATATCTTTTCCTGGTTTTGTCCAAATGTCTAATCATTATATTTGGCTGTCATTTCTCTTAGACTCTCAATCTGCATCAGATCCTCTCCTTTAATTTTTCCATGACCATGACTTTGCTCAGAGACCAGGAGGCTGTCCTGTAGACAAGAGTGCCATGACCTACTATACCCCTCTTTCCTTTAGACTGTGCATGAGCCACAGAGCTTTGGATACTTTGGGTTATTTTTTGGCTAGAATACTTTATAGATGCTGTGCTCTCCTTCACGAACATTACACCACTTCAGGGTGCTTACATCTGGAGTCACTTCTGGTGACGCTAAATTCATCAGCATGTACAGATGCAGACATCCCGGTCCCTCTGCTCTAAGACTGCCATCAGTATTGTACCCGAGTTTACCATGTTCTGATAACCACTGTCTGAAACAGCATCTTATTGTGGTTTACAACGTGATGATATTCTAATCCAATGGTTCCTTCTGCATTTATGAGCTGGAGTTTGGCCTAAAATAGCATTTGTGTTCGAAAAGCAAGATACTTATTCATCCCCTTTAATCACCGAGTTTTATATTAACACATTCTTGTCTTCCCACCTTCAATTGTGTCCAGGGAATTTTATTTCCTTCTCCTTTCTCTACAGATATCATTACAAATCACTGCTTTGTCACCAGCAGCAAGTTTTAACCAGTCACTTGTATTTCTGGTACTCAATGTGCCTGGTCTTTATTTGGCCTGTGGGGCCTTCTCTGTGCTAGTTGTCTCTACATTTTATTTGGAAACTTTCAAACATACACAGGAAATAGTATGACAAACCCTACATACCCATCCTCAATGTCAGCAATTCTCAGAGACATCCCGCTTTCATCTGGGCCATCCTGAAACAAGCCTCCAACACCACACCACTTCATGTGCAAACGCTTCAGTACAAACCTCAGCTGCTAATACAACCTCCCGTCCTTTCCAGTGAAGCCCACAGCTTCTTAGAAGTCTGGCATAACAGCTCCAGGCCCAGGATCAGCCATTTCTGTTACAAGGCCTGGCTCCTCTTGAGGGGAAATGGTATTTCAGAGGGCACCAGTTGGGAAGCAAAGATACTGGAGGGTTTTTATTTTATTTTATTTTATTTTTTATTTTATTTTATTTTTTTATTTTTTTTTTTATTTTTATTTTTATTTTTTACTGGAGGGTTTTTAATCACATTATGGAGGTTACCCATCTTCTCAGTGAGAAGAAACTCAGAAAACCAGGGAGGGTAGGAAGCACACTCACTGGCTCACACTAGAGAGTGGGTGGACCATTCCAAAGCTCACTATGAAGCCACAGTTAGTGGATGCAGTGCTGGCACAAGGACAGACGTTTAGATCAATGGAACAGAATGATGGCCCAGAAATAACTTACTACAATGATAGCCACTGACAAAGGTGTCAAGGTAATTCAGTGGAGAAAGATGGGGACAGCTAAATGTCCACATGCAAAAGAAAGAGGTTGGCCCTTACACCATACACAAGAACAAATTCAGAAAGAATCACTGACCTAAATATAAGTGCTAAAACTATAAAAACTTGGAGCACCTGCGTGGCTCAGTTGGTTGAGGTCTGACTCTTGGTTTCTGCTCGGGATGTGATCTCAGGGTCGTGCGATTGAGTCCTGAGTTGGGCTCCATGCTCAGTCGGAGGTCAGTGAGTGAGAGTGAGAGTGAGAGTGAGATTCTCTCTCTCTCCTTCTCCCTGCTTGTGCACTATCTCTCTCTAGAATAAATATGGAAAATCTTTTTAAAGGGGGGGCGGGCAGCCTGGATGGCTTAGTGGTTTAGCGCTGCCTTCAGCCCAGGGTGTGATCCTAGAGACCGGGGATCGAGTCCCACATCAGGCTCCCTGCATGGAACCTGCTTCTCCCTCTGCCTGTGTCTCTGCTTCTCTGTGTGTGTGTGTCTCTCATGAATAAGTAAATAAAATCTTTTAAAAAATCAATATTAAAAAAAAACTCTTAGAAGAAAATATGAGTATAAATCTTTGTGATCTTGGGTTAGGCAATGGATTCTTGGATAGGACACCCAAAGCATTTGCAAATGAGCAAGAAATAGAAACATTGGAATTCATCAAAATTAAACACCATCATGTATCAAAGAGCACTATAAAGACTGTGAACATAAGACCAATGGGAAGAATATCTGCAATTATGTGTCAGATAAGAAACCTGCATCCAAAATGTACAAAGAATTCTCAAAAGTCAGTGATGAAAAGACAAATAAACCAGTTTAACACAGACAAAAGATTAAGGAGACATTTCTCTGAAGAAGATACACAAACGGTCAACAAGCACATGAAAAGATGCTTGGTTATTAAGAAAATGCATATCAAAACCATGAGATGCCACTTCATATTCACTAGATGCTAAAATTAAAAGACAGACAACAGCAGGTTTTGGTGAGGAAACCAGGTGTTTTGGTGTAGAACCTAGAACCTTCTGTGCTGGTGGAAATCCAACTGAGTGCACCTGCTATGGGAACTGGTGTGGAGGAGAGTCATCACATGACCACAGGGCCACTCCTGAGTGTCTGCCCAGGACACACACTCACACGAACATTCCTACACCATGTTTTATTCACAAAAGCCAGGAAAATGGAAGCAACACAAATGTCCGTGAAATGCTGAATGGATAACAAACTATGGGCAGCCCTGGTGGCTCAGCGGTTTAGCGCTGCCTTCAGCCCAGGGGGTGATCCTGGAGACCTGGTCAAGTTTCCTGCATGGGGACTGCTTCTCCCTCTGCCTGTGTCTCTGGATCTCTCTCTCTCTCTCTGTCTCATGAATAAATAAATAAAATCTTTTTTTTTTTTTTAAGGATAAACTGTGGTACATCCTCATCCTATCGTTCATGGATGGAACAAGGGACAGGGACATGCTGACATGGATGAACCCTGAGAACGTTATACTAAGTGAGGGAAAACAGAAAATGTCACCTGTCATATGATTTCATTTGTAGGAAATTCAGGAATAGGCAAACCCAGAGACAGAAAGTAGATGAGTAGTTGCCAGAGGCTGGGAAGGACGGAAAGAGAGGCAGCTAGTGTGCACAGGGCTGATCTTGGAGGTGATGAACATGCTCTGGAATTAGTGGTCATGGTTGCATGTCCTCGTGAATACACTTAAAACCACTGAATTGTACATCTTAGGATACTGATTTTTATGGTACGTGAAGATCTCAATATTAAAAAGAAATGTTAATACAATGAAAAACAGAAAGAAACAAAGGCCCACTGTTGTCACTGCTGTGAGCCCCAATCATCCCTCACCTCTGTTCACAGATGTCCACCTTCTACCAGAGGCTGTGAAACTTCCATGGCCAATCTGTCTATCTGAAAAAGTCTCACCCACTTCACAGCTCTTGACAGGGCAGTAAAGTTATAATCAGAAACTCCTCTTTAAAATCTTACTTCTTTGGGGGCGCCTGGCTGGCTCAGTCATGGAGCGTGTGGCCCTTATCTCAGGGTTGTGAGTCTGAGCCCACTTTGGATGTAGAGATTACTTATGCAAATAAAAATAAAATAAAATACTACAGTTGCTCTGTGTTGGTAAGTTGACACCATGCACAGTGGGGAAGACTACTGCCTCCCTGTAAGGGGTGAAGACCACAGGTCCCTGATGCCCCCATGTGAGACAGCGAGGCCAAGCCAGCCCCAGGTACTGGGCCTCGACACAGGATCTACAGGAGGGTCAGCAGAGCCCCCACCCAAACACCACAAGAGCTGCCACAGGGACTCCTGTGCCATTTCACTGTCCTGGAACAGGTGGAACCAGCCTGCCAAGAAAGCAAGGGGACTCAGCCCCAGAGCCTGATCACATGCCAAGAATCCCCCAAAACCGCCCCTTTGACTCTCTTTCTTGACCAGGTCACAATGGGTTACTTCACACTCTGTGCCCCATTCCTGTTTTCTTCTCCTTTGTCAGATAAAAACACAATAGGTCCATCTTCTATTATGGAAAGTTATTTACACATCTTATCAGTTACGTGGTTTGGGGCAACGGGGACATGCATTCAACTCTTGGCTAACCACTCACAAGGGCCATGTGCTTGGCTGAGGATTCAACCTGTAGCCTCACTCCCAAGATGAGACACCACCCACCCTATGGCTGTTATAGGAATTTAATAAAACCACACCACGGCAGCATGTGGCCTCACTCCTGGAGAGTGCCTGATAACGAAACTGTGTAAGTGGCACAGAAGGAATACAGTACAAGTGGGCAAAATTGAGTTTAACTGCCTGGCAACGAGGTGCTGAGACCAGCAAATTCTTGACAAAGGTTTGGCCTGCAGCAGGGGCCCCACAAAGGTGATCCCCTCATCCAACACCCAGACTGAGCTTGGGCACAAGAACTAGGTTGTTTGTCTGAAGCATGCTGAGCCTCAAGCACATTATTTGGCATAATGTACAACAACAACAAAAAAGCCAGGGGCAGATTACCTGAGTAGATCCCACTTCCATTTCCCATTCTTCTTCAGATGTACTTACTACAAACTTCAAGCACTCGTGTTGCTACGTAATTATTTCAGGTTTGTTGGTCTGCCTCCCCATACAGTAAGATTCCTGGGGTCAAATACTATACTGTTCACATTCTACTCTCTAGGTACACAGCCAACTGATTGAACTGGTTCATTTCAGAACGAAATGGGTGCAGTTTTTTGGCTGAAATGCACCTCTCCCTATGATATGAGGCCTGAAGGCTGCACCTAACAAGTCCCCTCCTTCCAAAGTAACGGGTCGGGGGACCCCCCACCACCACCCAGGTTTACAGGGGACGGGGAGGGGTGATGAAGTGGGCAGGACACAGGACTTCCTGCGCCAAAACTGGCCAAGTCCAAGGCAGAGTGTGAGGGATTTGTCAGCCTCCTCGCAACTTCTTGCATAGTCATTGTTCTAAAATACCTTTTAAAACTGGTGAAATTGGGACACCTGGGTGGCTCAGCGGTTGAGCGTCTGCCTTTGGCTCAGGGTGTGATCCTGGGGTCCAGGATCGAGTCCCACGTCAGGCTCCCTGCATGGAGCCTGCTTCTCCCTCTGCCTGTGTCTCTGCCTCTCTGTCTCTCTCATGAAAGAATGAAATCTTTTTTTAAAAATAATAAATAAAATAAAACTGGTGAAATTAAGTCACTGGCAAGTTAATAAATTATATGGGGGGACAACCAAAGATAAGCAGCTGTTCAGAGTGAAGAATACCTTCCAGCGCTGTGGAAGATTGCCAACATATACTTCTGTCTCACTTTTCTTCAATCCTAAGAAGAGAAATAGTATACGGGGGTCTAAGTGTAGGGGACTTGGAGGGGTCAGAGCACATGATAGGTGACACATTTTCTTCAGTGGTAACCTCCCCCCCCCCAACACCCCTCCCCTTGTCAAGAGTAAATGTCTATGCCGTGCTCAACCATTTGGCAAATGCCTGGTGACTGACATCCCGGGAGCAGCCAGAGCCAAGTGGCAGAGCCGACATCACTGCCTTCCCAGTGGAAGCCCACCAGGAATGCAGCGCTTTCAATGAGGTCTTAGGAAGGGTTTCAGGGCCAGAGGGCGTTTGGGGGCTCAGGTTGGGCTGAGGAGGGAAGGGAAGCTGTCCTACAGCCCTCAGTGTACCTGCCTGAGCTGAAGAGTTTGAACCAGGGAGGGGGCCTCAGCACCACTGGGTTTGAGGCGGTGGGGGTGACAGGGAGGGGAGGAGGGAAGAATAAAGGGGAAACCTGGAGTAGGGAGCAGCAGGTGCACAGTGCGATGGCGGCAGGGGACGCATCCCATGTGAAGGCAGCACACTGTTAGTGTAGCTGGACAGACCCCACGTTTCAGGCCCGAACAGACACTGAGTAGGTTACTGGGATGCAGGTTACACAGACTGAGGGTCCCCGCACCGACTGCCCCCAGGCTGACTTACCTGCTCCTCTGGCACTTGCTTTCTTCCCTTTCTTTCCAAGCGGCTCAGCAGAGGGTGCAAAGCCACTGCTGTCAGGGACCTACCTGACCTGCCCCGCTTCCCAGCCCCCGAGCCCAGACTCTGGCAAAAGCAGCAGAGCCCTGCCTCTATGCCCCTTCCTCCTGCCAGGCCCACGTTCCACGAGGGAAGTCCTCCACTGCATATTCTTATATAACTTAATGTAATGCTCACAGCACATTTAGGGAAATGCTGGGGGTGACTCCTGAGCTGCAGTACTGGGGGGGGGGGGGCGGGGGGCAGGAGAAGGGAAGGCTGTGGGGTGGAAGGATTGTTAATCAACAAAAGGAAGCAACTTTCAGCAGGTTCTCCTGCAAAGCCCACTAGCCACAGTGACAGGATGCCAGGACAATTCACCACCATGGAACTGCTGAACAGGTCCTGTGGCAGGCAGAATAATGGCCCCCCAAAGTGGCCAACTTCCTAATCCCTGGAACGTATTAAGGTTTCTGGTTAACAATCCCAATGTGGGGAGAATGGGGTTCACGCCACCATACAATTCTCCAGACACCCAGCTTGGTGTCCTACTATTCAACTCAATCCTGGCCCTACCTCCCCAGAGACAGCACCGGATGCCCCAGGTTAAGTGAGTCCCACACGATGGCCACCCCTCTTCAGACACCAGTCACAAGCAAGCCTGGCCTGTCACCTGTGCTTCTGGCTGACCAGCTGTAGCCTGGAGGTCCCCAGCGCCCCTGCCTTGAGCTCAGTTAATTTGCTACAGTGGCTCATGGGTTGCAGAGAAGCATTTTCCTTATGGAGCGCCGGTTTATTATAAAAGGAACTAGCTCCAATGCAGAAGGGTACACGTGTGTGGGAAGGGGCACAGAGCTCTCATGTCCTCCGGGGGGACCACTCTCCCCACATCTCCAAGCACTCACCAACAGAAAGCTCTCAGAATACTGTCTTCTGGGGTTTTTATGGAGGGTTCATTCCAGAGGCATGATTGATTAAGTCTTTGGCCACTGGTGATGGACTGGACCTCCAGCCCCTCTCTCTCCAGCCCCTCTCCCGTCCTGGAGGTGTGGGGGGGCTCCAATCACAGGTTGGTTCCCTTGGCAACCAGCCTCCATCCTTAGGCTACCTAGGGGCTTTCAGAGCCACCTCATTAGCATAACAAAAGACACGTTTAGGGCTCTTATCACAGGAAATTCCATGGGTTTTAAAAGCTCTGTGCCAGGAAGGGGATGAAGACCAAATACATGTTTCTTATTATAAATCACAAGATCACACCATCGATAGGTTTGGTCACATGAAAAGCGGAAATCGAATTGCTTATAGCTGATTTTAAAATAGAAAGATTACCCAATGGGCCCCATGTAATCACAGGGACCCTAGAGAGTGGAGGCACCAGGTAGAAGAGGGTTGGTGGAAGAAATGTGGCTACAGAAGCAAGATCATAGCAAAGCAGGCCAGCCCTCCCAGAGCTGGAAAGGCAAGGAAGCAGGTCTCCTCTGGAACCTCCCAACATCTCGATTTTTGCCCAGTGAGACCCGGGTCAGACTTCAGAACTACAGAAGCATCACTTGTGTTGTTGAAGACACAAAAAATGAGGTAATTTGTTACAGCAGCGAACAGGAAACTACTACAGGCACTGTGAGAAGCCCTGAAGCCACACTGGGCTGTGCAGAGCAGCCAGCTGGCCCACAGAACCACAGAACACAGCCTCTGGGCTTCCCCACTGCTCTGAGCCCAGCCCAGGGACCTGGGGTTAACCTGTCAAATGGGAATCCAAACACCGATGCCAGAGATCCCAAGGGTGTAAGGTCCTGCAACTCAGAGCACTTGACACGTTTTAGAGCAGCCACTGTGTCTACCTGTGCAGATTTCACAGGCTTGTTCTATGACCCTGTGGAGGATTATTTCCCCATTTGACAGATGGAAAAGGCAAAGCTCAAGGACAGGAGATGATTAGCTTATGATTATAAAAGATACTGAGGTAACTCAAGTCTGTGACTGAAGAGTTGGTTCTTTTCCTACAGAGAAGGCTGTCAAAGTCATTTTAAAGCGATTTTTTTTATTTTAGAAGAAATATAAATTATAACATTAAATTTTGAAAGAAAATGGTAATTCCTCTAAATGGTTCCCAGCTGTGGGAAGAAGCAAGTGCTCAGTGGCAACCACAGGAAAACAGAGCTGAAGTAGTGAAGGTGATCAGAAGATACCGATATGGATGAATAGAGAGGTTCATGGGCTGAATCAGCCCAGCTGTTCGAGGGTCAATTTCCCAGTAATCCCTGGAAGTCTGTGGGCTGGAACAGGGCTGGCACCCATACCTCCCAAGCAAAGGCCCCCCTAAATCTTTCAAAGGTGCCTTTAAGGGTCTGCCAGGTGCTCTGCTAAGCTGTGATTTCTCACAGTCTCATTAAATCCTCTTGAAACCCTAAGATCTAGGCATTACTACCCATGGTGCAGGTGAAGCCCCAGTGCTTGGACAGGACAACCTGCCAATTTGTCCAAGATCTCTGATCTCTGCTCATCAGTGGAGAAGCCTGTGTTTTAATCTAGACCACAGAAATACAAGGTCATGAGCTTCTACTCTCCTGCCTGGTCTGGAGTAGTATCCTATCTGTGTTTCCAAAAAGACACAGAATATATAAAGAACTCATAACTCAATAACAAGAAGACGATAACCAATTAAAAAGTGGCACCTGGGTGGCATGGTCAATTAAGCACCAGACTCTTGGGTTTCAGCTCAGGTCATGATCTCAGGGTCATGGAAGCCCTGGGTGGGGATCTGAGCTCAGAGCAGACTCTGCTTGAGACTCTCTCCCTCTGCCCTCCCGCTTCCCATGGGTGCTCTCTCACACTCTCAAATCTTCAAAAAATAAATTTAAAAAAATAAAAAATAAAATGGGCAAACAATCTGAAAGATATTTCTCCAAAGATACACAAATGGCCAAAACACACACACACACACACACACACACACACATGAAGACCCTCAATCTCTTCAGCCATCAGTGAAACACAAGCCAAGGACATGATGATGCCAGTCACACCTGCTCAGAGGGCTCTAACTAAAGACACAGTGTCCAAGATATGCAGAAATGGAACCCCTCACACTGCTAGTAGGAATGTAATTGGTGCAGCTACTTTAACACTTTGGAAGTTTCTCAAAAAGTTAAAGAATTCCATGTAACCCAGCAATTCCACTGCCAGTTGTCTACCCAAGATAAATGAAAAACCTATGTCCACACAAAGACTTGTTCCCAGCAGCACTGCTCATGATGGCCAAAGTGGAAACAACCCAAATGTTCATTAACTGGTGGATGAATGGATAAATCAGACGTTGTGTATATATATATATATATATATATATATATATATATGCACACACAATGTAGTAACATAACAACCTAGTAGCATAAAAGAACGGAAATATATTGCTAAATGCTACAACATGAATGAATGTCAAAAACATGATGCTAAGGAAAAGAAGCCAGACACTGAAGGCCATGTACTGTTTTGTTCCAATCATAGGAAAAGTCCAGAACAAAGTTGTAGAGGCAGAATGTAGATTAGTGGCTGGGGCGGTGGATTGCTAATGAGCACAAGGCTTCCTTTTGGGGTGGTGGAAATGTTCCAAAAGTAGATTGTGATGGCTGTACTGGAAGTATACTAACTACCTTTGTACACTTAAAACAGGTGAATTTTATGATGTGTAAATCATATCTCAATAAAGCCTTTTAAAGAAAAACTCAAGATACAGTTCCAAGAATGGCTGGTGTCAGCAAGCACCTCTTCTGCCACCCATCTCGGAGAGCATCTCGGACACAGATGAAGCTGATGGGGGGCCTGGGTCAATCAGTCCCCGTGGCTCATGGCTCGTTATGCAAGGATTTGGGACGCAGTACGGGAGCCTCCGCAGCGCGGTCAGATTTTTTCAGCTAAAAAGTCTTTAATGGCTTCGCAACGGGAAGGGTTGGCCTCTTCCAAGGTAAAGCGCCCCCCCCCCCCGGTCCTGCAGACGTTGAGTCTCCGCTGTCCACTCCCGCCCACCACCCCCACCAAAAGTCTCGCAGACGCACCTGGCGAGAGCAAGCCACTGCCCGGGGATAACCGCGCGCCCTGCCCCCCGGAGTGGAAATGGGGGTGCGGCCTCCCAGGGGCCTCCAGCGCCCGGGTCCCGCCGCCCCTCGCCACGCAGCCTGGGGCCCGGAACCCCCGCGCCGGGTGTGCCCCGCGGCCGGGCTAGTCCACCTGCCGCCTCCGCGCCCCGGCTGCGCGCTCTGCCTCCTCGCGGCCTGCGGGCGGCGCCAGAAGGGAGGGGGATCGTCCCGGACGCCGGGGACCCTCCGTACCGCCCCCCCCCGCCCCCGCCCCCACCCCCACCAGACCGGCTGCGGCTCGCGCAGTGAGCGGACGCGGCGGCGCGCCAGGCTCGTGGCTGAGCGCGGGGGCCGCTCGGCGAGGGCGCGGGGGCTGCGGACCCGCAGGGGCCCCGGGCCGGCACGTGCAGCCGCGGCTCGTCTCCGCCCCCCCCCCCCCCGCCGCGCCCCGGCCGGAGGCGCCGACCCCGGCGGATCTGGGCGGGAGGCGCCAGCCGCCGAGGGAGGGGCCCGCCGAGGGTGGGCGGCCCGCCGTCGGTCCCCGTCCGTCGCGGCGCCGATCGTGTGTCCCCGGCGAGGGTGGGCAGGGCTGTCCCGCTCGGGGGGCCAGGGAGGGTGGCAAGAGCCCGGACGCCCCGCGGCCCGCCGCCCCGCAGAGCCCGGCCCCGGGCCCCACCCCGCCGGGCTGCGCGCCGGCCGGCGGGGGACGCGGAACAGCCCCGGGGAATGAGGCGGCCTCGGCCCCTGGCGCCCCTCCGCGTGTGCGCCGCGCCCCTCGCCCGCCTGCCCCGCGGGCCCCCCCCATGGCGGCCCGGTGGTTCAAAGAGTTCCCGCTGAACCTGAAGACGGCGTCCGAGCGCGCCCGGCCCGGTGGCGGCGGAGGCCGACTGCGCAAGAACTCGGAGGCGGGCGGCGCCGGGCCGGCCCCGGGCAAGGGCCGTAAGAACTCGGCGGCCGAGCTGGGGAGCGGCAGGGCGGGCGTCGGCGCCCCCAGGGACAGCCGGCCGCCCCGGGAGAGCCTGCAGGGCCTGATCCAGGCCGCCGCGGGCAAGGGCCGCAAGAACTCGCGGGCAGCGGACGACGAGCAGCACCGGGGCGTGGCCAGGAGCGCGGGCTGCAGCTCCTACATCGGCAGGCTCGTCAAGGTGGACGCTCAGGAGAAGAGCGGCAAGAGCAGCGCCAGCAGCACCAGCAGCTGCTCCTCGTCCGCGTCCTCGTCTCCGGCCTCCCTGGGCCCCGAGCTGGACAAGGGCAAGATTGGAAGGCAGCCAGAAACGGTGAGAACGCAGCCCCCGGGGGCCGCCTGTGCCCCCCCGCGTTGCCCCCCTGTGCCCGCCGTGGACACCCCCCTTCCCCGTACCCTCCGCCATACCCCGCCGAAGCGGACAGCGGGAGCGACCCCAGAGCACCTACTGAGCCCCGTGCTTCTCTGTACCCCGAGAAGGTAACTGTGTGCTTCCCTGCAACATCTGGTGACAAGGGACCATTGCACTGGTTCCATTCTTTTTTATCTTGAAAAATCCTCGTTCTAAGGATGAGGGACTCTCCGGAAACGTACTATCCATTTAATTTTGTTAGCCGTTTAGAAGAGTAATTGAGACATCCTTGTTTTGTTAAATTTGACCCCCTGATAAATGTGGTTTATTTTAATTTCGAGATCCAGGGGACTGCGGAGCCAGATCTGTGTATACATTCATGCTTCTTGAGCAGGAGTCTATGGACTTGAGAGCTTCTGGGAAGGGTTGACCGCACCCACCCAGCCCCTCCTCTGCTACCATGGAAGGCTGGTGCCGCTTCCCAGCGCTGGCTTCTCGGGCTGTGCCAGCAGCTTTGATTCCTCCCCTGCCTATTTTGCAGCAGCACAAGGAGAAGCCACCCAGGGCTTCGTGGGCTGCAGAGGGTACAGAGTGGGACCAGGAAATGCCCCTAAGGAAATCACACAGCAGAAGAGAAGGTGTTTCCTGCTTCTTACGCCCCAGAGGTTTTCTGGTTGCTGTCCAGTGCGAGGCTCTTAAGGAGCATGACCCTGTAAGGAGACCCACTCCATCTAAGATTTTTTTTTTTGAGTAAGGGAGAAATTATGAGCAGGGTGGAGGGGTGGAGGTAGAGAGAGAGAGAGAGAGAGAGAAGCAGACTCCCCGCTGAGCAGGGAGCCCATTGTGGGGTTCCACCCCAGGACCCCGGGATCATCACCTGAGCCGAAGGCAGATGTTTCACTGACTGAGCCCCCCAGGCGCCCCCAGAAATCAGGAGGAGCTTCCAGACCCCAGCCCAGGCTGTCACTTCCTGTCATAGGAACCTTAGCTTTCTCTTGCCTGGGCTGGAACACACAGCATGCCCTGCAGGCACATGCCATGTGTGTCTACACTGGGCACTTCATACCCCCACTTCTTCTTTACACAGATATTTACAGGGTGCCTGTGCTGTGCTGGGCACCAGGGTGGGGGAGAGGTAGAAAGATGACCAAGGACCCAGCTCACCCACATATTAGCCACCGGTCTCCCTGACTGTTGGACTCCATCTAAGCAGATCTAAGCACCGTGCAGCCATGGGCGAGAGCTGCACTCCACAGCCCTCTGTTCCTGGGAATGCAGGACGCATGTGGAGGAGTGAGGGCTGCTCAGGTGCTCTGCAGTGGCTGCTGGGCATCCCTCCTGGGTGTCCGCCATTTCGTAGGCCATCCCCTTCCAGGCAGGTTGGCCCCTCTCCTCATTTCTCCCTGTTCCTCTGAATTTCTCCAGCTAGCTCCAGTGATGCTTCTCGGTGTGTCCACGAACTGTCTGGCAAGTGTGATCGGACGTTGAAGGAGGACCTGCAGCTTCCTCCCTTCATTTTGATTCACCTTCTCTTGCCCTTCTGTTCTGATTTCTGTCCTTCTCTTTGGCTGCAATAAGTTGTTTCTACCCTCCCAGCTGTTTGCAGTGGAGCCACATGGATAACAGGTCAAGGGCTGTGCTGTTTGTTTCCCATATAATTCCCACAAAACTCCTCCTCCCTCAGAAGAGCCTATGAAGCTCAGGCTCCCTAGCCTGGACTGTCACCCACACTGAACACACCACATTCTAGGTACATTTTCTGTGTTTGGAAGGTTAGAGGCTCTCTGCCGCAAATGCTAACCAAAACTCTGTGAGGATCTGTCTGCCCATGAGTTATTGAACTGAGGACTCCCCTGGTTCTCCTCAGGTCTGACTAGTTCTTAGACTTCTTATGAAGCTTTCTGTTTGGAGGTGTTACAGGCAAGAAACGGGCTCTCGCCAGGCTGGTAGACTCTCAGTAGTCACTGGATGACCGGCTGACCTGCATCTAGATTGCTCACCAGGTTGGCATTAAAAAGACCAAAATTATGGGGAAGCTGGTAGACTAAGTTCATTTTGTTCTGCTCTACGGTGACAGCGTCCTCCACTCCCACCCCCCACCCCCCCACCCTGCCGCCAGCAAACACATTACTGTTTGGGAGAGAGCTGGATAGAGAGATGCTGGGGCACAAGCAAGAGCTTGGGTGAATGGTGGCCAGTCAGTTATACCACCAGAATCAGTCAGATGTTTGCCCACTTGATAATGTGGATAGTTACATGATCCAGTGCAAATGCCATTTACAGCTGGCTGGAAACCTTGACTCAAGTCTGCAGACCCGTAGTCACCATCTTGATACCAGCAGCCATTCTGGTGCTTGATAACCCGGCAGCTCTCCTCTCTGGTTCTCTTAAGGTCATCATTTTAGAAGACTATGCTGACCCTTATGATGCCAAAAGGACGAAGGGTCAAAGGGACGCAGAGAGAGCAGGAGAGAATGATGGCTACATGGAGCCCTATGACGCACAGCAAATGATAACAGGTTTGTAACTGGGAACATGGGTGGACCCAAGTCTCACACGCTGGCAGTGACAGCTGCTGACCTGCGTATTTGGGGAAGAGGGATAACAGGGCTGAACCAGACCTTGTCAACTGGAAGTAAGAGAAGTCGGACCCAGAAGTAAGGTCAAAATATCTAGTTAACTTCCTTTATGGTTTTATATCCTTTGGTGTCAGAATTTGCAGGATCTTTAAAGTTTTTCTGATTCTGTACAAAATGATACTTGTGAGTTTGCTTAGAACGTGACGTTCAGTGTTGAGATTGTTTATATGCATTTCTTGGCCACTTTGAAAGCTTTGACATTCGTCATGGAAGTTGAGACTCTCGAAATGCCGAGGAACTAATACACACTTAGAGGATTTCATGTTGTTGGAAGGTACGCACATGACCCCGCGTTAGCAGTGGAAGATTGATTTCTCAAGAAGCTCTACAACACTGGAGCAAAAAAATTAAATACTAATCAATGTGAGCTGAGCCATGCAACGCAAACCTTCTAAAATCAAACTCAACTGATCCTGTAGCTTTTCAGGTCGGAACATTCTCACTTGAGCAGAGCAATTACCCTGTCATTTTTTTTTTTAATTTTATTTATTTATTCATGGGAGACACACACACAGAGGGAGGCAGAGACATGGGCAGAGGGAGAAGCAGGCTCCATGCAAGGAACCTGATGTGGGACTCGATCTCGGGTCTCCAGGATCACACCTTGGGCTGCAGGCGGCGCTAAACTGCTGCGCCACCGGGGCTGCCCTCACTCTGTCATTTTTAGTGTTAGACCTTTCCCTTTTATTCATAATTCTCTTTAAGGTCATGTATATGATACTTAAAAATAACATGAACTAAGTTATTTAGATATGTTTGTGGAATTTAAATAGTTTATTCACCCAGTTTTTTCTTAAATGGTCTTCAATCCATAGTGACAAATGTTTTTCTGAGAGCTGAGCCATTGCTCCCTTCTCTGAGTGTTTCGTGCCTGGAGAAGGACTCGGCCACATGCTCAAGACTCTGTCCCCCCCATTTAGAGACAGATTGAAAAGCTGTCAGGGCACAGGCTTCACAGGCATGGTCCAAGGCGGTGAGTACAGAGAAGTCAGCATCCTGGAAGGGTCAGGGCAGGCTTCAGAATGAAAATGAGCCACAGCAGGAAAGGGGCGCCGCGTCCTGCTTCCCTGCTCACAGAGATAAGACTGTGCTCTGGGAGGGTGTACCCTGGCCAGTCTGTGACCCTGAAGGTCACTGGACTGTGACCTCTAATGAAATCTGTAAATGAAAGGAAGTGAAAATGAACTTAGTCAGAATTTTAAAAAATATCAGCGGCTTTGAAAGAAATAGGGGAAAAGATTTAGTTTTACATGAAATTAAGGGAAAAAATACTCTATAAAAGAAAAGAAGACTTAATTTTGATTTATTTTTCTTTTGTCCTTTAGTTTTTATTCTTCTCTCTTTTACCAGAATAAGTAGTTTATCTACACTGTCCCAGCTGTTTATTTCTGGGGCCACACTGATAATAGGGGGAAATGCCCTGCTTTTTTCCCCCCTATATAATCCCCATAAGACTTGGTGCTTATGGACTCCAGGAGACTCCCCTTGGTACAAAATCAGAGACTCTGACTTGCCTGTGCTCATAGATTTTTTAAGAAATAGCAGAAATCAGAACCCAGATCTCCCCACTCCCGATCGAGTGGTCTGCCTCCTATACCATGTCGTCTCTGCCCATGTTGGAAATGGTGTAAGCAAACGCACTTCATGCTTTCCACGTGAGTAAGGCATCTTTCCACTCAGACTCACGAAGACGGTTGTACTGAAAAGTCAGAATCGTCCAACATGAAGTAATGATAATAATAGTGGTTAATATTTGAGCATTTATTAAGTGCCAGGCTCTGTTTACAATTTTTTAAAAAGGTTTCGTTTATTTATTCATGAAAGACACAGAGAGAGAGGGCGGCAGAGACACAGGCAGAGGGAGAAGCAGGCTCCATGCACGGAGCCCGACGCGGGACTCAATTCCGGGTCTCCAGGATCACGCTCTAGGCCAAAGGCAGGCACTAAACCACTGAGCCACCCAGGTTTCCCCCTCTGTTTACAATTTCTGTGAATACATTTATTTAGGAATGTAAGAGTATCCAATTGGAGAATAAATTTATTAAACATCTAAACTACTAATTTTTTAAAAAATTGATAGCTTATTTTGTTTTAAGAAAATCCATGAATTTGTCTCCTTTAAAATCTATATCAAAGAGTCTGTCTCAGATCAGTAGAGAATACACCTCCTATTCTACCCACACACCCCACAGCTGGACAGAATAACAGGAAGTGAGTTTATCGGAAGCTGGAAATAAAAGATTTGCTGCTGGGGATTTTTTTTTGTTTTTGTTTTTGTTTTTAACCTACCTTTTCAGTTTGCTCCTTTATGCTTGGTTGTCATGTCCAATTTCAGAAATGTTTCTTATTTCTTGAAAACATTAGAGACATTTCTTTAATTTGGGCATTTTTCAGGACATGGACAGGCCCTAGAAAACACCAGCCCCTGTCCTGCCTTGCTGGCCCCCACGAGGTGAGGGTAGCACACCTGATTCAATGCTGTTCATAATATTATCTTACAACATCTAACAAATACTTGTTAGGTATTTATTTATCAGGTACCAGGCCCTGTGCTGGGCTCTGGGCATCCAGGAAACAAGACCCACGTGACCCAAGTCCTTGTGATCCGACCTTACAACCCAAGAGGCAAACAGACAAGGAAATATGTCCTGGAGAAGTGCGAGTGCCATGAAATACAGAGTGAGAATCACCGTCTGCATCAGGCAACAGACGAATAGACAGAAAAGGCATTTATTAACTTCCTGTGGTCCAGTAACTATGGGAGCCAGACTCCCTGGATCCCCCCACAAAACTTTGCTCTTAACTTTAAAAGCTAAAGGATCTATACATTTATGAATAAATCCTCTCTTAGATTTACCCAAAGGATTGTTCATAAAAAGATAGGATTATGAATATAAGGCAGTATTATTGTAAACCTCTCTGTTGTTCTGCTTACGTATATTTTAGCTAAATAATTAGCAGAAATATTCTATCTATTGAGTATGATGAGTTCTGGCTGCCAAATGAAAACTTTAGCACCGGAAGGGTCTTGAGCCATCTGCTGAGACCATATCGTTTGGTAGGAAAACTGCTTCCAAGCTGGCATCCTGTACGTTGGTGCCAGGCTTACCATCCAGCTGCCTAAATCCTACAGCTCTGTATGGTGGTGGTAGAAGTCGCCAGCCCGCAGTGAGGGTGCCGAAGTTCGGAACCATTCCACAATGTGTCCGCGTGGAGAGTGCAGACATTGGGTCATCCGTGTCTGCTTTTACTTGCCATACCCCGTCTCAGGTGATTTTAAGTTTTATTTTTGCCTACAAATGGTTTTTGTTGGCTTGTCCAAATAGTCAAATCTAAAGGATGACCTCAGTGTTGGGGTGTCCCTTTAAAAAATCCGTTTTGGAAAAAAAATAGACTTTTTGATTTATCTAATTTGTCTACTTCTTGTAAAACTTTGAATTTCAGAGCTCCTAGATTATATCTGCTTTTGTTCAGATCTTTAGATTTATTTGATAAGGAAATATTCAAATCATTTATTTTTTAGGGAGAGCTAGGGGAGGGGCAGAGGACAGAGACTCCCCTCTAAGCTTGGAACCCAAGTTGGGGCTCGATCTAATGACCCTGAAATGACCTGAACCAAGATCACAACCTGAGCCAAAATCAAGAGTTGGTCACTTAACCAACTGAGCCACCGAGGTACCCCTATTCATTTTAAATAAAAAATGAGAGTATTAATGAAAGATGTGACCAAGGGCACCTGGGTGGCTCAGTGGTTGAGTGTCTGCCTTCAGCTCAGGTTGTGATTGATCCAGGGTCCTGGGATCGAGTCCCACATCGGGCTCCCTACAGGGAGCCTGCTACTCCCTCTGCCTATGTCTCTGCCTCTCTCTGTGTGTCTCTCATGAATGAATAAATAAAATATTTTTTAAAAGATTTTCACTTGAAACAGCCCTTTTCTGATTCTGAGGGAAAAACAGCCTCTGAGTCTGTAAGTTTATCGTTTTGTAAGCATTGTGAGATGGGACGGGAAAGGTGCATTATAGAAATGTGATTAACATTCTGTGTGAACTCTGGGGTGGAAAGGCAGGGGCCCGGGGAGCTGGCTATAAACGGCTCCCCTGACCATGCACGGCCTCAGTTTATTCACCTGTGAAAATGGGCTCACACATTTCTCAGTGCATCACACAGATAGCTTCACGAA
Organism: Canis lupus baileyi; assembly: GCF_048164855.1. Lineage (NCBI taxonomy): Eukaryota > Metazoa > Chordata > Mammalia > Carnivora > Canidae > Canis > Canis lupus. The sequence continues at coordinate 38,622,384 of NC_132843.1, read as the reverse complement.
GATGCTGGTGTAACACACCTGGTGCACGCATGTCCAATGCATGGAGTCATTCCTTAGACACTCCAGAGAGAACTGCATTTTCCAAGAGAATTGCAGACAAGCGTAGAGGAATAGTAATTGCCAACTGCTGTCAGCTTTAGTAAGGGTCTTGCATGGGCCCAGGCCAGCCCAGCAGGTGGTGTTTATCTACGGCCACCACGGTGTGTTGTCGCCGAGGTAAATGGCCTCTATCATCGGAGCAGAGCCGGGGCGTAGCTTCCTCTGGCTGTTTCCTCCTCCTCAGCCCTGTTTCCTCTCAGAGCCAGCTCTCCACGTCAGGGGCTGCTCTCCCCCAGGAAGGTCGGAGCGCGGCTCCAGGATTGTTTCTGTTTCTATGGCGCCACAGGCTGAGGGCGGCCAGGTGCTGGGGTGGACGGGGGCCGGGGAAGGGAGGGTGTGCTCAGGCCCTGCTTTCCCCTAATTAAACATTGTTTTCAAGGTGATAATACCTCGCAAATTTTGTCCCACCCCAGGGCCATCCCAGGAAGGAGCATGGCCGGCCACACACTCCCCGGGGATTGGGCTCACAGGCCACCCCAAGGACGAGGAGGGCAGGGCCTCCCCTCCTGCACACACACACACGTGATGACAACCCAAGGTCCTAATTATTGACCATCGTTTCAACACAAACATTGAAATTTCCTGGTGATCAGGACTCTGGTCTTTTTTTTTTTTTAAGATTTTATTTATTCGTGAGAGACAGAGAGAGAGGGAGAGAGGCAGAGACAGGCAGGGGGAGAAGCAGGCTCCATGCAGGGAGCCCGATGTGGGACTTGATCCCGGGACTCCAGGATCAGGCCATGGGCTGAAGGCAGATGCTAAACCATTGAGTCACCCAGGGATCTGGACTCCGGTCTTAAGGTTGGAATCAAGTCTCTGTTTCTTTCAGCTGGGGCAGAGGTGAGGACCGTGGGAAAGGTGACCCCCGTGGCACCAGGCAGCCCAGACCAAGGACAGACTTGGGTTTTGATCAGAAACTTAAAATTTCTAAATTCACCCTTTGAATTATTTTGTGTTTTCTCTTTCCTCTTTCTTAGCTCTATAGAAACGTTCTTTAAAAAAAAAAAATTCCAGCCCTATCTTACTGGACCAGGAGCAGAGTGTTTTTCATTCTCTGTAACTTGGTCTAGAATAATGGAAAGGAGGCTTAGGATTGAAAGTCAAGAGGCAGGACAGAGAGGCAGCCCTGTGTCCTGCCCGGCTCTCGACAGGGCATCAGACAACTCCAGACACCACTTGGATGTGGGGGATTCAGACCTGGGGGAGCCCCTGTCCAATGACAGGATGGCCGTGGAGGGAAGGCCAGATGGGAGCTCTGGGGCCCAGGAAGGGTGCGGGTGCTTCTGGGGCTTCGCTTCCCAGGAGAATCCTGGGCCCTAGAGCTGCTGAATTGGGGTCCTGGTGACGGGCCGGGCCTCAGGGCGCTCTGGCAAGCTGTGGATGTGAGGTGTCAGGTTGGAGCTAGCTACATTCAGGGCCCCGTTCAGAATTAGAACCTAATCCTGAAGCCAGTGTCACCCTTTTGGATTTAGGGTCCTGGTTTTCCTACTTTACCTTGAATGTTTCATTTGTCATCCCCTCCTTGGGACGGAAGTCAGTAAGTCTACTCCCCAATGTCGCCAAGCCTGTTTCAAGTGACTGGCCCTTTCGTGCTCATCTGGCCTCTCCCTCTGTTTCTTTGCTGACACTTCTCCCTCCGCCCACCCGGACAACAGCAGCAACCTCCTCCTATGTAGAGGATAGGGAAGGAGTCCCCACACGGCCACAGACTTTGGAGACTCACTGCTGGGCCTGGGGGCTGTCCCAAGCCACCCGTACCTGGTCGGTAGACCGTTGAGAGCTCACAGGGCTGGAGCAGTGCCCCGAGTTGCTTGCACTTAGGAAGGTTCTAGACTGTATCCAGGTGGGCAGATTGGAGGCCTCGTGGTGGGCGGTTAGAAGAAATGCAGCACACTCTGGGGCCAGGCTCCAGCTCTAAGGCCTGTGGATCCCAAGCTGGCCAGTCCCACACACTGCTGGCTCCAGCCTGCTGAGGCAGCTTAGCCCCTGCTTGGTTTTTGGATCCTTTACTTCCAATGAAACACAGACATAATCCATGTGACCGTTTTTGTTTTTTTTTAATTTTTATTTATTTATGATAGTCACACAGAGAGAGAGAGAAAGAGGCAGAGACAGAGGGAGAAGCAGAGGGAGAAGCAGGCTCCATGCACCGGGAGCCCGACGTGGGACTCGATCCCGGGTCTCCAGGATCGCGCCCTGGGCCAAAGGCAGGCGCCAAACCACTGCACCACCCAGGGATCCCTCCATGTGACCTGTTACACAGCATAAGATGCATGGCATGTGGAGCATCCTGAACTGTTCATCCTTGCCTTTACAACTTGTGCATTTGGAGCGTGGCACGTCCACCCTTCTGCTCCCTGGCCCTATGTTCCCTCCTGGCCTCTGTCCTCTGAGCCCCTCTCTCGCTTCCCCTGGGGTCCCCGCCCTGTATCTCCACTCAGGCAGGTTCCTCCACTGGAAGTGACCTCCTCTGTCACAGTAAACCCACCTTCCATTTCTCTTCCACTTGGAGTCAGTCCAAGCACAGTGGCTTCTGGAGCCCAGCTTCCTGCTCTTGCATCCAGGCTCTGCCACATTTGGGTTTGGACGGTTACCCTAAACTCTGCACTTCAACTTTCTCTTCTGTAAAATTAGGGAAATAACGGTACCCGCTTTGTCGGGCAGTTGTGAAAATCGGTGCACCCAAGACGATGTTAGCTGTTTCTCTTCATCCTGCAGTGATCAGCCTGTCACGTATTATTTGTGAGTGTGTCTGGCTCCCAGTCTTTTGAAACCACCTAGAAGTCCAGAACTCCATCCAGCGTAGGTAAACCTCTGCCATCAGGGTATGTGGCCCAGTGCTGGGAACACGGCAGACAGCTCTTCTTACAATACTATGGTCTCAGCTTTCTAGGCCAGTGGCACCCCAGGGCCATGGGGCAGGTACCCTGTGGCCATGTCCCTTCCCACTCGCAGCTGGGGGCCCCAGAGGCACGTGTGTTCAGGTGCTTCCTGCTCATCGGGCCCGGCTGCGTACCTGGCTCAGGTGCCTGGAGGAAGGTGTTGGGCACACTGCGGAGTGAGCTCCGTGTTCTCTGCCACCTCTATCCAGACAGCGGGAGCTCGGTTCATTAGGGGCTTCCTAGGCCTTTTCCTGTGAAGGTTTTGTCTGTGGTGTGTTTTCAGAAATCCGACGCCGAGGTTCAAAGGACCCCCTGGTGAAGGCTCTCCAGCTGCTTGAGGGTGCCTGTGAGCTGGGCGAGAACAGCGCGAAAACGGAGACTTTGGCCAAGAGACGGAGCTCAAAGGAGCTCCTGGGGAAGCCTCCCCAGCTGTACGACACGCCCTACGAGCCAGCAGATGCAGCTCCTGACCGGAGGGCACGGCTGCCCGTGGAGGACGAGAGGCCAGCGGCCGAGTACGAACAGCCCTGGGAGTGGAAGAAGGAGCAGATTGCGCGGGCACTGTCAGGTGAGGGTCCCCCGCCCCGCACTCCCCTGGCCTTCCTCCCTGCGGCCCCTGCGCCTGCACATCCGAGGGCCTGAGATTGCACCTGTGCCTTTGGCGGCTGAAAACTCCCAGTCCGATGGCTGCCTGCTTGCCTGCCCCTAGGCTCTGAGGTTGGAGCAGCTCTTACCAGCTCCTCCGCGGTGCTCCCCCCCAGAGCCAACGACGTTCCTCCTTAGACGATGGCAATACCGGGTCAGCACATCACGGACCGACCGGTGCTTGGGGGCTGCCGAACTCGCTTGTTTTTCTGTCAATAATCGTCCTACGGGAATCTTTCTCTGAGAGCGAGTATGTAGAATGACGGCAGAGGGGGTTAATGAGCAGGGTCAGTAGAGGGAGGGATATTCTTCCTTTTGCTTCTCCCAGGGTGTAGCTTTTCTGCCTGGCTGAAACCTTAGGAACACAGACCCTCCTTTTCCTTGGATTTAAAAGAGGGATGCCCGTTCCATCCCCCGATAGAGCAGGCTGCTATGGCTGGAGCGTAGAGGGGCAGGATGCCTGACCGCCAGCACCTGAGGCCATCGGCTTGAGTCCCGTGGCCTGTGGCCCCATGGGCACTGGCTCTCCCGCAGACGCCAGCCCCTGCGGCTCCAGACTGTCTGTGTTCTGTCCGGCCCAGGTGCCAGAGTGGCTATCATCCCATAGTTTTTGCTTCCAAGTGCAGTTCTCTGTTTTAATGATTTCATAGTAAAAACTGCTTCTTTGGTTTCATAGAATGAGATGCTCTTTTTTTCTTCTAAATATATTGAAGTAGAAGTTTTTAGAAGTACATGCCCATGTGTCCTGGCACCCCCACCCCACGCATCTCCCCACATGGGAGATGGGCATGTCCCAGGAAGGTGGCCATGGAGGACATCTGCGGTCAGGGTATCTGCAGGGCACTCCTGCTGTTATGATGGGGCTTCCTTCCTAAGCTGAGCCAGGCAAGGGGGTGTTTTCTCCAATGTGCACACGGGCCGCCCTGGGGGCTCTGAGGTGAACAAGCCCTCTTTCCAGTCCAGTTTGAAGGCTCTGACCGACCTTCCGTCAAGGAGGACACAGTGAAGCAGCACCAGCGGCAGAAAAGCTGGACGCAGAAGATCCTGAAGCCAGCTGCCTCAGACCACAGCGAGGGCGAGAGGGTGGACCCAGCCCTGCCACTGGGGAAGCAGCCGTGAGTGTCCTCCTCGCGCACGCCCCACATGAGGGCTGGGGCCTGCCCTCGAGGTGGGGGAACCTCGCCCATGTCACAGGATTATTTTCGTTCATGAGTTCAAGTCTGGGTGGGGCTAATATTATTAGTGAAAACCAGTCTCCAAAGCCCATTTTGTGCAGAATAGAAAGTGCACTGCATCCTAAGAGCCCGGCTTTAAATTTCATTTTCTGGTACAGGCTGAACACTTAAATGACACCAGCTCTATTAAGTCCCTTTCACAGGATCGATAGGTTTTGTGCCCAGGATCACCCACACCCGTACCTTGTCCTGTCTGAACATGAAGCAGGGTCCAGATCAGGCTATTGAGCTTCCCCCAGAACTGCATTAGAAACAGTCCTCTGTGGAGCGGGGCCCTGTCAGGGTCTGTATTTTGACAATGGTGCCTCCCCCTTTACAGTTGGTATCATGGTGCCATCACCCGTGCAGAGGCCGAGAGTCGACTCCAGCCCTGCAAAGAAGCTGGTTATCTGGTTCGAAACAGCGAGTCGGGGAACAGCAAGTACTCCATTGCACTGAAGTGAGTGCGGGAGCTGCGTGGGGCTTCACAGAAGGGGCAGGGAAGGGGGCGGTTGGGGTGAGGAGCATAACGAGTGGCCTTTCATCTCAGGCACAGGACCTGTCAGAAAAGACCAATGTGATGGGGGTTCTCAGGGTGCATATTGCCAGGAGACGCAGCGCCCTTGCTGGAACTGTGGGATGGGATGTGAGAGGCTCAGGTTGGCGAGCCCGTTGGGAGGGAGGTAGATGCCCCATAGTCTCCTGTGATAATGTGGGCCTCTCTTGTCCCTGTTTGTGCTGAACGTTCCCTGACCCATGAGGTCCAGCAGAGATAATCCTGACAAAAAGAGAGTTTCCAACAAGACAGATTGGTGGTTCTCTTATTCTCTAGCATCTGTAACTTTCAGATCCTTGATGTCAAAATGCCATGTGCAGTTTTGATACCAGTTTCTTGTGGGGAAGGAGGAAACGCTGACTTGCTGTTACTTCCCTGTTTAATTGAACCAGAACGTTCATTCTTGCACGAGGGGCCTGGTGGAGCTTGTATTATGGAAATTCTCGCTGCCCTGTGGGCTCAGCGGTGCTGTGTTGGAGGATCATTGTCAAAGCCCTACCAGAGTTTCCTTCCTGAGGAAGCTAAGCCCCTGCAGCTGAAACAATCAGACAGGCTGGGGGTGTTTGAGCAACGTGGCTTGCAGAGCAGGGCCAGCCAGCAGATACACAATACCAGGAATAGCTCTGCCGTGTTCCTGAAACAGGGCTTGTGGGGTAGATCTTGGGCCTTAATATACAACTAGAACAGCCTTCCAATGTGGGGGTGGGAGGGGAGGGAGGAGGAAACTGGGTTGGTTTTGTTGTTGTTGTTGTTGTTGTTGTTGTTATTATTACTATATTATCTGGGGGAGGGAAGAGGGCAGTAAACCTTATGTGTCCTTGTCCCATGACCAAGAAGGTTTTTTTTTTTTTTTTTTTTTTAAATAAGGTGGGTTTAAACCTCACATTTGTAATCTGGCAATTCAGAAGACAGGGGAACTGGGCTTTGGTTTTCTTCGTCTTTTTTGGTCCAGTCCCTGATGCCTTGTGTGTATGAAGGACAAACAACGCAAGATGCCCCACCATAGCCAAGGACTTCAAGGCCCTCTGTGATCCCCCTAGACTGCACAGTGTGTTTCTGTTGGCATCTGTGACCGTTCCAGGGACAGGACGGGCAAGACTGCCTGTGACTGTGGCCAACACGGTTGTCAGTGGGGTGGGACCCCTGGCCACCTCATTCACAGCTCCTCCTTGGTTTTGTTTTGGTCTAGGACTAGTCAAGGGTGTGTCCACATCATAGTGGCCCAGACCAAGGACAACAAGTACACACTGAACCAGACGAGCGCAGTCTTCGACAGCATCCCTGAGGTTGTACACTACTATTCCAATGAGAAGCTGCCTTTCAAGGGGGCAGAACACATGAGCTTACTCCACCCTGTGCACAGCAAGCTTCACTAGAGAGCCCGCCAGCAACGGCCCTGGCTGGTCACCCCCACCCCCCTGAGAAGGGTGTCAGCACCCAGCCAGCAGCAGGGGATGAGACTACGCCACAGTCGTCGGTGGGAAGTGGGTGTCTCCATCCAGAAGTCAAAATCTTTGGCCTTACATCCATTCTGTGACACTTGGTTACTGACCAAGTGGCTTTTCTGCAATAAGAAGTCATAATTTACCAGGTGCCTCCTCTCTCTGGAGTAGGCAGGTGGAGGGTGAGTCCGGGAATATTAAGGTTTTCCAAAAATGTACTTGTTTTTACCTGAACACCTGGTCTCTAAACAAACCAACACAAATGCAATTGGCTTTTATGTAAGGCAATAAAAAATGGTCATGTGGACCAGAAGAGCATGTATCACGGATCCGTCCTGGGGAAAAAGGATGAATAGTGGAAAACAAGTGCACAGTGGACGACTTGGAGAAAATGTCCTGCTTCAGCTCTGGAGTCCATGGAAATTCAACTCTCAAGAGATTATTCTGTTGCTCAGCCTTCTAAGAAAGTTTATGTTTCCTCCATCTCTGTGGACTTTTTCACCATTATCATCAATATAAACATAAGTAGGAAGGAAGATGCCCCTGATTGAAGAATCCGCAATATAGATTAAGCATTGGTAGCATTATAATTCTGAATTATAGAATAAAATAATGATTTAATTCTTGATTTTTTAAAAATCTGAAAATTTGCACAGCTCAACTTATTGCATAATTATACAGAGCTTCTAAATCTTTCATTTCACCTTCGGACATTTCAGTTGTTAGGGTATGGTTTTTAATTTTGGTCCCCCCATTAGATTTACCTTGTATTTCAGAGTAAATTTTAAATATACGTACCTCTGTCCTAAGGATCTGAGTGCCTGAACTGGGTCTATAACACCTGCAGCTGCTCTTTGCAGAATGACCAGTTCACATTGTATACAAATGGTTTTGAAGACTGAGGTTCCTCTACTACTCCTTAAGATATTAAATTAATACTCATAGTATTATCATCCTTATGGATATTGCCAGTTTACTTACTGTGAAAATAAAAATAAACCATGAGACTGGCATTCTGTGAGGAGGCCCCAGCAAGTGGCCAAGAATGACAGCTGAGCAGGTGCTTCTGTCTCTGGCTTTGCTGTGTGGCTTTCAGAACTGATCCAGATGCAAGTGCGCTGCCATTCATGAAAAGTTCACTTTTGTAGCTTCTTTTAAATACATGAAAAAGGTTGATTTGGTTCATTTTTAGGAAAGTATATCTTTCTAGTTCTTAGTTATCATTTTATTATTATGGTTAGTAAATACCTGCTTCTTTATTCAATTAAGGTTGTAGCCAAACAGTTGTGTGATCTTTGATTTAAAAAATTTGAGAGGAACTTTTTCTTAACTGAATCTCAATGATTTTATTAATAGGGTGTCTGTTTTTTAAATACTGATAGAATTTTTTAAATGTGTATTAGTTCATGTGTGACATCTTTAGTCCAGATTTCTAAAAATTTTTAGCATCTATTAGTTCCAATTCCATTCAACAAATATTTATTATCTTCCATATACAAATAATTCATTTATTAAACTTATTTTTAGTTCGACATTTTAGAAGTGAAAGCTTATTTTTTAAACTTATTCTACAAAATATAGCAGTTATCCTAATTTTAATAAATGCTAAAAAGCCTTGTCAAGTTTTCCGTGTGCACTCGATGTTTGTTGGCCCATTCCCAGCAATGGTGACGAATGTATAACAAAACACCATCTTGAAAGCAAACCTGATGCATTAGGTATTTATTAAACTTCTATTGTATGCTCAGTATTGTGCTTTCTCCACACTGGTTCCCTGGACAGTTATATCATTTTATTTGTGTCATTGAAAGTAAAGATGTGGAGTTTGTATGTGGTCCGGGTCCTACACAGCAACGCAGGGGCTGGAAGAAGAAACGTACATTAGAGCTGAGCTGCCATGTTCTTCCTGGGGTTCTGAGCCTCTTGACAGAAGCAGGGGCTTAACTGTGGCTGTGGCAGCGCAGGCGCCCTGTGCTCAGAAGACAGGCCGGGCAGGTGTCCCTTGCAGGCGTCCCTGATGGCTTCCTCTGGAGGCCTCCTGGACCAGCTGATCTGAACCGCAGACACCTTTCCTCTTGGAGCCCCTGGTGCTTGGGCTTTTTGTCGTTTTGTATCCATACACATATTGTGTCTCCATTCTTTTGAGTTACCTCTATCTCTCAGAATCTTTTCTGATTCTTTCCGGAGAAAATTCTGTTCTCTAGCAGATTGGAGTTCGCCTGCCTTAAATGTGGCACCGGGAGCTCCCTGCGCCTGTGCACCTTCTCCATCACACCCCTTTGTAAACCACACTCTGCGCAGACTTCCTCGATGAATTTATTTAGTTGCTTCATTTCAGGCCATAAGACATTTCTGTTCATTTTGCTGCCATAGCGGTTTCTATCAGGATGAATTTCAACCAGAGGAGTTGTCTATTTAAATAAGTAGGAATAAAATAGTGGAGTGCATTACGATATGTACAAAAAGGAAAATATTGAGGGGCGCCTGGGGAGTGCAGTTGGTCGTGTGTCCAACTTTTGATTTTGGCTACGATCATGATCTCAGGGTGGTGGGATCAGCCCCATGTCAGGCTCCCCACTCCCCAAGAAGTCTGCTGGAGATTTCTTCTCCCTCTGCCCCTCCCCCATATTCGTGCCCCCCCTCTCTCTAAAATAAATCTTTTTTTCAAAAAAGGAAAATACCAATATGCCTACTCTCTTTTGGGGAGAGAAATGTCCTTTTAAGTTATCCAGAGTACTTTCTCAAGCATTTATGAAAAGAGCCTTTATTCTCTGCTGAATCCTTACCTATCTATTGGCCTCTGCCATAGGATGGGGAGGTGGGCTGACGATTTTGAGATACGTGGGAAAATAGTCCTGATTTATTAAGTGGATTATTCAACTTCTATTACTCTGTTAATGGCCATTGTGAGTAACTGTTAATACTGGATTGAGCAGATCCAAGCATCTAGGATATTCTACACTAGGGTGGCCTTCCCGTTCTATGAAAATATTGTTTTTCCATCAGTCTAGAGGGAACGCGAAGATATCTGCATCTCACTTCCCCTCTCATCCTTTCAGTAGTCGCCGAATTTCTGTGACCCTTTGTCACTCAGGAGCGCTCTCCCACTTGCCACAAGCGTCACTACTCGGACCTCGCGGTCTCTTTGGAAACATCCTCTTTATTCTAGCCTCCGCTTTTTGTGCCCCAGGAACTTGTACTTGGAGACTCCCGGCCTGGAGCAGCCTCACTTCCTCCAGCGATTCCTGACCCCACAGGAGCGAAGAGACGGCGCGTTACTGCCACCTGCCGGAAGCTCGGCAAATGGCCTCAGGCCGGGCTTGGGGGAGGGCGCTCTGAAGTGTCTGCAGCGGCTGAGACCGGACGGGGCGGGAGGACGCGGGCGCGGATGGGGCCGGGGCCGGGGACGAGGACGGGGCGGACGGGCGCAGACGGGCGCAGACGGGAACGGGGCACGGGGACGGGGAGAGCGCGCGGGCGCAGGCGGGGACGGGGACGGGGACGGGGAGAGCGCGCGGGCGCAGGCGGGGACGGGGCGGGCGTAGACGCGGACGGGGGACCGGGCGGGCGCAGGCGAGGACGGGACGGGGATGGGGTGGGCGTAGGCGGGGACGGGGACGGGGAGAGCGCGCGGGCGCAGGCGGGGACGGGGGACGGGGCAGGCGCAGGCGGGGATGGGGATAGGGAGAGCGCGCGGGCGCTGACGGGGACTGGGGCCGGGGCGGGCGCAGGCGAGGACGCGGACGGGGGACGGGGCGGGCGCAGGCGGGGCCGGGGGACCCGGAGGGCGCAGGCGGGACACGAGGCGCAGCCGTTGCCATCCCGAAGCCCGGCTTCCCGTGCGGAAGGCAGGCGGCTGTGCGGCGCGGGTGCGGCTGAGAGCCCTGCGCCCTTGGGCCGCGGGTCTCGTCGTCGGCCAGTGAACAGCTGGCAACAGGCCCTGGAGATGGGCTTTGCATTCGGTCATGTCCGTAACCATTCGGTTATTTTGTTAGGGAGCTGTGACATTTGAACATAACTAATACATACTTCTGATGCTTGAGAATATCTGGAGATCCTGGGTGAGGCCAGTGCCCGTCTGGAGTGCTTTGGTAAATTATATGGAGACTGTACGATTTCTGGATGTGTTGCAGCTGCCAGTACAAGCCACGTGCCCTCCTGAAAATGGTTGAATCCGAGATGTAGCTTTAAATAAACATTGTTCCGTGAAAACCTGCCTGTGTGCTCACTTCCATCAGCTTTGAGAATCCCATCCCAGTGTCAACGCTTCCAGGGGCTGCTCACCTGAAGGCTAATGGGAGGGCGCGGAGACCGTGCTGGGCCTGGGTCACCATGAGACCCTCCAAGCATGGTTCCTCCCTAGTCACATGTGGCCCCGGGGAGCTTCAGGCTGGGCTCTTTGGCATCTTCTAGAGCAGACAGCCGCTGCCTTGGTCCTCAGCCCCTAACCCACCTACCTGTCATCCGCCATCCTCTGGTAGCTCTGCTTTTGTTCCTATCCTTTGTTATTCATGCAGATGCCGCGTCCTACCCGAAGGAGTTGATGCTTTCTCCTGTTGTGAAGCTTGAAATCTATAATTGTTGAGACTTCTACTACCTGACTTTGATAGTAGCCATGGCTGAGAACCACCAAAGAAAACTGTTCAGAAATGCACAAATACGTTCTAGAATGCTACTATATTTTTTCAGGATCAAATTTTTAATTTCCAGGGCAGCCCCAGTGGCGCAGCGGTTTGGCGCCGCATGCAGCCTGGGGTGTGATCCTGGAGACCCGGGATCGAGTCCCACATCGGGCTCCCTGCATGGAGCCTGCTTCTCCCTCTGCCTGTGTCTCTGCCTCTCTTTCTCTCTGTGTCTATGAATAAATAGATAAAATCTTTTTAAAAAATTTTAATTTCCATTGAACATTTACCTAAATTGCCAGCAGGTGGTACAAGTGTCTGTTGTGTTTGCCCATCTCTGTGCAACAGAAAAGGAAGTTTGCACTGAGGAGTTTGCACTCTCCTCCCCCCAGCAGAGTACAGCATCACAGTCCAGGCTGAGCACATTTGTAAGAGCCCCTGGTTTGGCTGGAAAGGTCAATGTGTGAGCAACAAGAAGAGACATTGAGCACCGGTGCTGCTGAAACACATGCTCTTGTACATTGCCTGTCTTTAATTCTCCATAACTCTGTGAGCCACGTGGTAGCCTCGTTTTTTGGATCAAGACATCTGGAAGAATCCAATTCCTAGTCCTGGGTGAATCCCAGAGTGAGTTGTGGGGCACAGTCCATAGTCTCCTTGTCACTGTGCCTGCACCTTCTTATAGCCTGTCACCTCCCCACATGTGAAGAGCACAAACGAGTGGCACAAGGTCTGTCAAACTAGCCACTTGGTTTATGAGCAAGTGAAAAATGAAGTTTAAAAAAATGCACAAAAGCGAAGACATGGAAGCAAGCCAAGTGCCCGTGGACAGATGGAGGGATAAACCAAATGTGCAGACAACACAAAACAAATGTTACTCATCCTTAGAAAGAGGCAAGTTCTGACGCGGGCATCAACGTGAGGCTTGAGGATGCTGTATTGAGTGAGACGAGCCAGTCCCAAGAAGACAATACTGTAAGATCCCACTTATATGAGATACCCCATCAAACTCACAGAAACAAAAGAGAGCAGTGGGCAGCAGGCTTGGGGAGAGCGGGAAATGGGGATTATATGACAGCAGTTTTGGTTCTGCAAGATGAAATGTTTCAAGGTTGTGTGCACGATTGTGTAAATATACTCAATGCCACCAAACTGTATACTAGGAAACGGTTCCACGGAAAATTTTGTTGTATGTATTTTGCCACAGAGGGAAATAAATAAAAACAACACCAGTGTCTAGACAACCAGGGACCAGGCTGTTCTCCCCACTTGTGAACCCCGTGGACTCGGGTTGAGGCATGGCATCTACCGCCGCACACACCATGCTGGATCTGAGGGCCTATCCTTTCCCCAGTGCGGGACAGGCTCTGCCATGGGACCCATGCTCTTATCAAGTCCAAAATCCAAAAAAAAAAAAAGTAAAAAAAAAAAAAAAAAGTCCAAAATCCACAGGTAGCCCCAGAATCACCTCCTCCAAGTCATGAATCACTATCATGTGAGCCACAGTATCCTCTTGGATTCAGACTTAAAATGCCTCCTAAGGATATGTTTTTAATGATTCAGATTACCTTCTGATTTATGATCATAAACAGGATGACTAGTTTTGGATTGAGGGAAAGATGCATTCACATAGTAAAAGCTAATGTGAAAGTAATTAGTTTATTGAGGTACCAACCAGTGTGTTGTTGACAAGTGAGGATTGTGGTTTACCTTAGTGATAGTTAAGGAGGAATTATTTAGGAGCACCCCTGGCTGGCTCAGTGGGCAGGATACCCACGGAGATCACTTTAAAAAACAAAATCTTAAAAAAAAGAAAAAGATATATTTATATTCATTTTTAATTGTTTTAAATGGCATATTTGCAAGTGAAACATTCTGCTTAAAATCCTTTCGTGGTTTGTTTGTTTGTTTGTTTGTTTGTTTTCTGATGGAGGATGTCAGAGCTTTGGAAAGACTCACATAACGAGCTCCTCTACGCCAGCTTTGCCTTGGCTGTCTCGTGCCCCGCTTTGTTTAACCTGTGGTCCCCACCTACTTCTCATACTTCTCCATCAATATTCTTGATAGCACAGTGTGGCTGAGCTATTCCAAAACAGGGACTTATAAATGTTAAATGAAAAGCTTTCTTCAATTGTAAAAGCATGCATGCTCATATGAAAAAATGTTTACTGTGCATAAAAGAAAAAAGTTGAGTATCTATCTAGTTTTTGGTGATTCCCTAATGCTCTTAGAACGTCACAAAAGTTGCTCAATAGAGTGTGTGTACAAGGCTGCCCACTGCCCCCCAGCCGCAGCTCTGGGCAAGCCCCTCATGTGCAACCACACTCCCACTGGACCTGTCTGCCTGAACTCCTAGGCAGACTGGCCATAGACTCCTGGAGACAGTGTTTGCTCACAAACTGTGGTGGACGGTCAGCATCCTAAGGAACAGGCTGGTCCCTCTGTCCCCCAGCCAGCACTGAGAGTCTCACTGTCCAAAGAGAACCACCATGGGATCCCTGGGTGGTGCAGCAGTTTGGCGCCTGCCTTTGGCCCGGGGCGTGATCCTGGAGACCCGGGATCGAATCCCACATCAGGCTACTGGTGCATGGAGCCTGCTTCTCCCTCTGCCTGTGTCTCTGCCTCTCTCTCTCTCTCTGTGACTATCATAAATAAAAAAAATAAAATAAAATAAAAAAAAAAAAAACAAAGAGAACCACCATATAGTGTGGTGACCAGAGAGAGTAGGTATAAGGTTTCCATAAAGCACAATTGGAGCATTTCGAGGAAGTTCACCAAAGTGTTTAGCAAGGAAATAGCAGGAGAAAACCAAACCATTCACTCAAGTTCAGAGGTGAGAGCTGGTACAGAGGGGGAGGGAGAGTGGTTAGATTTGGTTTCTGATCAAGGGTCATTTCGAGGAAGGAATTGGCTGCTGCCCCTCCCCTCTGCACCTCATCCTTTGGGGTTTGGCTGCCTTTGGAGGCTCCTGACTCCCACAGGCTTGGCTTCCTGTCCCTGCTCACATGACAGGTGTTGACAAACCAAACAGGGAACCCAGGTCTATCCACCCCCGTGGAGGTGAGTGGGCCAGGCTCCCGCCCACGAGAGATTGGGAAAAGAACCATTCAGGTGGTCACCAGTGCCTGTGGGCCTAAGGCACATGGTAAGGACAGAGCACGTGCCCCACGTGATCTTGGAGTCGAGCAGACCAGGTTTACGGTCCAGGTGAGCCCCTTAACCAACTCAGAGTCCTTGGACCAACCACTACCTCAAGCTCAACCTCATCCGTGAGCTGGCAAGAGCACTTACCTTGTAGCGTCATTAGGATGACAAAGAATATCCAGTTTGTGAGCACATGGTGGAGCGTCCACAGGCTGCAGCTATTACCAACAGCTCATTTTAACATACTCTTTCTACCAAAAAGGGGCTGTGGCCTTCAAGTGACCAGTAGGGCTGGTGGTGTCTTCTTTGCTGTCCACAGAGTTTGTTGCCCAGTTAATACCACACATGGTCGCAGGATCCTGCCTGCAGCCTAGTGGTCTCCAGCACAGAGACTAACACTGGTTGTGCTGTGGGGGGACCTGGGAGTGCCCACTCAGGCCACAGACACCCTGAGCCAGAGACCTGGGGCTGGAGCCCAAGCTGCTCCTGACCCTCAGACCTGCCCACGGAAATGATCCGCCAAAGGACGCCATACGTCCTCAGGTGTGGAGCTCCCACAGCACCCACATCGTCCTAGAAATGGCCACGGTTCATAGTCACTCCTGAGCTCCATGACCATCTTCCTCGGAGCCATCTGGGAGGCTTGCTTTCTATGCCCACATCAGACCCGCTGAACAGGGGTCCCTGTGGATGCCCACGGGATTTTGGATGCCCACGGGATCCGCAGGGAGCCGCAGGCAAGTGGCTCTACAAGCGGGTGTCTGCCCCTCATCTCTCACTGGGCACAGACTCCAAGATGTCACACTTACAACATCCAGCATTCCAAAATCCCTATTGCACAGCACATCAGCTTAGCAACCAAAATAGAACGCAGTTGTCTTCTCAATGAATTCTATTCTGCAGAATCATAGTGAAGCTTCCATTATGCGCAGTGAGATTTGTGAACGCTGGCAACTCTATTAAGAGATCTGAAGTTCTCTTAGAAGAATGTCCTTAATTAAACAGTACATCTGTAGCACGAATGTTTTTTAATTTTTATTTATTTATGATAGTCACACAGAGATAGAGAGAGAGGTAGAGACATAGGCAGAGGGAGAAGCAGGCTCCATGCACCGGGAGCCCGACGTGGGATTCGATTCTGGGTCTCCAGGATCGCGCCCTGGGCCAAAGGCAGGCGCTAAACCGCTGCGCCACCCAGGGATCCCAGCACGAATGTTTAATGACTTTACTGAAAAACTTATTTTACTCGTTTTGAATCCTCACCTAAACAACTGGTGTGAAATAAGACACGGCTAAGGTGTTTGTGTGCTCAGTGACACACACTTGCAGTAGGCAGGGACTTCCATGAGGACACTGGGGCAGGTCAGCACCCGGAGACAGCACAGGGTTAGGTCATCGGTCATCACCATACCAGCACAGGCGGCATGTGCGGAGGGGGGGGCTAACCCTCTAGCCTGGCCTTTGCACAGCCCAGCTGCGGCAGGAAGCCGGAGGCCTCCAGCAGCAAGCAGTGGGTCTCCTGCCCCTGGCCCGGGCATCTCTCGGGTGTGGACAGTCCTGGACGGAGGAGAGTTCTCTCCTCAGCGTCTGTTCCCATAGCTGGTGGCCCTTTGCCACCTCCAGGAATCACTCACTCACAGCACCCCCTAGTTCTGGTGGAAGGAGCCTCAGGACCATGTCACCCTGATGGTGACACTGGAGAGAGATGCACCTCCTTCTGTTTCCGGCCTGCTCCCACACTGGCACGGCCCACAGTGGCCACCCGGGGGGGACATCTGCTTCCTGCCACACTTCAGGCTGAACGGAGGCCAACCTCAAGGAGATGTGGCCCGCAGCTCATCCTGGGCCTCGGACTGCCAGCCCAACTCACATCAGTCCTCGGCTGCCCAGCCCAGAGCCGTTGGCATGACACCCCTGGTCCATGGAGCACCCACACGATGGCTCTCCTCTGTTTGGAAGATGTGGGGTGGCCGTGCCCTGGGTCTTTCCTGCCAAAGACCCTTTTCCAGAGGGGACACGTTTGGCTGATGATCGGGAGGGTGGGGTTGCCTTTGTGACACCATTCACATGCCCCCCACCCCCATACAACAAATAGTTTTTTGATGAATAACTGCCCTCCCTTCCTCCCTGACACGCCCATCGCAGGGCCACAATGATAAACATGGCAGCAGTATCCACGCCCTTCCAGAAACCCCACGATTCATTTTGGGAAACATTTTTATAATTCAAGTCTTTCGAGAAATTGCTCATTTCTTGAAACTATCTCTTTTTAGAGGTAGCTCAATCCTGCCGGGGGCGGGGGGGGGGGCTCCCCACGTGGTCCTGAGCTTGACGCTGTGTTTCTCCAACCCTTCCCTCTCTAAGCAGGCAAGTCTTTCCCCTAAACAACACAGGGCCCCAAACCATAATTACATCTCAAGCATATTTTTAGAAATTATTTATTTCAAACATGTACAATTTTCACTTTGAATGCAAAATAGCTGATAAAAAGAGAAAAATATTGAAAAACATTATACTGACCCTTTGCCCCATATACAGACATCAGCCTTTGGTATTTGCTTTCAGGTAGTTAGGTAAAAAAATTTTTAAAAATTAAAACTATTATTTTTCTTTAAAAAAAGGTAAAGTTGAGGTATTATATTTAACAGATGTGTGATACCCATCCAAACACAGTTTCTCTGCTAATTAACAGCCTTGCTAACGTGCTGTTCCAATCCTCTTCCTAAAGCAGACATTCATTTGAGCATATGTTCATAAAACTGGCAGCATTCCTTAATAATCAGTAAGGTTGTCATAGAAACTCCCTGGCACTGCCCCCAGGCCACCCCAAGGACACAACGCTAGCAGAACCTGCAGAGGATGCACAGGGGTGTCTGGCACAGAGCCTGAGCCAGCTGGCCTGCCTTCCAGCAATAGCCCCGCTGCCAACTGCCACATGGGAGAGCTGGCATGACCTCGGAAGGGCCACCCATTGCCCCTGCTTCTCCAAATGAAGGCACATTTCTCACCAACTCTACCTGAAACTGGATGTCAGACTCTTCCCCAAGTGGGTCAACCTTCAGTACCTTTGATGAGGGGATATAGCTCAGCTGGGCAAGATATTCCTAAACATTCTGCAGGAAACCCACAGACATACCATGACCACGTCAAGCCTGCCCCACACGGCTCTTCTCACCAGCGGGAGGCTCCCAACATGGTTCCAGTGGCAGCTGCCACACCTCATCACGGTATCCTGCCCCTGGGATAGCAGGGGACTGGCAGAGGTTCTGTGAGCCCAGAGCCTGGCACACAGACCTCAAGGTCAAGACCTCGTCAGAGCAAAGAGCTCTCAGAGTTACCAAAAGCTTTGTAGGTCTATTCAATGCTACCCACTTGAAGTTTCAGAAACATTTCCATTAATGCTACAAGAATTACTGACCACATTAGTTGAGACCTTGACCCAGCATATTTTCAACTTTTCTCACCCAGCAAGAAGAGCTGTCATCTCAGGTCTGGCTGTGGTACAGGGGTCAGGTGAGTAACACCCCTCTCGAGGGAAACAGGTGCCCTGTAGGACATGGGGGAGGTCGGTTGAGGCATGCTCACTGACAGGGTTTCGAGATTCCAGCGCAAAGCCCAGCAGGTGCACTTGAGCACACTGAGCATGACCTACAATCCAGAGAAAAATACTTTTCCTTCATTTTCACTAGCTTATAAAGAAATAAAGGGAAAACACCCTCTCCAATACTTTAAAAAAAAAAAAAAAAGGCAGTTTCATTACAATAATAATGAAAGTAACAACAGGAGATCAGAGCAGCGCCTGCGCTATCTGTTTCATCTTCCGCCACCCCTGGGGCCTGGCTCTGGTGGCACTCTTGGAAAAGAAGAGGCTTCTCGTGCACAGTCTCATTTGTGTATTTCTCTTTAACAGCATTTTTGCTGTTCTCAAACTTTAGAGAAAAACAACAACAAACACCTGCCTCACTTCTGGCAGCATCAGGACCCAAAGTCACACACAGAACCGCCCGGCCGTGGCGCCAGAGCACACAACCGATGGGACCCAGCAAATAGTCAATAAAGCATGGCTCTCCTCCTCCTGTCGCCACCTGTCGCCACCTGTGCGCCACTGTGCTTGTTTCTCCAAAAAGACAGGCTACTAGAAAAGTCTGTGGTCTGGTGACTTCTTAGGTGGTCACAAGGCTGACTTTAGTCACCGCTTCACTCTGGGACATCCCGTGCGGTGACCACACACATCCCTGAATTGGCAAGGCCACACTCACAAGTGTGAGTAGCCACCCCACCACAGCAACACACATGGTGACATACTCGGTCAGTGCCCTAATCCTACCCAACCTGAAGCAAATTGAGGAGTCACGTAAGAGGATAACCCCAAGGGAGAGGATGGTGTGACAAGGCCTTGGACAACCTGGGGCTCAGGGGTGGACGCTGGATGCCGTGTTCACAGCTGCCAGGACGGGAACAGCGTGCCCCCAGGTTACAGAAGACACACACTATGTTTTCATGTTTCACTATGTTTTTTAAGACAAAAACAAGATGTAGAATGAAACCAGACTCTCTGCTTTAAAAGGAAAACTGTGTTTTCTCCCTTTTCACTTGACTGTTTTGTGCTAAAAAGGTTACTAAGTTTTTCCCCCCAAGTTATTCATACATTGACAGTGAGCACAGGCTCTCCCACTCTCTCAACATAAAACAACAGGTGTTTCTTTCTTTCTTTCTTTCTTTTTTTTTTAAAGCAAGTTAAAATGCATTCTTGCCAGGATCTTTTTGTCTTTTCACATTAACATCATCTTCCCTTGTTTCTTCGGCTCAACTGAAAACAAAGTCGTGGCAGCAGGAGTACAGCAGCCGCAGGCCTGGACCCCCAAGGCAGAAGCCCCCTGCAGCCAGCTCTCCTCCCTGGGAACAGGGAGGCCTGTCCCCATGACCCTCTTCCTCTTGGTCCCTCCTCCTGAAGTCCTGGGATCCCAAGAGGGGAAGTAGACTAGTGCACCTGCTTCCGGATTCAGCAAGTGCCTGGGTCACCATTCACATTCAGCAAAATGCTAATGAGGAACTAATCACAACTGCATGCCAAACCCACAGGCCCTGAGATTCTCAGCGATACCTCTGTGCTGATTCCAGGTGTGGGGAAGAAGGCAGGTGCTTCTCCCATCCTCAGACCTGGAAAGACTGAATCGTGAAAGCAGAGGTTCCACAGACAAGCTGGGAGGTGAGGCTGTGCCGGGAGCTGCCAGGGGCGTCTCAGCAGGAAACCTGCCACCTGCTGTAGGCTGCAGCTTGTGCGCGGCAACCACCCGGCTCTGCCCACCTGAGTGTCCTGCCCCCTCTGGGCACCGGCATGGACTCCAGCTCCTTTAGGCACTTGGGAAAGGAGGGTTCCAAGACTCAATCACCTCTTCCTTCTGAACAGAGGCAGCAAGCAAACCTGTTTCAAGAAGTGAAGCACCTTGCACGAGGCCCTCCTGCACAGGCAGAGCTCCAGGCCCCACGCCCCTGAGATGAGTTGGTTTGTGCTTCATTGTTCACACAGCTCAGCAGGTCTGGCGCCCTGCTGGCCAGGCGCCACCCAGCCAGCTATCTGGGGAAGAAGTAGTCTGTATTGCTGATGTCGTAGGGGCTCTGTGGGCCCCTGGCATCCGGGTGGCTGTGCCTCGAGGTGTTGTCAGACCCAAGGCTGCTGGGGGACACTGGTGGGGAGATGAGGGGCACACGAACCGGGGTGGGCTTGGGCCTCTCAGGGACCAGCTGTCCCAGAGAATACGGCGGGTGCACGCTGGCCTTGCCTTCCTTCAGGGCATGCAGCTTCCACGTCTTCTTGAACCTTCACAGGGACACACAAACACAAATCATACACATGTTTAGTTCCCCCATGACAGACCTGCTCTGGTGGCCTAGCACTCCCGGCTTTTGGCTCAAGAGTTACAACAATTTATTCCGTCACTGGGAGGTTGGTTACACAATACCCTGAGGAACCAGGGGTATCATGGTCCGACTTAGAGATGGGGAAACTGAGGCTCGCATGGCCATAAGTGTCCTTCTATAGCCCTGGGGACTTGGTCGGTCCTATACCAGAGGCTGCCCACAGGCCACAGGCCCACAGGCCCACAGGCCCACATCACTGGCCCCAAATCCATTCGCTTAAAAAAGAGCACATATTCTTTTAGCGCGGAAGGAACTCAGGCCTCTCAGCTGGGCTGAGGTGGGCAGGGCACAGCAGCAGCAGGAAGGGCTGCCCCCCCCTCCTGCTCCCAGTCCCCCAGCACTCGGCCCACTCCTGCCACCCCGCGTGGGCACCCCTGGGGCACGAGTGAGTCATCTGGCAGGAAAGTGGATGTGACACAGGAAGGAGATAAACATCTCTCTGATCACAGCTTCCTTGCCCTGCTCGGCTCTGAGCCCTCAGTCAGGGCTCAGGAACCAAGACAAGTCACTCTGCCGACCAGAGAACCATTAGCTGGCAACAGTCATCTCCTGAGATGTGTCAGGCCTGCGCTGGGGAAGCACCCCTCGCCCTGCCTCCCACTGTCACCACCAACTCCCACGCAGGCCCAGACGCTCCCCCAGTCCCTTCTCCAGGAAGGGCTTGGAGGCAGGAGGGAAGCCAAGGCCAAAAACAAGTTTTGGGGGTTTTCCTTGGGTTTCTTTTTATATCAACAGGCTATTCCTGTCGTGCTGATGATAAATCATTGATAGTTGGCTCCCAGCCCATTATCCAAATGGAATAAACAACGTGCAGAATGGGGCCGAGGGCTCCCCACCTGGCAGAGAGTACAGCAGGGGCGCTTCCCACAGCTCCGCTGGGCAGGGTCCTGGGGGTTAACACCCTCCCTCGGGACCCCAGTATAGACTGAGGGCAGGGGGCACTCTCAGACCCTCTGGCCCAGGAATCCACTTCTGGGAACAGAGCCTAAGGAAGTTCCAGAGCCGCGGGAAAAGCTTTATGCACAAAGATGTTTAGCACAGAGTTGTCTGTGAGAGCGAAACCACCACCAATAGGAGGTTGGCTGAGAGGCCTGGGTACATCCGCTTAACGGCGCCTGCAGCTAAGGTGAGGGTTACAAAGAAATGAGATAATGCGAAAAAAAATGCTTATGTTATAATTGACACTAAATTTAAAAGGCAGGACTGAGAGTTCTAGATGCAAAATAATCACAGCTACATAAAAACAAGACACTGGGCCAAGGAAAGAGCCTCAGGAAACTCACCTGAACCTAAAAAATTCTTCATCTGGATTCAAACTGCAAGGGTGTGTTCACTTCGTGCAAGCTCGGGGATGTGTGTACTTTTCTGTGTGTTTGCAAGATTCTGATCACATTTGCATGTTAAAAATTAACAGTCTTTGGATAATTCATGATGTTTTTCTTTTATTTGTCACTATTTTTTTTTAAGATTTTATTTATTTATTCATGAGAGACACAGAGAGATAGAGCCAGAGACATAGGCAGAGGGTAAAGCAGGCTCCATGCAGAGAACCCGATGTGGGACTCGATCCCAGAACCCCAGGATCATGACCTGACCCAAAGGCAGACACTCAACCACTGAGCCCCCCGGGTGCCCCTGTTTGTCACTATTTATCAAATCAGCATATACCACAATGAAGTCTCTGTTGACATTAGCTAACCCACAGGGAAAGCAGTGTCTGACCTCTTTTTTTCCAAAGCAAGTAACTGGATGTATAACTGAGAAAAATGAGCTTTGCTTCTTCTGAAATAGTTTGAGTGAATAAGATGATTTTGAAAAATCACTAAGGTCAGGGGCGCCTGGGTGGCTTAGTGGGTGAAGCTTCTGCCTTCAGCTCAGGTCGTGATCTCAGGGTCCTGGGGTCGAGCCCTGTGTCAGGCTCGCTGCTTATCGAAGAGTCTGCTTCTCCGTCTCCCTTTCCCTCTCCCCCTGGTCATGTTCTCTCTCAAATAAATAAATAAAATCTTAAAAAAATAATAAAAAATAAAAATCACTAAGCTCAAAGGGACTTTGGTAGCAGCCAGCCTGGGGGTGTCCACAGCTGGCTCTGCTCTGGCCTGAGAAGGGGACTGGTGGGCCAGGGACGAGGGAGGGTGGGACCCTGCTGCCAGACTTCACACCTCAGCCTCTTCCTCTATCTTACATATTGCGCTTCACAATGTTTTGCTTAAAGAAAACATTCTGCAGCCAAAACAAAATTTTAAAAACATAACAACCATCACTTCTAAACAAGTCACAGGTAGAAACCAAGACCTAGTGAGAAGTGACATAGAGAGCTGCCCGTTCACAGCCACATCTGCGGCACCAGGAGCAGCCTGTGCCCCCACCCTAGAGGTGGGGGCGTAGCTGGTTTTCAAATACTAGAATGAGGCACATAGTTAATTCACAGTGATTTAAACAGGCACGCCCGCAGGAAGTCCTCACTAAAGTGCAGGTCCATTCCAGATAAATACACAGAAAACCAATTCTCGGCTTTGAAGACCCTATTTCTCAGTGCCTCATAGCATAAACCACAGAAAGGGCCCTGGCGGGGCACAGGGCGTGGTGCAGGAGAACTACACCCCCACCTGGAGTCACAACACTGCTTCAGAAGATGCCACACCTGTTTTCAGACACATATAAGTGTCTTTTAATTATCACTAGTAATTGTGGGAAAATACTTAGGAAATACTATGCTTTGCTTGATATACAAAATAAACGTATTACATAGATAAAACGGACTGGCAGGATGTCATATCCTGCGTGTTGCAGTGTGGCCATTCCAGTGGTCACTGAGGCTCTTCCGAATTCCCAGTTTCCCCAGGTTTATATACCTTTCGACATGTGGGCTTTGGGAAAACGGGAAGCCACCAGGCTAGCAAACAAATCACTGAACACTGTCAACACGCGGCACCTGCCCCATCTGTGCCTCCAGGGGCTCTGGTTGTGTAGCAACCGGCTGGTGTCCAAGCACCATCAGCAGATTAGCAAACAAATGTTTATGAAAAACAGGGTCGGTTCCCAACCTAAAGCTTCTCTTTCGATGGTTCAGAGCACACCAAGATGGCGCTGCTTGTTAAGGAAGCCACTGGCCAACACAGGATGGAAGGGACTAGCTGGGCACCTCTCTTAGCTGACGGCCGTTAGTCTGGTGGGCAGGAACTCTTGGGACATGGGTTCTAGTCCTGGCTCCACTAGTAATAAGCTTGTGTCCTTGGGCGAGTCATCTCACCTCTCAAAGCTTTTCCTCATCTGTCAAATTAAAGAATTGGACTACCTGACCTGTAAGGCCCTATCCAAAGAGCATGAGCTTTGGGCTGGGGTCTTGGCTTTCTCGGCACCAGCTGTCATGACCTCGGCTCTTCCAGCTCCCATCTCCTCATCTGCCAAGTGGAAACCCTGACAGTTACTCTATAGGGTCTGTGGTGGCTTATAAGAAAGGTCCTTGGAAGCCCAGACAAGAAAGAGAAACAACATAGAAGTAGGTGCTGGAAGGGGGACCACGAATCCCTCCAAAGGCAGGAGGAAGACCCCAGAATGCCAGCACAGCCCCCCTCTGGTCCAGAGGTGTACGAGACCGCAAGCACTCAGCCCCTCCAAGGACCAACCTCCACACACTTGGAGGCTTATCTTCTGTACACCCTCAGACAGCTTGCTCACCACTACACTGGGACAACAGAGTGGACACAACCCTGGACACAGTTTGAGATGTCACCTTGCCAATCTTCCAACCCAGATAACTTGAGTGGCAAAGCTGTGGCTCAGAGTCTCCATGGGGATCCCATGTATGTGGAAATCTAACCCTCCCTTCCCAGACACCCCAAAACCTCCCCTCACAGTCACTGGTGAGAACCCCTGAAAGCCACGCATGAGGCAAGAGAAGGAGGGACAAGTCTGAAGTTCCTCCTGCGCTCGGGCAATTGTCGCTGTGAGCTGCCATCTGAGCCAAGACCCAACCTAACCTCCCCAGATCTTCAGCATGTGCAAAATTGCTCGTTCCTGTGCTCCAATCATGAACTCTGGAAGGTTCCTTACTGCCCACATAGGAGGAATACTGTTGGCTGACTCTGCAAGCTAGGGAATAGTGACCAAACCAATGGTGCCCAGCTGGAGAGATGGAGACGTGGGCACAGCACCAATGCAGCCCAAGTGTCTCTCCACCTTCAGCAGGACTGAGCACTGACAGGGCCCCTCTAGGTCAGCTGGTTTTGAGATACAGAATATTCCCAGGGGGTCTGGCCAGGCACTCAGACTTGCCAGGCACTCAGACTTTCATGGTGCTTCTCATGTGGCCCTGCCACCACTCTGGTCTATGACTTTTGGAGGATAGGTGAGGTCTTATCACCTACAGCCCCTCAAGCCTAAGGAGCTCCCTCCATATGGGACACACGCCCTCCCCCTCTAGGTCTGTCAAGCAGGCTTTCTGGCCCCTCTGGGTCTGCACAATTTTTCAACATCCGAATTCCAGGGGGCCCATCACAGCATCCTCCCCACCCCACCTCCCACACTGGCAGGGATCAGAATTGTCTACAAACACATCTGCCTGCGGTTTTCACAGGCACCTTGACCTCCATGGTCCCAAACTAGAATCACTGCCCTACCTGGTGGTCTCCCCTGCACCCAGCATCTCCGAGATAGTAACAACACTGCCATCTATACAATTGCCGAGGCCAGAGTCTTGAGGGTCACCCTGGACGTTCCCCCATCTTTCCTTCTCCTCATCTAATCTGTCATCCAATCTTGTCAGTTCCTCCTCTAAAACAGAATCCAAATCAGGTCACACCAGCCAGATAAGGGGCAGAAGGCCACCCCTGGCCACCGCCAGGACCTCACTTACCTGAGGACAATGCCGACACACAGGAGTGTCCCGAAGGCCAGGCTTCCTCCGGCCACCAGGAAGGTGGGCAGCGGTGCTGAAGAAGAATCTTGCACTAGAAGAAAGAAGACAAGGAGGAGGAGAAGGAGCAGAAGGAAGAGGAAGAGAAAACCACTCAGCTGCCTCAAAGGAATGTCAGCCCTAGAGGAGGAATTGGCTCTGTGGACCAACAGGCCATCGGAGGAGCTGGCCCCCCGCAAATCTGACCTCAGGCTCCCACCACATGACAGGAGAGACACCTGAAGCTCAGAGCCACTTGTCAGAGCAGCCTTTCTGGCGGCGTCCAGCCTGTCCCCACAGGGCACAGGGGGTGCAGGACACCAGGGCTTCACAGACTTCATCGACAGCAGCTCCACCAAGGATGCCATCAGAGTTCAGACAGGTTACATCAAGTTTCCTCCACAGGACATCGTGCCTTCTTGGTCACCCCACTCAGTGCTCAAGCCCCAGGAGTGAATTCCCTGAAAGCCGGGACCCCCTGTGTCTTTTCTGCTCTAATGCTCCTAGCTGCTCACATGGAGCCCAGTGCAAAGCAGGCTCTCCACAAATATCACCAAATAGACGAAGGAACAATTGGCTTCACAAGCAGCCATGTCCATCCATGGAGAGGCCTTTCCCACAGCTGACAGAGAGGCTCTGGGTGGCACACCGGCCACTCCAGAGAGGCCATCATGCTCCCTTGCCAGCACTGCACACACTTGCAGGCTCGAGGACTCAGGATTCTAGCTCGTCTGCCCACGTGGCATCCACTGCGGATGCTGGTGCCACCTGACAGTCACCACTTCCAGGGCCCACGGGATGTAGCTTTCAGAAGTCCAGACTGGGCCCAGGCTGCAAGGACAGCTTTCTCCCATCATAGCCTGCATCTCTTGGCAGAGACAGTGGTTTAACAGAGGCCGTGGGATTGGCTTCCTCATTGACGGATACTTCACCATCTTCGGTATTTGTTCCTTTCTCCCTTCAACAAATACTTAGGGACTAGTTACCACCATGTGTCAGAATTTGTTCCAATGTCTAAGCCTTGGGGATACAGGATGACAGAAAACTCCTGCCTTCAAGGAGCTTACTTTTTTTTTTTTTTTTTTAAGTAGGCTCCATGCACAGTGTGGAACCTTATGTGGGGCTTGAACTCATGACTCTGAGATCCATATCTAGGCTGAGACCAAGACTTGGATGCTTTATCCACTGACCCACCCAGGTGCCCCCCTGGATCTTACATTCTAATCAAGGGAGAGACAAACAAATGAACATGAAATATTACCTCAGTAATGACAGGGCAATGATGAAAAGTAAAGCATGGGAAGAAGAGAGTGACGGGGGGCTCTGTCAGACAGTGTGGCCAGGACAGGACTCCCTGACAAGGGAGTGTCTAAGCAGAGACCTGGATGTACAAAGCACCTGGCCAACTGGAGGTTGGAGGAAGAGCATGCAGTATGTGCAAAGGCCCTGAGGTAGAGCAAGGAAGGCAGAGTGAGTGACAGGGAGAATGCGGTAGGCAAAGTCTAAAGCTCTGACCCCACAGAGAACAGAGCTTGGATTTGTGGTTTCAGTCACTTTGGCTGCTGGTGGGAAAAGCATCTGCTGGGTGTTAACAGGAAAAGCCAAGAGACCAGTAGGTAGCTGCTAACGTCCTGCAGGAGGAGAGGCCATAGAGGAGGGCCCAGGAACTGGTGGGGGAGGTGGTGAGAAGTGGTAGCTCCCAGATGTGTCTGGGGAATAACAGGGCCTGCTGACCCCCAGCTTCTGCAACCCAGAGAATGAGCTGCCAATCACCAGGATGAGGAAGACATGAGAAAGGAGAGGAGGCATGAGGTGCTGTTTCAGATTTCCAGCGAGCACGATACCAAGTGCACACATCAACCAGACGGCTGCATACATGAATCTGGGTCATGAATTTGGGAGTCATCAGCCCACAGATGGCCTCTACGGAGACGGGGCTGGATGAGCTCAGCCCCCCGAGGGCCCCTCCCCTACAGCAGCCCTGGAGCTGCGCCCTTGCTTCCACCTCCCCATACCCTCTAGGGGGACACACCCCCTGAGGTCTCTAAAGTCCACCTTGCTCTATCTAGGCCTCTGTTTTGGCCCATCTCCCTGGCTGCCCTCTTTGAGCCTGACCTCAGAGCAGACCCTGGAGATCAGGGGTGCGGGGTTGCTGAGCAGATCTGAACCTCAGTCTGTTAGCAGGTGCTACCTAGCGTGCTCTGCCAAGGCTCACAACTGGGACAGTGCAGCATGGACATCAGGTGGGGCCAGAAATCTGCCCAGGGAAGGGTGGTGAGCCAAGGGCTTCCTCAGAAAGCCAAGAGCTGTCAGAGGAAGCTGCTCCAGGGCTGAAGCTCCGGAGTCGGAGCTCTGGGAATCCCACACATATAGGACCCCTGATTTTTCTTGATGCTTTGCTGGTCTTGTAGGTGTAGGAAAGCTAAGCGCTGAAATCAGGTGTGCCCCCAAGTAATGGTATCCCCCAACACGGCTTCCATTTCAGACTCTGGCAATATTGTTTGTGGCACATGTATTTGTGTTCTGGGCCACCCTTCTCATGGTTCCCTCTAACATATTTCCACTAACAACATCAGACTTGAACATCCAGAGTAGTAACAGAACATTTCTGCCAATGCTCCTTGTCTTCTACAGACTGGCCTCCTGGCAACATTTCCAAGTAAGAAAGGGGTTTTCTGCGGAGAAGACTTTTGTGCCCCTGAGACCACTGGAAAAAAACACCCAGTCCTTACCTGGGAGGCTGGTTGCATTTGCAATATCTTTAGAAATATTATTTTTATTGTCTTCATTAGTGGTCGGTGCCTAAAAGAGAGATTCCCCCGGTAAGTTGGTGTCTGCAGATTCCACCTTCAGCCCCAGC
This sequence comes from Canis lupus baileyi, assembly GCF_048164855.1. Lineage (NCBI taxonomy): Eukaryota > Metazoa > Chordata > Mammalia > Carnivora > Canidae > Canis > Canis lupus. The sequence continues at coordinate 38,594,104 of NC_132843.1, read as the reverse complement.
TCGGCACCCACTCTGAAGCAAGCTTTCTATCTCAGCGACCTCTCCATTTCTGGCTTCTTGCCTCAACATCTCGACCACTCTGTGTGTTATCTGTATCTACACCCTATCTACTCAAGGTGGGATTTCTTCCCATCTACCTCTCCAGCATGAGCTTGGGGCACAGCACCTTCTCCAGAAAAGCTTCCCGACAGACTGGCTACAACAGCACCATTCCCCAGGTCCCACACCAGGGTACAGGTGCCCCATCTCCTGGGAAAACCACAGACTAGAATCCTGGACCCAACACTTATTGGCTCTGTGACCTTGAACAGACTTTGTAACCCATGTAGGAGTGTTTTCCTCCCTCCCAGGCACAGCCATCCTGGCTTTGCACCTCAGTTAGCATAATGATTGAACAAGATTGCAGGTGCAAGGCTCAGGGCAGAGCACGGCTGGGCCGGTCCTCAGCCAGCAGCCATCCCCATACCCGGGCTTGGTCAGGAGTCCTCTGGCCACACAGCACAAGTGTCCCTCGGAGCCACTTCTGCTGGGGGCTGCACAGCCCTGCGGCAGGTATGAGTAAGGTGCAAGGCCTAGGTTGCTTCCCTGGGCCGTCAAGCTCCAGGGAGAGCTGAGCCTCCCAGCTTAGCTGGTCCTTAGGGAATTGAGGACTACAGGAGGACACACAGTTGGATGGGAAACTGGATTACACAAAGACCTATTAAGCAGCTTCAGAGGTAATCCTCTTTCCAGAAAATTATGACACCAGGAGCCATAGAGGAAAGGCTCGGATAAACTGAATCTGAGCCACAGGCTAGGTAATCCATGGCACCCACCAGTCAGAGATGAGACGGCAGCCGTGAGCCAGGCCAGCACCACTCCACATGCCACAGGGGCCACAACAGGCCCGGGATGACGGCTCTTACCCTAGTTCACAGGGGCTTGAAGAGGGTGGGCAACGCCACAGCCACGTGTCCAGTACGTGGCAGAGCTGGGATCTAGGGCCAGCCCACCTCCCCCACCCCTAGATGCTGATACCTGACCCCTGACAAGGGCGGGAGCTCACCTGAGTGGAGTGGGGCAGCTCAGTCTCGGCTGCAGGGCTCCTGGATTCTGTGGGGGGAGAGTCTCTATTAATGAATGATTCATGGACCCTGATGGGCTTCAGAAGCAGAGAAAAGCTCATTGCCAAGTTATTTAAACGAGCCTGAGGTTAGACAACCAGATAGCCAACCCTAAAGGATCAGTTTTATAAATGAGGTTATACCCCTATGTTGCAATAGTTTTTAAAAATAAATTAGAAAAGGGGTCCCTGGGTAGCCCAGTTGGTTGAGGGTCCCACTCTTGGGTTCCGCTCAGGTCGTGATCTCAGAGTGGTGAGATGGAGCCCCATGTCGGACTCTGTTCAGCATGGAGCCTGCTGGAGATTCTCTCTCCCTCTCCCTCTGCCTGTTCCCCTACTCACGTTCTCGCAAATAAAAAAATAAATAAAATATTTAAAATTAGATAAATTAGAAATATATTGAGAATATAATGTTGTATGAAAAACCCAAGACAAGGAAAGGCTTAATCTGACCCAAAGTCCCTAAAGAATAGTATTTATATCATAATTTATCCTGTATGATATTATACATCATAACATGTTCACACACAAGAGGAAAAAAACACAAGGACACATCACCAGATATAAGCACTATTAACATCTTAATATTCTTCTACTACTGTTTTTGCAATAAAAAATATTTAAACAAGTTCTCATCCCTCTGGGTGGGTTTGATAGGCTTGGCCTGAGAAGGCATGTGGTTCGGGCACACATGCAGGCCCCTCCCCTCCTGGGAACAGTATTTCTGTATTTCTGCAGAAACCGCAAGCCCCTCCCCCGCACCCCCACCCCAGCAGCAGCAGGTCAAGCATCCAAGCAAGAGCAGGAAGGCGAGGCCAGCTCTGAGGCCAACGCAGGCCCAGGGGACCAGGAGCTGAACTGTGACAGGCAATGGGTGGAATGCACTGGATTTTAAAATATTTTCTTTTCAGTCTATCATTTTTCCATCAAGAAATTTAAAATACCACAGAAATGGTTTACACAAAGATGTGGAGCCTCCCTGAAGCAGGAGGACAATAAGGGGACAGAAGACCAGGTGACCCTGCCCCTCCCAGGAGAGAACCTCCAGCAGGACAGTGTCGTCCCCAGGACAGAGGCAAGCACACACAAGCAGCCCTGTAGCAGACCCCAGGGCCTGCGCACCTCCCTTGGTATAGAGGACACAGAGCCCCAACGTCCCAACCACACAGCACGTCAGCCCACAGTCAGTCCGGGGTAAACGGGAAGGCCCGTCTCCATTCGTTGCTACTCGCCCAACCCAGCGCAGGCTCAGTGGGGTGATGGAAGGAGCAGCAAGAGAGTATAGGCACGATGAAGGTCAGGGGCAGCCCTACACGGGGCTGCTGTCTACTCTCCCCCCTCAGCTCCAATGCCCCACATGGCATGTCGTCCGGAGAAGGATGTTTCACTGCTGCGGCTTAGATTTCTGGGTGTAAAGTGGGGATTTTATCTCAAATAACCCAGAATGAATACAATTTTTCTAATGCATAATAACTCTTACATAACAAGACTCTTTCAAAACTCCCTGAATGACCACGAGGACACTAGATTCAGACCAGTTGGTCCCCAGAGATGAACGTAAACAACTTTTGTATTGTTACAAATAATCATCATTTCCATTTCACAGAAAAGAATGCGGGGCTCGGGGAAGTACTTGTTACCACAAGTAACACGTCACCCACACTGTGTGCGGTCTCGGCACACCTGCTCCAGGTCTCACCTGCCCGTGCTTCTGTCGACGGCCCACCCCTGGGGTGCCCTGGGAAGCGGGCACGCCTCTTTCAGTTTTACAAAGACACGAGGCTCAGAAAGGCGTGATCAAAGTCAGGGAACACATGTTTTTTTCTGTTCAGGCAAAAGTATTTTATATTTCTAACTCCCACATTCATTGAGCACTTACTATGTGCCAATCTCCCCACTTCACGTAAATCAATTTGTTTGGTCTCCACAACAAAATTGTGAGGAAGTATCATTATTTTCCCCCACTTTACAGATGGGGAAACTGAGGCACCAGGAGGTTTAATAACTTGCCGAAAGTTTTGTAAGAAACAAGTGGCAAATCTTTCTGGCTCTAAAAATGAACTTTTTTTTTTTAAGATTTATTTATTTATTTGAGAAAGAGATGGAGGGAAGGAGGGAGGGGTAGAAGGAGAACTCCAGCAGACTCTGCGCTGAGCGCAAAGCCCAACGACCTCACAACCCTGAGATAATGACCTGAGCTGAAATGAAGAGTTGAATGCTTATCTGACTGTGCCATCCAGGCACCCTTGGACTTTTTTTGTTTGTTTGCTTATTTTAAAACCATCTCAAAAAAAAAAAAAAAAAAACACATCTCCAGGGCAGCCCTGGTGGCTCAGCGGTTTAGCACTGCCTTCAGCCCAGGGTCTGATCCTGGAGACCCAGGATCGAGTCCCACGTCGGGCTCCCTGCATGGAGCCTGCTTCTCCCTCTGCCTGTGTCTCTACCTCCCTCTCTCTCTCTGTATCTCTCATTAATAAATATATTTTTTTAAATCAAAAAAATCTCCAGATTGAACATTCCTTATCTTTAGGAAAAAAGTAGGAGCTGAGGTAGAAAACAGACGAGTTTCCTCTTCTTCCTAAAACATCTCCCTGGATTTGGAGAGCCTTTAAAGACCCCTGATGCCTGGTCCATCCCAAGATGCTGAGGCCATAGGTCCCAAATGACCTGAACAGATGACACTGAACACAGCTGAGTTCGGGAAATCCTGGATCCAATGGCTATCTATGGTCACTCCTGGTGGACGGCTGCACCCAACCTTCATTAGTGCCACATACCCTCTTGCTTTTTTTTTTTTTTTTTTTACTTTTTAAATCATCTTTCTGAAAAACTGTGTAGTCAGTAAAATTTCAGTTATGGAAAACTACTTAGAAAAGACTAATAGAAACATTAACTGTAGTTGCTACTGTATATCTTCCTTCCATGAATGTTTCCAAGATTAGAGGACATACTTTCATATTCATAACAAAATGAGTGAATGATAAGAGACAATGGGGCCAGGACGCCTAGGTGGCTCAGCGGTTGAGCATCTGCCTTTGGCTCAGAGCATGATCCCGGGATCCATTATCGAGTCCTGCATCAGGCTCCCTGCATGGAGCCTGCTTCGCCCTCTGCCTCTCTCTCTCTCTGTGTTTCTCATGAATAAATAAATAAAATCTTAAAAAGAGAGAGAGAGAGAGAGAGAGAGAGAGAGAGAGAGATAATGGGGCCCCTGGGTGGCTCTGTCAGTGAAGCATCTGCCTTCAGCTCAGGTCATGAGTCCTGGGTCCTGGGATGGAGTCCTGTGTGGGGCTCCCTGCTCAGTGGGGAGTCTGCTTCTCCCTCTGCTCCTCCTTCTGCTCACACACTCTCTCAAATAAATAAAAAATAAATAAATAAATAAAATCTTTTAAAAAAAAGATTGAAAGAGCACATGTGAAGTATTTTTTTCCCACATGAGTTTTTTTTTTAAGATTTTATTTATTTATTCATGAGAGACAGAGAGAGAGAGGCAGAGACATAGGCAGAGGGAGAAGCAGGCTCCATTCAGGAAGCCTGATGTAGGACTTAATCCCAGGCCTCTAGGATCATGCCCTGAGCCCAAAGCAGACACTCAACCACTGAGTCACCCATGCATCCCTCCCACATGAGTTTTTAAAACAAGAAACTCATTTCTATCAACTTGAAGATTGGTTTGAGTTCACTTCCTTGGGTCTTAGAATGGAGAAATCGAATATAAAAGATGACAGAGGCCTTTGTGACAGATAAGTAATCTTGTTCACGACACTGAACCTCTCCTAGACATTGTTTCTTCATTTCCGAGCAGGGCGGATGGCTTCCTCTCAGACATACATATGCTGAAAGTAGCACCTGCCTGGCACACAATATTTGCTTAAACACTGATCTGACTCTCAAAATTAGGAACACAGAACATCACAAGCCCAGGGATGAGATGCCCAGCATGATGACCACAGTTAATAATATTGCATTGCATATTTGTGTGTTTTTAAATATTATATTCATTTATTCATGGGACACACACACACACACACACACACACACATAGAGAGAGAGAGAGAGAGAGAGAGAGGCAGGGACACAGGCAGAGGGAGAAGCAGGCTCCACGCCAGGAGCCCAATGTGAGACTCGATCCTGGGACTCCAGGATCACGTCCTGGGCCGAAGACAGGTGCCAAACCACTGAGCCACCCAGGGATCCCCCTGCATTGCATATTTGAAAATTGCTAAAAGAGTGGACCTTAAAAGTTTTCATCAGAAGAAAAAGAAATTTGTGGGACATCTGGGTGGCTCAGCAGTTGAGCATCTGCCTTTGGCTCAGGGCGTGATCCTGGTTCAGGAATTGAGTCCCACATCGGGCTCCCTGCATGGAGCCTGCTTCTCCCTCTGCCTGTGTCTCTGCCTCTCTCTCTGTGTTTTTCATGAATATATAAATAAAATCTTTAAAAAAGAAATTTGTGACCATGTGAAGCAACAAATGCTGAGCAGACAATGTAATCGATCACCACTCAGCAACATAAACAAACATCAAATCATTAAGTTGTATACCTGAAACTAACATGATGTTATATGTTGATTATATCCCAATATAAGTAAAAAAAATATTGGGGGGGGGCGTTGGACAGAGAACAGAAAACATATTTTTCTTTTTATTTTATTTTATTTTATTTTATTTTATTTTATTTTATTTTATTTATTTTTATTTTTTTAGAAAACATATTTTTCTAACCAGGTGTGTTTAAATTGCGTATCATGAACAATTAAGGGTAGAGCTCAGGGGCAGGAGCACAGAGAGGGAAAGAGGAGTGAGCCAAGAATAAAAAGCAGGAAAAAAAGAAAAGGAGGCCAAGGGTGGTGGCAGAGAGATGAGAGGACAGGAAGGAGGGACCCAGTGCAGGACCAGGCAGGGGGCCAGGCAGCTTCCTGCAGGGTCTCCCCCTCCAGGCTCATTTGCTGCTTCACACTTGCAAATCACCCACCAGAAAGTCAATCACTGCTCCTCCCTTCGTGCAAAACACCAAACCCGCAGGGAGGAGCTGCCAGTCTCCTGGGGAGTCAGTCACCTCCGTCCTGCCCCAAGCACCCTGGGGTGGTCTGCACAGAAGTCCGCTGGTTGGGGGCCGAGGGGAAAACTGCCCAGAAGCAGCAGGACACCCACACGGCCTCCTTCCCCTCGCATAGGGAATGACCTCCTCCAGGCCTCCTTCCCCTCGCATAGGGAATGACCATAACCGTAAAGGGAATAGCTACTTTTTACCTAACTGTTTATGTCCTTACTTAGCAAAATTTTAAGTTGGCAATCTTATATGGTGCCCAAGATGACGGAATCCCAGGGTCCAGGACATGCGAGCTGGGCAGCCTGGTACACGGGCGACTGTGGCCCCCGGGCCGAGAGAGAGAGAGAGAGAGAGAGAGAGAGAGAGAGAGAGTGTGTGTGTGTGTGTGTGTATACACGCGCACACGCGCACACGAGGCAGGCCAGGCTGGAAGTGCGAGGCAGGCCAGGCTGGAAGTGCGTGCACATGTGGGGCCAGGCCGGGTTCAGGCCCGAGGGAGGGTGGGGAGCGAGGGCCTGGGTGTGAGGAGAGAGCCCATTAGGTTAGCTGAGCGCAGGGGGCACAGTCTCTCCAGAAATGCGTGCCCAGGGGCTCTTCCCCCAGAGACAGAAGGAGGGGGCAGAGGGTCTGAGCTCAGGGCACCCTGAGGCCCCTTGGTGCTACGTGTTTCCTGAGCACTGGGGAGCCGCCCTTGAGGGGGTCATGGGGTTTGCAAGCAGAGAGACATAACCCGCTGTCCTCATGGGCTTCCCAGGTACCCTGCCCCCACGCTCTCTTTGCAGAGGGGCCCTGGGGGCCCGAGGCTCATTCAACATCACTGTGTCAGAGCTGCGGGAGAAGTGTGGAGAACACCCTCCCATGGTGAGCAGGGCTGACTGGCTGCCTGCCCAGGGACCCCTCCTTCCAGCCAGACGTCGGGGGCACAGCTCCATGCGTCATGGCTGCAGGTGCCGTCAGGGGTGACTGGGCCCTACTGGCTGGAGTGCCCCCCAACGCAAGCAGTATGGCTCGGGGAGCAGCCCCCATGTTCCCTCCACCTGCCACCCTCTACCCGACCCTCAGGTGGACTTTCCAAGGTCTGCCTGCACCTGCCCTGCCACTCTCACACCTATTCTCCAGCCTCACCCAAAGCCCCCTTCCCACCTGACATACAGCCAGCCTATAATCTCCTTCTCTCCGGGGACACTCCCACACACCCTCTACCACACGACACAAAAACCTCCTCCATGAAGCTTTTCCTACTGTCTCCATGTGCCCCACAACATGCCAACACCACACTCGGGGAAACATCACACGCACACATGCCCTTTCCACTAGCAGCTGTAGGCCAGTATCCAGGGTAGGGATCCTGGGGTACCCACAGCCCCCTTCCTGTCAGCTCAGGAACCAACCAACACCACATCGCAACTGCCAATTCCTCCAACTGCGTATGCATCACTTTCTGGAGGATGTTTTCTCTTTGCGCTTATAAAAACTTTGCAAGGTCTCAATACTGTCCATCGTGGCAGCTGCCCTTGGTGGGGGACACAAAAGTCACTGGAGTTAATCACCTCTAGCCTCCAGTGTGTCAGGGAAAGGGGACAGCACATGCCCAGCCCAGAGTCCCTGGAGGAGAGCCCTCCGCACGTCAGCCCACGCTGCACCCAGGATGCCAGGGGCAACACGTGTGGAAGATACTGCAGAGTGCACACACTGGCTGGCCCCCACCCAGGGGAGTCTGACAGAGGTGCACCAGGACATATGTGAAAAGTCAATCAGGTAAAGTACTTCTTCAATAAAAATGGCCAGATCTGGTTTTAAAAATAAACTCTCCAAAGGGAGCAAGACTGGGAGCATCCCCACTTCACACATGACAGGGCTAAGGCTCTGAGAGGCTATACAACTGGACTCCTAGGGCCAGTGTGCTCCCCACAACCTCCGTGTCCCCCAGGGATCACCACCTCCACACTGAGGCAGGGAGGCAGTGGCAGCCTGCATCTTCAGGTCCTGGGGGTTGGGAAGCCCACTGATGCCCCAAACATCAAGGAACTGCTACTGTCTGTAAAACACACTGAACCTCACTCTCCAGAAGTGCTCCCCAATCACTTGCTTCAGCCACCAAAGTGCCTCTGGCTCCGCCCTCAGCAGTGGAGGAACAACTGGTTTCTCTCTTGGGCATATTTACCACTGGCTTTGAAGACCCACCAAAACCACACATGGACAGGATAGGGTCTCAAACACATCAGCTGCTTATAGGAGAAGCAGCTAAGTGTCCTGTCCAAGTGTTCACTGTCACTCCAGCAAGGCACAGAAGCTCAAGAATCAGAGACTGTGCCCTGTGCAGGCCAGGTGGCTGCAGCTCCACCACCTTCCACAAATGAGACCAAGTTCAGAGGACGGTAGCCAGACAGGGAAGGAGCCCAGAGGCCATCCTGGACAACAGCCTGGGAAGAGAAACCCAAGCAGACGCAGGTACTTTGGCCATCCCAGAGGACTTCCAAACAGTAGACCAGCAGACTTGTCTCCGGTTACCCCAGAGGACAGGGTTGGGTTCACAGGACAAAGAACTTTCTTCTTGAACAGACATTTCTGCAAGGAAGATACACAAATGCACAGAAGCACATAAAAAGGGATCCCTGGGTGGCGCAGCGGTTTGGCGCCTGCCTTTGGCCCAGGGCGCGATCCTGGAGACCCGGGATCGAATCCCACGTCGGGCTCCCGGTGCATGGAGCCTGCTTCTCCCTCTGCCTGTGTCTCTGCCTCTCTCTCTCTCTGTGACTATCATAAATAAAAAAAAATAAAATAAATAAAAAAAAAAGAAGCACATAAAAAAATGTTCCACATCTCTATTTGTTATGGAAATGTGAGTCAACTGCCACAATACCACTTCACACCCAGTAGGATGGCTATTACCAAAAACAAACAAAAAACAAAATCACAAGTGTTGAGTATGCAAAGAAACTGGAACCCTGGGCATTGCTGACAAGAATGTAAAATGGCACAGCCACCGTGGAAAACAGTGCAGTGGTTCCTCCAAAAATTAAAAACAGAACTACTGTACAATGTAGCAGTTCCACTTCTGGGTGTTTACACAAAAGAACTGAAAGCTGGGACCCAAACAGATATGCACACAGCGACATTCACTGCAGCATCCTCCATGGCCACTAAGAGGTGGACACAACCCAAGTGTCTGTCCACAGGCAAATGGATAAGCAAAATGTGGCCCAGTCACATAACAAATAGTGGTCAGCCTTCAAGAGGACAGAAGCTTTGACATGAGCTGCAGCACGGATGAAGCTCGAGGGCATCATGCTACGAGAAACACACCAGTCCCTAAAAAAGACAGATCCTACTTGATAGCACTTCCACACTTTCCTCCTCCACAAGGAGGAAACCCACAGAGTAGGTGGCGGTCCCCAGGGCTGGGGGCGCTCGAGTTTAATGGGGACAAAGGTTCAAGATGAAGAGTCCCAGGAGTGGGTGCTGGATAGCTGCACTAAAGTGCTAATACACCTAATGCCACTGAACATACACTTAAGGATGGTTACAATGGTATTTTACCACAATTAGGCATTTTAAAAAAGAAAGGACTTTCTAACAAAACAGGGTTTCTTAAAGCTTTTTGTGACCTTCTAAATGCAGTGGTTGGGATACAAGGTAAACAGGTCAGCCTGTATCTGGAACATTTTCTCTGCACAACATTGTAAATAACTGTCTCCCCTCGCACAGGCTGCCAAGGCCACAGTCACACAATGAGCATGTTTTGGCTCAAAGTGTATACAAATCAAAGAAAATCATGGACAGGTCAACACAATCTGGCCTGAGGGGTATCACGATTTACTGAAATGGTCTCCCCAAGTAAGACAGGGTAGCTTGGCCTTCCTTCCTGTCCGGGCCTTCACAAGAAGTAAGCTTTTGAGAAGAGGGTCCAATAGAAACCTGCATCCTGGGATCCCTGGGTGGCACAGTGGTTTGGTGCCTGCCTTTGGCCCAGGGCGTGATCCTGGAGACCCAGGATTGAATCCCACATCAGGCTCCCGGTGCATGGAGCCTGCTTCTCCCTCTGCCTGTGTCTCTGCCTCTCTCTCTCTCTCTCTCTCTCTCTGTGACTATCATAAATAAATAAAAATTTAAAAAAAGTATTAAAAAAAAAAAAAGGAACCTGCATCCTGCTCTCAATGGACAGCAGCAAGTAAAGGACCAGGAGAGACATGAGCCTGCACTGGACCTCATGGGCAACCAATGGCAAGTCTCCCTAACCTGGGCCTCCCCTGGGGGGCAGAGTGGGAGAAGGGGCAGGCCCAGATGGACCTGGGTGGTTGGTTTTATTTCTGTCTTTTCCTTTTTATCCACATGTACTCAATACATGGGTACTTTACTCTCTTTTTTAAATTGCCTGATAATAACAACCCTGTGGTTCAATCCTGTCGCTGGGCTACATAGATGTGACACTGAAGGCAGCCTGGAAGCCATTCTATGATGCCAACATTGGGAACCACGGGATGGGCTGGCTGCTAGAGTGAGTAGTAAGCTCTCTGTCTATGGAAGCATTCAACCAGAGACTGGATGGCCACCCTCTGCACTGTAATCCAGAAGTTCCTTTACCTGGTCCGGGTCTGCTAAATCCTAAGCTTTCATAGGAAGGGATCAAGAGATGCCTCAAACTTTTCTCAGGAAAAATGTAAAACAGCCATGTTAGATTGCTGGTCAGGAGGCAGCACGAGAAGAATTAGAAATAGCTTCCTCTGGAAAGCAGGCCTGGAAATGGGAAGGGCCAGGACGAGCGATGCTGTTATTATAAACCCTTCTCTGCTTCTGGGCCATAAGATTGTACTAACTTGATAAAAATTTCAGCAGTTAAACACACACACACACACACACACATATTAATCATGCTGTTGCTAAACAGTACATTTTCCAAAACTAATGACAGGCGAAGGCTCACTGTGTTCTCCATACACACAACCATACTCAGAAAGAGGAAAGCCACATGCTAAGATGTTCTCCCTGCTGTTCTACAGGTGGTGAAGACACTGACAATAGTTATTTTTCATACATTTGTGGGATAACAAGCATGGTGATTTCAATAATTCCCCAAAGGCAATCCTTATTGCCTTTAACGTCTTTCTAAAAATAAGCGATGTCAGTCACTGCGGCACACTAAATACAGCTACAGGTTCTTTGTGGCCTCCATCCAGCTGCAGGGTGAGCTTGCCACCTGCGCCTGCATGAGCAGCGGGAAGGGGAGGCTGGGGAGGCCACAGGAGGCCACAGGGATACACTGCCCACCGAGACAGAGCCGGCACAGGAGCGCCTGGGGGCCGGCCTTCCACAATCCTGAAGGATGTCCAATTTCGGGGTGACTTGCTGCACAGCAGGAGGTAACCGGGATGTCACCAGAGCTCACACAGCCCCCCGCGCCCCTCACGGTACCTGTCCAGGGGGTGCCCACTGCCTCCTGGCTCCACGTACTCCAGGAACCATGCCCAAACTCCTCTCGGGCCCGAAGCTGCACCACGTGCCTCATGCCCCTCCAGGCGTCATGGATGATGCAGTGATGCTGGAACTCCTTGATCTGAGGTTGGGAGGGCCACGAGGAGTCGGGGTAAGGCCTGGGGGCTCTGGTCAGGTCCCTTTGCAGAGACACAGGTGCCCCCCGGGCCAGCCCTGCCCTTAGGCCGCATCCTCCCTCGAGTGCCTGAGTGACCAGGCTACAGTGAGATGCTCCAGAGGCTCAGAGTGGGATGCCCCACCCCCGGTGCATGGGGGCGGGGGTGGGGGGTTTGGGGAGTGGGGGAGGTAGGGGGTGGACCGTGACACCCTCAACACATGCGTGGCCCACCTGCCCCTGCATCACACTTGTCCTCCATCCAGGCCTGTGAAGATGAGGGGCCCAACGTCCTCAGTCCCGTTTGAGAAATGAGACAATAAGGCTTAGAAAAATTCAGAGGCTACCCTAAGGCTGCTCTGGCACAAGGCACAGAGTGGCACCCAAATCCTGGTTTCTTTCCAATACCTTTCCTGCCACCCCTGAGTACCAAGCTGCAGAAGTAAAGGAAGAACTTACCATCAACATTGTGAACGTCTTTGACCTTTCAGCCCGGTACCGGAGTTCAAACTGTAGCCTGTAGAAATAGGAATTCCAGGAAGGAGGGTCTTGCCAGGAGACCCTGAGCCAGCGGGGGTTCCTGTCCACGGCAGTGACGGTGATGTTGACAGGCGGGTCAGGCTGAACTGTGGGCCAAGAGAACACGCTCTCATGCAGCAGCATGTGTGGGCTGGGCAAGCTCCCCCAAATCAGCCAGGACTACCCCACCCCCCCCACCTCTGGCATCCAGGCCATCTCCCCCACCTTCATCCACCAGTCAGGCCTCTGGCCAGTAAACCCCAAAAGGCAGCAGCTCATCAAACCTCGCAAGAGGCACCCCTTACCCCCCAGGAGGTCTCTGCAGGGCCCTGGGTCAGAAGGGATGGGGCATGGAGCAGTGGGGGCGGGGGGGGGTTCCAGAGGAGCTCACTCACGGATTCCGTAGCCCTCAAATGTTTGTGGAGTGCTGGACCTGCTCCCAGCGCTGTTGGTGACGCACAAGGACACGACATACAAGGAGTTGTCTCCCTCGGGGACGGCCAGCTGGCAAGAGAACTTCTGGGGCCCCTGAGCATAAGGGCATGGCTCCTGGGAATCTCCTACTGGGCGGCCCCGACTGTGGACACAGGACAGGGACAGGCTGGCTGATGCCCACCTCGCCGGGCTTTGTTAGGATCAAGTGGAAACTGAGCGAGACATCCAGGGTAGCACTTGGTAGGGCAGCTCAAAACCCTGAGCTAAAAGACTCACTGGGCCCTGGAGGCATTGGGCGGGGGGGGGCAGCACACGCCAGGAAAGGCCCCAGCCCAGCCTCAAACCTCCAAGCAAACAGACTTGCTCTTTGGTGACAGGGACAGCCCGGGGACCTGGGCTTGCAGGCACTGCACTTCCCATTTCCCAAGGAGGAGGCAGCGTTTCCGGCCCAGGAGCCCATCAAGACTGCTGAGTGGGTGAGTCACACACGGTCACACCTGGCCTGGAAGCCTGAGACGTCATCCACGTAGGACAAGTGTGGGCACACGAGGTGCCAGCAGCCACTCGTCTTGCTGCCGGAGGACAGATCACTGCTGATTCAGGTTCAGACCCCAGGCCCAGAACAAACTCTTTCTGGGAAGCCTGCTACACTGCCCCCAGCGGGACTGAGAGCCCCCCCGCACCCCACCACCATCCAGGCTTCCACCCCACCTGACATGGAGAAGCAGCCCCCCACCACCACCGTGTAGGGACCGAGGGTGGTATCTCTCCCGCAGTCCTGGTAAGTGGCCATCCCTGGGCACCGCTGACCACCCGGCACCTGGGCCCAGGGTATAAATGTGTGCGCACACCTCGCCCAGGGGCCTGATGAGCCCCCACGGGCTTTGGCTGCTCCTGACTCCCTTCCACTGGCCCCACCATTCACCAGGCAGGTGGGAGCCAGCACTTGAAGTATGCAGGTTCCAGCAACACCTGAACCAGCTTCCTGGGCCGGCCTAGGCAGCTGCCAGCCTGGGCAAAACGTCCTATCTAGGGAGGAGCACTCTCCAGGCCCCAGTCACACCCACAACTCAGCTGTGGGATTGTGGGGTTTTGCAGTCCTCCCTCTGGGCAGCTGTGCCGTTTGCAGACGGATAGTCTACACAGCTGTGCACGGAGACCAAGACTTTCATATTAGTGCCCGACCACTCTCCACAGACACATGGGTGGAAACCCAGCCCCTGCTGAAGTCACTGCTCAGATTTTTTGACACCCTAATGACCAACAGCTCAAACGCCAGCAGGAACCCCCAGACTAAGGGGCCCTGCGCTCTGGCTCTGGCCTCTCCCATCTGCTGGTGGAGCCTCCGGAGCTCCCCCTAGGCTGGCTGTGCCTCCCCCACGGCCCCCTCCTCTCAGGGCCCATCTAGTGGGAGGAGCCTGAGGAAAGACTTGTGAGGAGCTAGCAGCTCTCCCTGCCCCTCCCAGGGACATGTGTCTCCTTCAGAGCAACACCCCAAACCTGGCGTTTGGAATGCAATCAGGCACACTGGGAGCTGAGTCCTAGCAGAGCCACTGGCAAGCAGGGCCACCTTAGGGCAAGCTACTTGCTTGCTGGCTCGACCTCAGCTTTGCCATCTGCTGCACAAGGAACACAACGCCTGCTCCCCAAGGCTCTCAGGGCCCTACACGCAGCACTGGCCAGCCCCCCCATGCTCCCAGGACAGAGTCGGGGAACCATCGGCCGGCCAGCCCGTCCCCCTCAGTGCAGGAGCCCAGCCCGGATACTCACAACTTCCTCACCAGTAACGTGGCTCTGGTCTTTGGGGAGGGAGGGTGCCGAGGACTCCACTCACAGAATACCATGCTCAGGGGACTCTTTCGGAAGCAGGCAAGCTGGGGCTCCTCGGGAGGGGCTAAAGGGGGAGCAGACCTGGCATGACGGGAGCCCGCCCCTCAGCCCCCAGCCCACTCACACCCACTCCATCCCACACTGACCATATTCACCAGCAAGGGCACCGGGCCCCCGGACTGAGCCGTAAAGGACAGCACTCAAATCTAGGCCTCAGGCTGGGACCCCAGGCCTCAGCCCTAAGCACTCAGGCCAGGGCAGGGAGGGGCCAGGTCAGCCAGATGCCCCCACCCAGGGGAGCCTCCCATCTCCCACGCTGGCAGAGGCCAGTGGATCTTTCCCAGAATTTGTCGGGCCAAGGAAACAACAGGGTTTCTAGGACATCTGGGACCTGTCTCCCAGCACTCTGAGCACACAACTCACCATCCACCAGCAGACGCACAGTTCCAGCCAGGCGGCCGTCCCGGTAACACGAATAGTTTCCGGAGTCGCTGAGCTGCACAGATCTCAGAAGCAGAGTCCTCCCCACAGCAGCCCTGCTGCCCAGATAGGAGTCGTCCACAAGATTCTGCAGCAGCCACTGAACAGTGCCATTGTCTTCTGGCTCCCCGCCTGGGCACGTCAGGGTCACACTGGCCCCAGGCAGGCTGGTTACCACACCGCTCATCACCTCTGGTGGGAAGACATCGGGGTGGGGGGAGGGCTGTCAGAACTACACATCTCTCAAGTCCATCCACTGATCCACTGGCCTGGCCACAGCCTCCACAGCCTCCTCCGCCTCCTCACCTCCTTGACCAGATCGTGGCAGCAATGGCCTTCCCAGGGGCCTCCGGAAGCCGCCCCTGGCCACCTGATCCTCTGATTAGAAAACCTTTGGGGGGCACGCCTGGGTGGCTCAGCAGTTGAGCATCTGCCTTTGGCTCAGGGCGTGATCCTGGGGTCCTGGGACTGAGGCTCCTTGCAGGGAGGCCTGCTTCTCCCTCTGCCTGTGTCTCTGCCTCTCTCTCTCTCAGTGTCTCTAATGAATAAATAAATAAAATCTTAAAAAACAAAAAAAGAAAACCTTTGGGACACCTGGGGGGCTCAGTGGTTGAGTGTCTGCCTTCAGCTCAGGTCATTGTCACGGGGTCCTGACATGTTAAATCCCATGTTGGGCTCCCTGCTCAGCAGGAATCTGCTTTTTCCTCTGTCCCTCTGCTGGCCCATATGTGTGTACAAGCACTCTCTCTAATACATAAATAAACTCTTGTAAAAATGTATAAGTAAATAAAAATTAATTTAAAAAAATTAAAAAGAAACCCCTTGGGGGTCTGCACTGTTCATAGCATGAATTCTGAGTGTGAGGCACCCCCAGCACTTGCAGGCTCATCTCTCCACAGTCCCCTCAGAAGGGACAGAGCCCCTCCTCCACCCCACACACCCTCTGATTTCAGGTCACACCTCCATACCCCCTCCCTGAGGCCTTCCCTCGCCCCAGGCTGGATTAGGCCTGGGCAGGTGCCATCTTCCTCACCCACCACACACGGCCATGTGGTTACTGAGTCTGTATCTGCCTTCTCTTCAAGACTCTGATGCTACAAGCGTTGACACTGTTTTGTTCTGTTAACATTTCAGCATCTAGACCACTGCCTGGCACATGACAGGGGCCCAGCCAGCATCTGACAGGTTAGTGACAGAAATACCAGGTACCCATGGTGAGGGTGCTCACAAGACGCGGGATACATGAGGAGTCTCGGAACACCTGGGTCTCGAGAGTGGGTGGTCCATTTCACAGACAGTAACCAAGACACAGAGGTTTTGGGAGAGCTGCCCAAGATCACCTGTAAGCTGGCTGCACACCTCTCTATGCAACCACATAGGGAGATGCTGTTTTTATTCCAGGGAGCAAACTCGAAGGTAAAAAAGAACAAATGTGCTCCCTTACCCACGAAAATAATCATGTATGTGCTACTCAAGGAAAGGAATACTGAAATGTAAAGGAACAGGTAAACTTTTTTTAGTATAGGTTTAATACAGTCATAGAATTTGAGATAAAATTAGTCTAACCAATTAATTAAATTAGTCCAAGCAGCTAAGGGAACCGGAGCCAGGAAACTGCCAGTTTTCATAGTAAGCACACTTGGACCTTCAAACCAAATGTACGACTGCTTATTAGACAGCAGCAGCAGTAAACCTGGCCAAAGATTTCAGAAAATCCCAGAAACAACTGGACCTCACTGTCTTCCATGCTCCAGGGCCTAGAGGGCCAGCATGTGTGTCCCCGACCTGCAGAGCCTCCTGCTTAGGAGGACAGGTTCTGACATCACAGCACACCCACAGTGGCCTCAGAGGGACTAAGGGCCAGGGAGTTCCAGGAAGACAGCACCCTCAGAGTGACTGCAGGGCACAGTCCAGAGACCAGGACACCGTGAACCGCCTTCCAGTGTCTCCCTCACCTGACCACTGGGAGCAATCTCTGCCCTGAGGCTGGTGGCAAGGGGCAGGCAGCTACCGGTCATCGTGGGACTTCTTCATTCCAGAGCCGTGGACTCCAGGTGAGAAAAGCAGCTGCATCTCACTGTGCAGAGGGCCCATGTGGCAAGTTCTGACCCTTTTGCCTTGACTTCTCCTCCCTCTGTCCTATATTCCACAAATATCTGAGAAGGCCCCCAGAGCCACGTACCCATGAGGAGGACCAAGCAGTCAGGCAGCAGAAAGATCCTGTCTGCAGGACAGAAGACCACACACCACTGCAGAACGGGGACATATCCCAGCCCTGGAAGCCCAAGTCCATGGAGGGTGCATCTCTGCCCAAGGGGCTTTCCAAAAAGCCCTAATTACAGCACCCCTTCCACATGGGATCCTCAATAATATATTTCTAGGATTTCAGGTACTGTTTTAAACATCCTGGGATGTACTGAAAACACACACGGTAACGTATGCAAATACAAAAACTTTAAGAAGCATGAGATGCCCCTGGACCTTAGCACGACCACTAATCCAGAGCCTCCCTGCCTTCGTGGAGTTATATCTCGGGGGCAACACTCCTTTACTTTTAAAAACAGGCTCATGACGCACAGATCCTGAATTCCTTCTTGGCCTTGGCTGATTTGGGGGCTTTCTATAAGAAGTTTGCTGAGGGTCTGCTGGAACGTGCTCTCATCACTCATGGTGTGTCTGTGACTCATCCCCATGCAGCTGCAGTTCAGTTGCCGAGCACTGATGTGATTCTGCAGAGGCAGGTTTGGGTGGCTTCAGGAGCTCTGCTGCATCAAAGAGCATGGCTCTTGGTCATTTGCCCAAGACTTTCCTGGAGCACGACTGCTAGTCTGAGTGTGTGCCTGTCACACTTGTCCTCTTCTTTCATGGCTGAATACACAGTCTAGCGTGCACAAGCCCAGGGGCACCCAATGGGCAAGTCCAGTCCACAGAACAATTTCCATATGTGCCTGAATGAGGCTATGTTTAGAAGACCCATCCAATGCTCCTCTCTCTCTCTCTCTCTTTAAGATTTTATTTTTAATTAATATCTACACCCAAGGTGAGGCTTGAACTCACAACCCTGAGATCAAGTCACATGCTCTACTGACAGAGTGGCCACATGCCCCTGTCTTTCAACCTTTTTTTCCCCAGATTTTATGTTTACCCCCCTAACACCTCTGATCACCATATCCATATTTCTACTTTTCAATTTTCCACTTGATAAAGCAGCTATAAGGATAAAACTTAACATGAGGTCAAGCTCAAGCACAAATTACCAACACGGTAAGAACAAAGATGGAAATACTGCCAAAGAGGACTGTCTGCTGGTGGGTGTGGTGCATGAAGATCTTCCCATTGGCTAATGCGTGGAAATCAGAATTCACAAGGCACCGATACCCGACAGACACAGGCAAGTTGCATGAAGGCCCACGTAGAGGTCAAGGACCATGAGTGCCTCATCCTTGGACACTTTCACAGGGCACTATCCCCATCCCCAAGCATGACTATGAGACAGTGAGCTTCTGCTAGTGCTCATCAAAGAACTCAGTACGCGCTTAAGATGTGTTTTACGTCCTCCCAGAGGGACAGGGCCTCCACCCTGAAACCCGCCAGCGGGCTTGTCACAGATGACACAGAGGTCCTGCGGCTGCCATGGAGTGCACAGCCAACACTGCAGTCCAGAGGAGCCAGTCACAACAGGAGGTGCTGCAGAAAGAACCTGTGAGCCAGGAGCCAGAGGGAACCCTCTCTTCTGCGTCCACTTGTCTGGTCACTTCACCTCCCCCAGGGTCAGACGGAAGCTCGCGCAGTGTGCAGCACCAGCCTGAGCAACAGTGGTGGCCGTTCCTTCCCAGCTCTCACAATGGCCAAAGCACTGGGGCAGCTTAGAGAAATAGCAAATAAAAAGGCTTTTTTTCTCATCCACAAAAGCAGAGCTGCTGTGATGGCCACTCCCTCTGCCAAGGAGCTTGAGTAATGGTTTTCTGAACCTTTAAAACTGAGTCACTATTTTTTTTTAACCGGGAATGATTAATTATCAACCACCCATTGGCAACTTGCCTGTCCCAGCCCTTCTTCAAAATATGTTTCTTCTAGGGGCGCCTGGCTGGCTCGGTCAGTACAGCACACAACTCTTGATCTCAGGGTCATGGGTTCAAGCCACATGTCGAGCACAGAAGTTACTCCAAAAAAAAAATTTTTTTTAATGTGCAAACTATGTTTCTTCTAGACCTTCTAAAAGCACCATATGCAGACTAGTCAAATACTCAGAGAGAAAAAAACCACAAGAAAAGAATCGTGCCAAAGCCAGAGCAGGTAGGGCTGTCCCTCTGCACCAGCCACCCACTCACCCCTGCTCCTGACGGGTCTCTGAGCCAGTGCCCACGACACCCGCGTGGCTGTGCCAGGGCCTCAGGGCACCTCTTTGAAGGGAGGAAGTGATGTGCCCAGATCCATCCTGGCAGCTCTGCCCGCCTCTCCAGGGGGTGGGACAAGAGCTGAGTCTTTCTCTTCCTCCTCCTTCAGTTTTTGGATTTTCTATAAGCTGTATTAACGTTAGAACCAAGACACATGTGTATTTAAAACAAAGAAGCCATCTGGGTCTGTCAGCAGGAAGGAGGAGATGGGCAGAGTACAAGGCAGGTAGGGGTCCCGGGAGGGTTAGCGCGTCTCCTTAGACCAGCACCTTCCAGGTCAGAGCAGGTCTGCCCTCCCCTGGGGTCTGGGCTCTACAGGCCCGGCCCCCAGCCCTGCTGGCCCATCCAGGCTCCTCCCCAGCAGCCTCACCTCCCCTGAGCAGCCAGGACCCTCCCGAAGCGGGTCTCCTGGGGTGGGGGTGTGGAGGGCCAGAGGGAAGAGACCCCATGGCCGAGCAGTGCTCCTGAGTTCTCCAGGGGCAGCTCAGTGCCCAATGTCCCACGCTGGGCCATGGGAGCAGCAGGAAAGGGGCCACCCTACCCGCGTCAGCCCTGCACCAGGAGCAGCTGCTTAGCTGTTTGGGGGCCGGCTTGTCACCCGTGAAGAATTTCAGGGTTTTGACCTCACTTTGGGGAGAATTGCTGGTGCTCGTCACAATGTACTCCTCTCCCTCCCTGCCCACACTGCAATCTTCAACCTCCACAAAACTCTGCAGGGAGCTTAAAACTGCCCATAACACAGGCTGTTCTGACATAGAAGTCCCCGACATACTGCGGGGTTCAGGGAGGAGGTCTGAGTCAGAGGTCTGACCAGGGGAGGCGCAGAAAGTGCAAGCCCCCCTGAGGGGGACAGCTAGGGTCCTAATGGATGAGACCTGCACAGAGCAGAGGCCCAGTGCCTGCAACCCCGGTCCCTACAGGAGCCACGACTGCCTTCCTTCTGCTTATACTCCAGTCACCCTGACCATGAACCAGCTGTCCCCCAGGTGCCGGTATGAGGGCCCTGAAGGCAGGAGAGTGGAAAGAGCCACCCAGGACCAGGAGCCTCGTCTGTGCTCCCCACAGCCAACGTCAGAAGCAGGACAGCGGCACCTCAGTTTCCTGCGAAGACTGGGGCACCTCACTTGGAACTGAAATCAGGCAAGTGACCACTCCTTCAAACAAACGTCCCAATGCCTCCTCCCTAAACGCCGGTGCACTGGGTGTGTCTGGTCTGCGGGCCTAATGCCTGCCGTGAAGCACACATCTAAGAGCAGGGACAGCCTGGCATGGAAGAAACAGGAGACCCGAATCCACTCCTGGTCTCACCAACAGTTCACGGGCACCTGGGGCCCTTCACGGAGCTGTCGCCTGAGCCCGGCTCTCTGGGAAGGGAGTGTTCAGACCATGGTGCCTACTGCCCAAGTTCCCTCCTCTGGCATCTTACCACACAGAGTCGGAGGCGTCAGCCCTGAAGGCAGGAAGGCCATCCATGTCTGTTTACCTCAGACAATACCAGCTTCAAAACATGTAATTGATCAAGAGGTTTACTATCCTAACAGCTGACAACTTTGGTTTGGAGACAGGTGACAGCCACATGCCAGGCCCTCCAACGAATGCAGTTCCTCTCCCTGGAAAGCTCTAAGTGAGGGCAAGTCCCACAGCCTCCCTGTCTCCTCTTCCTGGAGAGGAAGCGAATCCAGGTCCTAGTAGCCCCTGGCAGCCAGTCCCACCCCTGTGGGCCCTGCAGGCCCAAGAGATCTCGGTCTCTGGGGCCCTGGGGCGCCACACTGCCGGGGGCCCCACACATAGCTCTGGGAAACAGGGCCCCTCCCCTTTCTGGACCTCAGGTCGGGTGCCAGAAACCAAAACAGCTTTGCTGCTTTTCTACTTTTTTTCCTCTTCAAGTAAACTTGCAAATGTCAATAATCAGAAAAACACGCACACAGAGACATATTTCTCAATTCAGTTTCAGCTGCCGTTGCCCTTGCCAGCAAAAACCAGCCCAGCTGCCTGGCCCCACTTATGTAAGCAGTGAACCAGTGGCCCTGCACGCTGCCACTGAGGACACATGCTTCGTGCACACCTGCCAATGCCACAGCCCCGGTTTCTGAGGGACTCAGGTCTGGCTGACAGGCCAGCTGGCAGTACAGGATGGAATCTAACCTCTCGGGTTGCAGAGGCCCAGGATCTCAGAAGGGATGACAGAGAAACCAGGTCCCTTCTCAGCAATAGGGGCCCTGAATTGAAGGGAGTGGCTGCTGAGAAGTGTCCCGAAGAATGTGAGTACCACAGTCCAGACGCATAATTGAGTCCCAGGAACCTAGAAGACGGCCAGGGCTCTGCACCTACCAGCTGAAACACGTTTCCTGATTTCTGTGTTGTCGTCACAATGCTCATCAACAACCATGAGCACTTAGCACCCCCAGTGATGCACCCATGAACCTGCCCCTCCTCACAACCACCCTGCTAGGAAGGGAAGCTCGTCCCATGGCACCATTGGAGCAACACGAGTTCAGAGCAGTTCAGGAACTTGCCAAATTCAAATAGCTGGTGAGGGCAGGGGTCTGGACGGCTCCAGGGACGTCTGGCCAAGTGCCTCTCTCTCCCCTGGGGCAGGTGTCTCTCTGGCCTCCCCCCAGCTCCCCCTCCCCCGAGCTGCCCACCACCTGTCTCTTCCTGCCCTTCTGCCTCTCCACCCAACACAGAAGCTGGTGGGAGGGAGTCCAAGCTGTGAGGGGTCAGGGCAAGAGGCCTCCTCAGGCATCCTGCCACCTAGAATAGTGCCTGGGGGCTCGAACAGGAGTCAGGGACCAAGAACCCTGACCTTCCCGAGGGCACCACTTTGTGAGACCCACACACACACTCCTGCTCTCACCAGGTCACCCATTCACATGCCTAAACACTTAACATCCCCAGGCCCCAAGGAGAGGCCAGGCTGCAGGCTCTGAGGCCCTGCCGCCTTCTCTAACTCAGCTCACCCCCTCCTGCCTCTTCCCAGCACCTCCAGACCCTGACCCCTGCCAGCAGCCTCACCCCTGCTCTCTCGTGTTTACGGTGCTGTACCTGCTTGTATTTGTCTTGTGTTTGGCAGAGCTGGTGTTTACCTTGGCTCCGCACCACGGACTACGCCCTACTTGGGGAGAGGAGGCTCCTCTGGCTACAGATGAGGTGCTGGACGCAGCTCATGGATCCGTGCGGTGACCAACTCAAGAGAGAAACATGGAATCCTGCCCTGGCGGCCTCCGAGGTAACCTGCTGGGTCAACCCCAGACGTCTGGCCTGGTCACCTCCCAGAGATTATCACCTAAATAGAGGAAGAGATACGGAAGGAGGGCAAATGGTTCAACTGCCCCAGAGGCCCACTGAGATTGGCACTGCCTAAGGCCAGAAAGGGACTGCGCCAGGGTGCTGGGCAGGGGGCTCCCCGGGGGCTGCAGCAGGCCTCCTGGGGCCAGGTGCCCCAGGAGGCGTGGCCGGGACTGGACTGGAGCTCACACCCTATTCACATCTAGCCCTTGGCTGGTGTTTCCAGAGCACAGCCATTCTGGTCCCTGAACTCAGCCCGGGGTGGGGGGGGTGTCCTCCTGCAGCCCCACCCTGCGAAGGTGCTGCTGGGTGCTCCCCCATCCCAAACCATCCCCACAGCCTACCCCTCCAGACCTGAGGAAGCTAAGGATTTGAGGAGCCACAGAGTGGTGGGGCAGCACGGAGGCTGATGGTGTTCTCCTCATACGAGTCACGCTCACATGGGCATGCGTTTTGGGAAAATTCATCCAGCTGCACATTTACACTGAGCGCTCTCATCTGTGGGTGTGCACCAGCACGCGCATTATTATGGAGGCCCTAAAGTCGGCGACTGCAGTCCCATAGCTGCCTGAGCTAGGTCTAGGACCTGAGCACATACTCACCTGAATGCATCCGTGCACACACACGTACCTGCACACGCACAGCCGCGTGCACACACACCCATGCACCTCACTGGTTGGTCCAGCACACCCTGTGGCCCAGAAGGAGCCGTTCCCAGGCGGGCACTAGGCAGGTCCCTGCCCTACTACACTCTATGACAGGAAGACTCAGCATTGTGAATGCTCCCAACACCATTCTCCAACTTTTACCTAATCCTGGTAAAAATACCAACAGGAATTTTTGGGGACTAGACAATCTGATTCCAAAGGAAAAGTCAGCAAGAGCAGCTAGGGCGATTCCGAGGAAGCAGAGGAAGGAGGCAGGAATGAGCCGACCAAACCTTAAAGCAGGTGTTAGGGTTGCCTTTGTGAAAGCAGCGTGGTGCTGCTACAGAGACTACAGCATGGAGAAAATGAGAAATGGTTCAGAAATGACAATGACCAAGAATCGCTTAGTCTGCACTCATGAACTGCACATTTGAAATGGCTAAGATGATACATTTGATGTGTATCTTACCACAATCTCTAACAAGTAGCTCAGTCTGAGCACTGGCTGAATACAGGTCTTATTCCAAGCACTCCTGTATCCCAGCCTGCGCCTCCCCACAGTCAGCCTTCCAGGGGAGGAGGCTGGCGATCCCACTAATGAGGGGAGAGGAAGATTCAAACCCAGGCCTCAGAACATATGCTACTATTCACTACTCACTATGCTGAGAAGCAGTATCAACCAGAACATTTTAGAATTTGGTTGATTTGAAAGGTGGCTTTTTACATCAGTGGGAGAGGGGTGCCTGGGTGGCTCAGTGGGTTAGGGCCTAGTCAGGTCATGCTCTCAGGGTCATGAGATTGGGCACTGCACTCAGCACGGAGTCTGCTTCGTATTCTCTGCCCTTCCCCCATCTAAATGAATAAAATAAAACCAATGGGGGGAAAGTGGATTATTCAATAAACTGTAAAGGGACATTATATTACATAACTGGGGAAACAAAGAGCCACACCCCATGCCTTAGTGTATGATAAATTCAAAATGGACTAAATATTTAAATGTAAAAAGCTCTTTAAGCCATCAAAAAAAGAATAATCTTTTAAAATAATATTGGCGGGGATCCCTGGGTGGCTCGGCGGTTTGGCGCCTGCCTTTGGCCCGGGGCGTGGTCCTGGGGTCCCAGGATCGAGTCCCGCGTCGGGCTCCTAGCGTGGAGCCTGCTTCTCCCTCCTCCCGTGTCTCTGCCTCTCTCTTTCTTTCTATGTCTATCATAAATAAATGAATAAATCTTTAAAAAAATTTTTTTAAATAATATTGGCTTGGGACACCTGGGTGGCTCAGCAGTTGAGCATCTGCCTTTGGCTCAGGGCGTGATCAGAGTCCTGGGATCAAGTCCCACATCATGCTCCCTGCATGCTGAGCCTGCTTCTCCCTCTGCCTGTGTCTCTGCCTCTGTGTGTGTGTGTGTGTGTGTCCCTCATGAATAAATAAATAAAATCTTAAAAAAAAAAAGACGAACAACCCAATTTTTTAAGTCCGCAATTAGTATGAACAAGAAATTCATAGAAATAGGTTATGCAAATGTCTCTTAAACAGGAAGAAACCTATACAATCTCACTCAGATAAGGTAATTCCACAGAAACACCTTTTTCTGTGTAGATTCTAGTTTAATAACACATTTTTGGCAAAGGTGTAGAGACACGGGCAATCTCTCATTGCAACTGGGGATAGGAATTGGTGCAGCTTCTGTTCTCTCTCAAAATTACAAATGAACATGCCCTTTGACCCACAGACTCTGCTTCAGGGAATGTGGCATTACTGGGGCAAGATGAGAAACAAGTAGGTTACCCACGAGAGGGGACGGGGCAGAGGGACTCTGCACATCCCCATAAGGAGATATCAAAACAGTCCAGAGGAAGTTCTTTATGTGAGTTCCCTCCTACCCCATTAGGTGCAGGGTCAAGAGGCCAAGCACAGGGTTCAGAGCCAAGTTCCAGCCAAAGGGCATTACTCAGGAGCAATGTGACTACGAGCTAGCTGCTCAGGCTCCATTTTCCCATCTGGAAATCGGAAATAATAAGACTACGCACTTCAAGATGCTGTTCTGAGGATCATATTTGATCATTAAGGTTAAAACCCCAGCTCTATTTTCCAGACGTACCTAATCTCTCAAGAAATATGAGTTCTAATCCTTTTTTGTTCCTTTTAAGATTTATTTATTTTAAAGAGAGCGAAAGAGCTGGGGGAGGAGCAAAGGGAGAGAGAGAGAATCCCAAGCAGACTCCCCGCTGAGCTGAGTGGCAGAGCCCCACAGGGGGCTGGATCTCATGACCTGAGAACACGACCTGAGCCAAAACCAAGAGTTAGCCACCTAACCTACTGAGCTGCCTGGGCAGCTCAATAATTCTTAATGCCACTGCATGCACATGTCTCCATTTCTCTGCAAGAAAAGTCCTCATACAATAGCTTCCCCTCCTCTCAGGGTCAATGACATCCATCAAGCCCCACTTTGTGTTGGAAGTGTTGCCTGCTGAGGCGGGAAGGAACCTGCCCTAAACTGGGGGGTTGGCAAGTGGGCCCAACCCCAGGCAGAACCACTGCCTCCCTCGGGGAAAGCTCACTGACAGTAACATGTGTTTGCAAACACACTCCCCCCCACCCCCGCCCGCCCCAGGGAAGGTGAATGCACACAGTGGAAAAGGGACATGTGCATTGTGTTCTTCAGCACTGTTCAGTCCTTGAGACAGGCAGCAGAGCCCACCTGGGCCACCCCAAGGCATGGTGTTGGGGAGACTCTAATACAGATGCTGTGAAAAGAGAAGGTGACCTTAGCATCTCAGTACTTTGTGGGCAGTGGGGGTTGGGGGTGGACTTAGCAGCACACGTTGGCGCAGAAAGCAGGCTTCAGAGCCTGTCACTTCCTTGCTGCGTGATCTTAGGCAAGTTAGAACGTCTTTGAGCATCAGTCTCCCCTTGGCCACTCAAGGACTATTTCAGCGGCCCTCACCTCCGTGCGCATGCTGCATCGTCTCCATCAGCATGCCAGCAAGTTGACAGCTCATTCATCTCTCTCAAAATCCCTTCTCTTGCCCCCACTTTTCCAGTGAAACCACACTGCATTTCTTTAGCCCCTTTATAGCTCACATCCTCAAAGAGCAGCCTATGCTGGCCACTCCCAGTTTTCCTGCCCCCAGCAGGCTGTGAACCTACTCCTGGAAACTTTCGGCCTCCACCATTTCACTGAAACTTCTCCCTTGGAGGTCACCAAAGGCCTGCTTGTTGCTGGGTGCGCTGGTCAGGCCCCTGCCCTGTGGGTCACTGTGGGGCCCTGTGGACTGCCTGTCCTCTTCGACAAGCTGTCCTCAAGGGGCTTTCAGACACCAATTCTCAGGCTCCCTGGGACTGGCCTCACCTCCCCTGCCAGCCTGAGAGGGCTCCACCAGGGCCTCTGCTCTCCTGTTCTCCAGACACACAGCCTGTGTGAGGGCATGAAGTGACATGTGCCCTTAGACAACTCCACACTCATACCTCAAGCCCAGGCCCCACTCCCAAACCCAGATGTCTGCATCCAGCTCCTCAGCATCTTCTGCTGACTCTATGACAGATGTCTCCGTTCCCATAAGTCCCAAACTGACCTCCTGATCTTCCCCTCCAACGAAACCTGTGCAGCCTCCGGCCTGTACCACACACACTTAAGATGTTCGGCTGCTGCTCTGAGTAGAAGCTCTAGAAGCTTCTCTCTCTAGTAGAAGCTGGCACACTTCCCCACACACAGTCTATGCTCACCGTGCTGTTATTTTAATGGGTAAGCAGAGACGGCAGCCCAAAGGCTGCTTCTAGGGACAGGCAGTTGGGAGGTGGAGGGACATCATGGGCGCTGGAGACGCGGCCTGGACACAGGGTCTCCAGGCCACCAGGCAGAGCTAGCGGATGGCAGGTAAGAGTGGAGGGCCTGTCAAGGACGCAGCACCACACTGGACCAGGCCCTGACTCCACCAGGACCGCACACCTCTTTGGATCTCAAGCCCAGGGGAGACATAGTACACAGATTAATTAACCGAAGGAAGCCACGGGGCCTCACCAGCAAGAGGACAAGGTTAGGAGCCTTCCTTTGCCACTCTGGCCCTCCTGGATTCTCTTCTCAAGATTCCGACCTCGATGGCCGTTAAGGACACGACCTCTAGCACTTCCCCATCCAGCCATTGTCTCAGGGGCACCCAAGTGTCCCCATGAAGCCCTCTGCTCCAGAACCTCACAGGCCCTCAGTGTCAGGTCGTATCTGACTGCCAAAGAGCCTGGACCTTCCGTGCCCAGAGTGGGAGTACAAGAAATCTCTAAAGACTTTCTCATTCTTTCAGGCCTTTATCCCAATGTCCTCCCTTCCATGAGAACGTCCCTGGCCAGTTCCACATGCCCCTACATATACACAGTCCCAATTCCCCTCCCCTGCTTTTTTTTCCTCCTTGGCACTAGTAAGCACCTAACTCACATCTCCAAAAGTGGAAGCTTCATTGAACCAGGCAGGGATTTTGTCTGTCTTGCTCATTTTTGCATCTACAGTTCTAAGAATACCACCTGGACCACATGACTAGCTCAAAACACCTTTTTCAAATGTGTGATTTAGCTACACATACTTCAGCACTGGCTCTGCAGAGGGACTTCTCTATGCACCCTGCACAATACCATCTCTCCTTTCATCTTTACCACTACCCATTACACAGTAGAATAATTCATATTCTCTGGATGAGGACAGTGAGTCTCCAAGAAGTAATTTCACTCACAAAAGCTCACATCATTTCTACATAGCAAGGCTGGGCGGAGGTCTGTCCAGCTCCAAAGCCACAACCCCAGCCTGTGATGGTGAACTGTACTCTCATGGAGAAGAGGAGGTCTGGAGAGGGATAACAAGCTACAGCAGAAAAGCTCTAGAAGAAACTGTGCAGTGCTCCACGCAGTGTCGCATCCATAGAACTTCCTACAGAGTTGGAGGACGCTTGCCTCTATTCATACCTGCTACTGAACAACTAAAGAACTCCATTTGTAACTTGACTTCATTATAATTAATTTAAATGTAAACAGCTACCCTGGTAAGTAGGTTAGTGGGACAGTGAGGCAGGGAGAAGGAAGGGATGCACATTTCCAGGAGAGAGCACCCAGGTGGCTTCATGTGATGCTCACAAACATGTGGCAGGGGAGGGGGGTTTGATGCAGTCTGCTGGGGTCATGTACCTACTGTCTGGGGCCCGGTCCTCCCTCCAAGGAGCTTCCTCTCTGCAGCATCCCTATCATCAGATACTTTATCTTTGGGAAGTTGGTAACACGAGGCCTCAGGCAGCTGGGTTTGCTAAGTCCCTCTGAGGGATTTACACTTGGCCATTCTCAAGCTCCTTGCAGGGTGGAGTCTGGGTGGCTGGGACCACACTGGCCCCATAGGGCTTTACAGGGACGCAGTGTTTGCTGAAATGAATAAACAAAGGCAGAGCCAAAGCGGGGAGACATTTCTGGCAACGGAGGAGCCTGATGGGGGAGGGCCTGCCTGATGGGGGAGGGCTCATCTTCGGCCCCTCAGGCGCACACTCCAGTCAGTCATCCCTAAACCAGCGAATCATCAGCCTCGTGTGTTGAAAAGGGCGCTTCCCGAGCCTCACTCCCAGATAGCTCTCTTCAGGAAGGCTGGGGTTGGGGAGTGCAAATATTAGGCAGCACACACATGGCTTCTGATACATCTAAACCCAGAACTACCCTGTGGAGAAATGCTGGTTCAGGGTGAGGCTAGGAACACAGGTAGGCATGGGGGCAGGAAGACATCGCCTAAAGGGAAGTTCAGAAGTTGAAACAGGACTTTTAAGAGACTTAAAGCTGTATGTGCTTGTCTTGTACACTGTCATACCTTGTAGCAGGCGGAAGGACCCTGAGTCACCCGTGTCCTCCCACACCCCACACCGAAGTCCCCAGTCAGTATCCCTAGACTGCAAGTCCACCTGAGCAGCGCTGCCAGCTCTCAGCATGTGGGCTGCACTCATGGCAAGGAAAGCACGCCTCCCAGCTACACACACACACACACACACACACACACGTACACACATGAGCCCTCTCCCCGCCCCCCCCCCCCCCCCGCGGATTTCCCCTCCAACCAACTCTAGCCTCTGCCGCCCTGCCGCTTCTCCAAAGCGAGACATTCACAGTCCTCTACTACTCGCTTCCTGGACGATGTATTTTTACTCCTCAGCTTGTGGGCTGAGTGAGTCTACGTGGGTGTGGGAGGAGAGCTGGGTATTTTCTACTTCTCTGCATTTTCCTTCTGAACCGGGCTTTCACTTCCTCCCCCGACTCTCAGTTCTGTCTTTCCGGGGCTGTCCAGGCCTGGAGATCACCTGGCTCGTCCCTCCGGAGTACCAGGCGAATGAAGACTGCCTACAACAGGCTGTCCTTGCAGAGCCTTGCAACCACTTAGGAGTAACGGGGCACGGCAACTACAGCAGGAACCTCCCAGGGGCAGGTGCCCTGGGGTGTGCTGTGAGGAGCAACAGAGGCGGACCAGAGATCTGTTCCCTCCCCGGGGGAGACTGAAGCAACCCCACCACAGTGGGACAAGCCCAGGCCTCACTTCCCTTCCTGAGGCCCCTTCTGTCCCAGCCCTCAGCCAGCTCTCAACTTGCCCAAAAACACCCCCAGTTCTGCCCGTGGGGCCAGTTCTACATTTGGGTGCCTTGGGGATCTACAGCAGTGAAGCCAAGGGGGGGAGGGCCTCCCCCAAACACCTGACAGTCTCCCATCCCCACTCTCTGAACCTGGCTCCTCTCAAACAAAGTATATTTTATAATCAGCAGAGGATAAAAATAGGCATGTAAGGAACCTGAGGCACAGTCAACAGGGGTTGCTCCTGAAGGAGTTAACCAGTGTGTGCTGAGAAAGGGGACCCATTTATTTTCCTCTGCCCAGCATAAGGGGCCCCACCATCCAGAAAGCAGAGAGCTCACCAGCCTCCAGCTCTAGAGTCCTCTCCCTCCTCAAAGAGAATGATCAGGCTGAGGATGTTTGTCCAGGACAGGAGCCATGGGTTCCCAGAGACCCGCAGGCTGCTCCTCAAAGAAGCCCTGGGATCCTAAAATAAACCTCTTGAAAAGCAGCCCTGGTGCTGGGCTAGAGGGCAGCCTGGACACACAGCTGGGCACACTGCCAGGGCCCAGAGACTGGCCTGGCTGCCAGAGGTGATTACTGTCAACAGGAGCAAAAGGTGCCCACTGCCCTCTGCCTGGGCCTCCTCTCCTCTGGAAAAAGAGGCCTGGATACACCAGCCCCGAGACAACCTCCCCACCCAGGTTAAATTCCCAAGGGACACACACACACACACACACACACACACACACACACACAGCCTGCCAGCCCTGGTGTCTGCCCAAGTAAGTGCGGTCGGTGGGAGCCCACGATGCCAGCCCCTTGGCAGTCCCTGCGTTGGGGGCAGAGCCAGCCACCGGACTGCCAGAGTTGACAGCGAGAGGAGAGAAGCTTGCGGGTACCAGGGACCTGCGCACCGGGGGAGGGGTCGTCCCCTTCCCCCCTCCCCCGCCCCAGGGGACCTCTGCCCTCCGTCGGGGCTCCCGGGGCGCAGGCAGGAGGCTCGCCCAGGCCGGGCAGCGTGTAGTCACGCGGACTCGAGGCCGAAGGCGCAGGACGGCGGGGGCGCACGTGTGTCGGGTGGGCGCGGAGCCCGCGGGGACCTCCAGCAACCCCGGGAAGGGGCGCCGCCCCCGCCCTCCCCCGCCCTCCAGGTACGCCCGGTGCCCTTACCCGGCGCGGGGCAGCCCCACGGGGCCAGGGCGGCCCCCGGCGCGGCCAGCAGGGCTGTCAGCAGCGCGCAGCGCAGGGCCAGCATGCTTCCTCCACGGCCGAGGCCCGAGGTCCAGGGCTGCGGGCCGGGCCGGGCGGGCGGCGGGGCGGGGCGGGCTGCGGGGCGGGCTCAGGCCCGGAGGGCAGCGCTCTTGCCCGGGTGGCCTGCTCCCAGCGCGCGGCGAGCCCCCGAGCTCCCTCTGCCCAGGCTCCGTGTCAGCGCCACTTCCCACTCGCGCATGACTCAGAGCCGCCGACCGTCCCGGCAGCGCAGGACGACACTGGAGGAACTCGCGCTGGAGCGTCCCCGCCGGCCCCGGGCGCTGTTACGAAAGCGGAGCGCGTGGCGCAACCGCCCAGCGCTCAACCGACCGCCAGGCCGCTTCCGGCCGCAAGCGCCACACCTGGGCCGCAGCACCCGCGATCCCCCGTCTGTCCCCCGTCCGTGGCCCCCCCGCCCCCGGCCCGGCGGCCTGAGCGCAAGGAGTGAGCACCACCGCTCTGTTTCGATTTTTGGTTTCCAGGATGGGATTGCGCTGTGAAAAGAGCACCTGGAGAGCCAAGAGGAGGCCAAGGACTCAGCATGGGGGTGAAGCTGTCCTCCGCAGCCTGAATTGTCTCTTGGGACCACTTGGGGAGCCCTGAAAACTACGGATGTCTGGGACTCCCCCTCTGAGATTCTGGGGTCAGGTTTGGACATCGGTAGACTATGGGAAAGGTCCCTTCTCTCCCCAGCCTGCTCTCCAGGTGTGCAACAGGGCTGTGAGGTCTGGTTCAGATCTCCCCCGCAACCAGACTTCTGCTTCTTGTGTGTGACTGCTGTCCCAAATCTCTGACTTTACACTCTGCTTGCCCGTCAGATACACAGATCAGAAAGTCTGTCTGGTCAGGGTGACTGTGATGATCCCAGGGGATGACATTGATACAGGTGACACAAGTCTGGGCCACAGGTGCTCAATGAGGTCAGAACCAGCATGTCCAGCCTCCCCATTTGACAGATAGAAACTGGTGCTTGGCTTTCAGGAGCAACCACACAGACCTCTGGAGGGCCCACCTGTGCTCCCCAGGGAGCCTGGGGCTGATAGGGTGGCCTCAGAGTTCAATCTAAAGGGGGGGGAAAAAAACTCCTAAAATAAGGTCTAGGCTGAGCAGTCTCTGGAAAACCAACCACCAATCAGAATGTGCTTTTCCATTTTTGGCTTCAGACTGATCCTCACCCAAATCAAGGTTCCTGGGCCAGCTGGAACGGGCATGACCTGACAGGGGCTCCAAGCTGAAGTGCAGCTCTCAGACCCCATGCATTGGGGTCTCTTTGTGGGAACAGCCATCAGCAGTCTAGGCAGAAGCTGGCACACACCCTGCCCCAGCTCATGGTGGAAGCTGGTTCCGGTAGGCTTCCTTCAGCCACAGCCACAGGCAGGGAAAGAATCACTTGTTGAAGGGTAGATCTTTTGGCCACTAGCCTTCTCTTCCATCTGTAGTAGATGCACACCTGAGAATCACCAGAGGGACAGGCTGCATACCTGTGACCAGAAAGCCTTCTGCTCAAAGAGGAGAGTTTGAAAGAGGGATGTTAAAGCCCAAGAAGAGGTGTCTCAGATCCCACCCCGCTGACTGCACCACACTGAGCCTCCCGTCTCTAATCCACTGGTGAGGAGAGTGTGTTCTGTAGTCAGGACAGGCTGAGTTCCTACCCCAGCTGTGCCACTTGCTGGCTGTGTGACTTGGGCAAGTTACTTAACCTCTCTTGAGCCTCTGATTCCTGATTTTTTTTTTTCTAGATTTTACTTAATTATTCATGAGAGACACACACACACAGAGAGGCAGAGATACAGGCAGAGGGAGAAGCAGACTCCATAAAGGGAGCCTGACGTGGGACTCGATTCTGGGTCTCCAGGATCATGCCCTGGGCCAAAGGCGGTGCTAAACCGCTGAGCCACCTGGGCTGCCCTGATTCCTGATTTTTGAGAGGAGAGCAACAGCATGCAAAGTACTGGTGGTGTTCCAATGAAAAGATCGGCCCATCTTTTCTCAGCCTCATTTTCTGATTTCCATGTCTTGAATATAGTTACATGTCTACAATATTATTTTTTAAAGATTTATTTATTTATTCATTAGAGACACACATAGAAAGAACAAGGCAGAGAGAAAAGCAGGCTCCCTGCAGGGAACTCGATGTGGGACTCGATCCTGACTCCAGGATCATGCTCTGAGCTGAAGGCAGACGCCCAACCGCTGAGCCACCCAGGCATCCCTCCAATATTATTTTTATGGCTCCTCACCCCCAGGCCATTCTTCAAGCTATGTCCTCTACCAGAGACTCTGCTCCTTTGTCCTACATCCTGCTCACCCTTAAGATGCACTGGTATGTCTTCTCCCAGAAGGTGTCTACTCTCTTCCACAAGTGCCTGGAACGCTTTCATCCACAAGGTTAGATTAAGTGGCCCATCTCTATGCTCCTCCAAGAGCCCAGGCTGACCTCGTTCACCACCCTGATTTCCCCAACACATCACAAGACCCATCTGTGTATTCTCACCACTGAGCAGGGCCCGGCCCATGAAGAGGGTTTCATATATGATGTGGCCTTCCAGCTCTCTGACCTCTGTCAAGCCCCACCAGAACTCTACATGAAGTGGAGACTCAAAATTCTTTTTTTTTTTTTTTTTTTTTAAGATTTTATCTGGGGACACCTGGGTGGCTCAGCGGTTGAGCATCTGCCTTCAGCTCTGGGCATAATCCTGGGGTCCAGGATTGAGTCCTGCCTTGGGCTCCCTGTGGAGAGCCTGCTTCTCCCTCTATCTGTGTCTCTGCCTCTTGCTGTGTCTCTCATGAATAAATAAATAAAATATTTTTTAAAAAAGGTTTTGCCTATCTGAGAGAAAGAGCATGAGCAGGAGGAGGGACAGAGGCAGAGGGAGAAGCAGGCTTCCCACTGAGCAGGGAACCTGATGCAGGGCTTGATCCCAGGACCCCAAGATTATGACCTGAGCCCAAACCAAGTCAAATGCTCAACCGACTGAGCCACCCAGGTGCCCCTGAAAATTCTTGAGACAACATCCTAGACCTTGATCTGAAAAACACTGATAAAAAAGGGAAGAAAATCTACCTGTGTGGCTCATCCTGACCTGCCCTCGCCCAGACCTGGTCCCTGGTACCCATGGAGCTGCCAGCACATCTCACCCTTGGCTTCTCATCCCTGGGGGAGGGGAGAGACTCAGGCTCCGGGGTGAATCACCGAGTGGGAATAGGGCTGTGGGGTCACCAGGAAACAAATGAGAACAGAGTGGGCCGAGGTGAGGTGAGTGGGGTCCCTGGGACCCTACACACCGCACAGCGACTCTGCAGATCCTGGACCAGGGCTTCTCCCTCAGATAACCATGTTGCCAGTGAAGTGCTTTCTCAGGAAGAAGCCTTTGAATTTGTCAACCCCAAGGGCTAGGAGACATAAGTACACTGAGGATCAGAGAAGTTAAGGGCATTGTTCAAGACAGGCTCCGGAGTTAAGTCTGTCCCCCCGCCCCCACCCCCAGCTCTCCTTGTGGAGGGTGCACAGGCCCAGGACCAAGGACATGCCTGCCACACAAGCAGGCACTTGGGGATGGGTCACTCGGGGATGGGTCACTCGGGGATGGGTAGGCTGGGAGGGGAGAGAAGAAGAGCGGGACCTGGCCAGTGGGACACCGCCTTCTGGGGCCCCCCAGCCCTTTGCCACCATGCCCAGTGCGTGTTCCTGTAGTGCCCTTCGTCTCCCCTAGGGGGAGCAGAGGGCGGGGCCACTCCATCAGACTGCCTGCAGTCCTCTCCCACCTCTGACCCCAGAGGCTAACTTCAGAGTGGACCATCTGAGCAATCCTCATTTGTTTCCTTTTAAAATAAACCTGTGATCTAGTGGCAGGTCCGTAGCCATGTGGCATCCAGAAATCACTGTAACTGCAACAGTATCTCATGCAATTGTTGAGTATTTTCTGTTCAAGGATTTCAAAACACTTTTCTAGTTTTTTTGTTTTCTCTCTCACAGAGAGAGAGGCAGAGACACAGGCAGAGGGAGAAGCAGGCTCCTCACAGGGAGCCCGATGTGGGACTCTATCCCAGAACCCGGGGATCACGCCCCTGAGCCAAAGACAGACGCTCAAACACTGAGCAGGTGTCCCTTTTCTAGTGTTTTTAGAACTCTCTTTATCTTGTGTTACTAAAGGCTCATTTTCTATATCATTCCTAATTTTCATGGCATATGCTCTTGGCCAACTCCTGAAAGGAAGGTCTAATAGTCCATAAGCAGAAGCGCAGATAAAGCATGTCCTAATTTTAGTATTTCAAAGGGAGGTGAAATTTTACTTTTAACTTGCTAAAGTTGTTAAAGAAAAACAAGGAATGAAACTCGGTGTCATCACTACATCTGGCCCTGTGAACCCAGAAACCAGGGTCACTGATATTTGAAAAATGTAACATCATTGACTAGTTGCAGTTATTTGAATCAGAAATTGAATGTGAGTGAACGAAGGTTACTTTGTTTTCTTGAAAATTATCTCTTTTTTTTTTTTTTTGAAAATTATCTCTGTTAAAACGAATTCAACCTTTATTTCTTAAAAACAAAACAAAAAATGTAGCACGCTATTTCCTAAATTATGCTCCCTGGAATTGTAGTGGGATAATTCAATATGTGTCTAGAGTCTGCTACCTTGCAAATGTTCTTTATAAGAAAATAATTAGGGATGCCTGAGTGGCTCAGCGGTTAAACATCTGCCTTCAGCTCAGGGCATGATCCTGGAAGCCCAATACAGGAGTTGGAATAGAGCTTGTCCCACCCAGCTGGGTAGCTTTTTGGGTCCTTGTTGCCACACTGCCCTTTCCTGGGGCTCTGAGATAACAGTTGGGCCAACTCCCAATTTATTCATTTCTTGGTGAATCTAGAGCCCCTCTCCTGCCACCACTCAGGGGGAGGTGGCACCCCAGGAAGGGACTGGGTGGCATGGTGCCTGGAGGCAGCAGTGCCCATCTTTGATTGTTGGACCAGGGACTCTGAGGCCAGGAAAGGGGCGAAGAAGGAGAGTGGTGGGGTGAGGTGGGTGGGTGTGGGAAGCCCAATACAGGGTTGCTGGAAATTAAAAACACAGCAACAGAAATGAAGCAACGCAAATTATTTCCCCAAATCCCCAAAAGGCTCAAAGTGACAGTTTGGACTTTGGGAATGGAAGGTGTATAAGTAAGGAAGCAGGTCTCTATTCCTGGCAACAGATCCGTGTCTGGACAGGGCAAAGCAGAGGGTCCTTGAGCTGGGAGACACGCAAGCACAGCGGAGAACCCTGGTGTGGTCTCTGGAATACAGGGCAGTCTGTGTGTATGCGGAGTGTGACCAGCCTGCACCCTCTGCTTCCTTTCAGCAAACAGGATGCTGAGGGCCAAACCTTTTCCCTCCTAGAAGGCGATTGCTAGATTCTGCTCCAGAAAACCTGACCAGCCCAAGAGAAGACCTAACAATCCAGATGTTTGAGAATTCTTGCAGCAGACAGCTGCATCTAGACACCCACTCCACACAGATCTTCCGACCAGTATTTTGGCTCCTCTGCCCCTCTGGCTTGCCCTCTGCACAGGGATGCTCCTGGCCATGGACACCACGAGCAGGCTCTGCCCCCTGGCTTCTGTTTGGTTCAGCCAGTGTGAGACCCAGAAAGAAGGCAAGAGGGAGGGAGAGGCTGGGGCATGTATCCCTCTGTCTCCTGGGATGGGCCACCTCAGACTTCCTGTGTCTCTCAACCCAAGTGATCTCTTGAGATCTATCTATCTCTCTTGCCTTTGTAGGTAAATCCTCCTGAAATTACCTAGTTTGAGTGGACCATATGTTTACTGCCGAGGCCTGACTGATGTAGTGCCCTGCTCATAAATGAACAGTCAAGGATCACCAGACAACTGAGAAAAGATACAAAGACAGAAAAAGCAAGCAATTTGCAGAAATACTCTATATTTAAAAAAAAGGATCACTAATGTCATCAGAGTGACATTGGAAGATCTGGCATCCGTGAAACAAAACGGGATCCAATTCGCAGGGGTTGCTGGAAATTAAAAACACAGCAACAGAAATGAAAAGTGTTGAGGTGACAAAGTTAAAGATAAATAGAAGTGGGCAGCCCTGGTGGCTCAGCGGTTTAGCGCCGCCTTCGGCCCAGGGTCTCACATCGGGCTCCCTGCGTGGAGCCTGGTTCTCCCTCTGCCTGTGTCTCTGCCTATCTCTCTGTGTCTCTCATGAATAAATAAATAAAATCTTTTTTTAAAAAATGATAAATGGAAGTGTTGAAAGATAAAGTCCCAGAAGCTGGAGCAACAAAACCCAAAGAAAGGAAAGAAAAGATGAGAAATGTAGAAAAATAGTCCAAGAGGTGCACTATTTGAATAATAAGAAAAGAGAGAAGAAAAAATAAAGTAATTCAATCAGATTTCTCAGAACTCAGGGAGCCAGGTTTCTGCCCTGAAGAGCCAGTGGAGAACCTCACACAGGGGACCCTGGGGACAAACTCTCAGAAAGAGGGAGAGTGAGCCCCACAGCCGGCTGACATGCCCATCGTCAATCTCCTGCTTCACAGCTCATAATGCCTTTTCACTGATGACTGAGGAATCAGCACAGAACTCTTGAAGCACTTCTCCCTCATGAAAATGCTAAGCTTCTAGGTAGAAGGTGCTGGAGGGACCCAGAAGGAGGAATGGGCTCATCCTTCTGGTTCCAGCAGCTGCACTGCATGCGAAGATGGATGGAAGGGCATGCTGGGGTGCTGCCCCCTGGACACGTACCCCCAGTCCTCCTAAGACAGCCCTTCAGGCAGGACACTGAGCATCCCAGGCCTTCTGCTCCCTCTGTGTGGCAGGCTGTCTGCATCCTGAGGGTTTGCATCCTGCTTGCCCAGTGACTGCAGACCGGCTCCTGCCCGGGAGACCAACCAACTGCTCTGCCATCCACTGGGCTGCAACTTGACCTTCTCTACTGAGGTCTGAACACCTGCATTGAGGAAGGATCCCTTCCAAATGTAGTCTTCCTTGGCTGCCTCAGCCCTCAGTTACCATAGAGTTCTTTTTCATCTTACTATAATTATTTTGTTATAGTTTAATGCTTCTTTATGGTAAAATTCCCTGTTTGTTTTTTTAAATATTTATTTCAGAGAGAGAGAGAGACAGGGAGAGCAAGCAGGGAGAGAACAGGAGAGAGAGAAACAGGATCTCCACAGAGCAGGGAGCCCGACATGGTGCTTGACTCCAGGACCCTGGGGGGGATCAATCAGAGTTGGAGACTTCACCAACTGAGCCACCCATGCTCCCCCCAAATTTTCTATTTATTTTTTTTTAAGATTTTATTTATTCATGAGAGACACACAGAGAGGCAGAGACACAGGCAGAGGGAGAAGCATTCTCCCCGTGGGAAGCCCGATGCAGGACCCCGGGATCACGACCTGAGCCAAAGGCAGACCCTCAACCACTGAGACACCCAGGTGCCCCTAAAATATCCTATTTAAATCACTGTGTGATTCTGTGTCCTGATTGGGCCCAGACTGATAGAACCAGGAGTCAGAAGAGCTTGCTCTGGACAGCAGTACTAGAAGGCGACAGAGTCACACTTTCAAAACGGTGACAGGGAAACATTTCCAGCCCAGGGTCCTATACTCCTGCCAAAGCCCGAGTCACACTGGGACAGAATAAAGCTTTGAAACAAACGTCTGAGAGTCTGGAGCTTCACATACAATGTGGCCAATAAGAGAACAGGTCTGTGGGGTCTAGAGGCAGGAAACAGCAGCAGCGAGCGACCCCCCCCCCCCACATACACACACACCCCACCCCTCCAGCCGAGGAGGTGGCAGCTGAGCCAGGGACAAGCCTGTCCTACTGGGGACAGAGGTGTCCACGTGGCACAACCAACCATTTCCTCCTCTCTCTCAGAATCGGGCTCTTGCCTCCAGAAGCACTCAGGGGCTCAAAGGACTCTCCAGAGGCTTCACTTCCCCACCTTCCCACACCCACCCACCCCACCCCACCACTCTCCTTCTTCGCCCCTTTCCTGGCCTCAGAGTCCCTGGTCCAACAGTCAAAGATGGCCACTGCTGCCTCCAGGCACCATGCCACCCAGTCCCTTCCTGGGGTGCCACCTCCCCCTGAGTGGTGGCAGGAGAGGGGCTCTAGATTCACCAAGAAATGAATAAATTGGGAGTTGGCCCAACTGTTATCTCAGAGCCCCAGGAAAGGGCAGTGTGGCAACAAGGACCCAAAAAGCTACCCAGCTGGGTGGGACAAGCTCTCTTCCAACTCCTACCCCTCAGGCCCTGGCTCATACCAGAAGGCGGAGTGCCCTGTGCCCATGCCCTGTGCTGTGTACCCTGTGCCCCGGCTGAGAAAGTTCACAGAAACCCTTCCATCTCCCGGCTCATCTCTGGCTGCTCTCCCTCTTCTGCCTGGGCACCCATGACAAACCGTGTCCTTGTCCTGAACACCGACTTGATGTGAGTGTATGTGGTTCTCGCCTGGGGCCCCACACTTAGAGCACTCTGCACCCCACGCACACGCATGCCCACACTCATACCCACGTGCACACATACTGCACAGCACTCGGTTCAGGCTGGGGACAGGCCTGCGTGCACCACAGGAGATACCTCCTCTCTCGCTCTGGACAGGGATGCACTGAGGGCGGATGCAAGTTCTGGGGAATGATACAGCCCACTTGCTGCTCTGGGAGGAGCTGGCCCAGAACCACCATCACCCAAAGGACAACAGCAAATGGCTGAGCCGAAGCCTATTCGCTGCTGTTTGCACCTTGCTGACCCCAGCCCAGGGGCAGCAAACCGTAGCCCTCAGGCCCCTTCGGGCTACCGCTTGTTTTTTAATAGCACATGATGGATGAATCTCATGAATATAAAAAAAGCCAATCACAAAATTGTACAGAGTACGTGATTCAACTTATATAAAATGCAAAAAGTGGCAAAACTGACCTATGATGTCAGGGGGGTGGGCAAGGATAGAGGTTGCCTTTGGGGAAGTGGTGGATAGTGTCTGGAGCAGGGCACAATGA
Organism: Canis lupus baileyi; assembly: GCF_048164855.1. NCBI lineage: Eukaryota > Metazoa > Chordata > Mammalia > Carnivora > Canidae > Canis > Canis lupus. Next base: position 38,553,955 of record NC_132843.1, on the reverse strand, counting down.
GGTCTCAGGTGGTAATTACATGGGCACTTATTTCTTATTAGAGTTATTTCTAGATATTTGTTTTTGAAGCTGTTATTTTTCCTTCTAAGACACTTCTTTAAAAAATATATTTCTTGGGGCACCTGGGAGGCTCAGTCAGTTAAGTATCTGCCTTCGGCTCAGGTCATGATCTCAGGGTCCTAGGATCGAGTCTCATGTTGGGCTCCCTGGTCAGTGAGGAGTCTGCTTCTCCCTCTGTCCCTCCCTCTTGCTTGTGCTCTTTCAGATAAATATAAAATATTTTTAAAAATAATTTAAAATATGGGGATCCCTGGGTGGTGCAGCGGTTTGGCGCCTGCCTTTGGCCCAGGGCGCGATCCTGGAGACCTGGGATCGAATCCCACATCGGGCTCCCGGTGCATGGAGCCTGCTTCTCCCTCTGCCTGTATCTCTGCCTCTCTCTCTCTCTCTCTGTAACTATCATAAATAAATAAAAATTTTAAAAAATTTAAAAAAATAAAAATTAAAAATAAAAATAATTTAAAATACTTCTTTTGGGGATCCCTGGGTGGCGCAGTGGTTTGGTGCCTGCCTTTGGCCCAGGGCACGATCCTAGAGACCCGGGATCGAATCCCACATCAGGCTCCCGGTGCATGGAGCCTGCTTCTCCCTCTGCCTGTGTCTCTGCCTCTCTCTCTCTCTCTGTGACTATCATAAATAAATAAAATAAAATAAAAAATTTAAAAAAAAATAAAATAAAATACTTCTTTTATTGAAATACATTATATATAGACATGAATTGCACTAAACTTAAGTGTATATATAGTTCAGTGGATTTTTGCATAAGTTTACATCGACGAAAGCTCCAGCCAGATCAAGATATAGAATATTTCAAACACAGGTTCTTCCAAATCCCCATCCCCCACAAGAGTAACCACTACTTTGATGATGACTACTGATTGGGTCTGCCTCCTCTTCATTTTGGCATCAATGAGATCACATGGAATGATATCTTTTGTGTCTGTTTTTTTTTTTAAGATTTTATTTATTCATGAGAGACATAGAGAGGCAGAGACATAGGCAGAGGGAGAAGCAGGCTCCCCACGGGGAGCTCGATGGGGGGACTTGATCTCAAGACGCCCCAGGACCCCGGGAATTAGGACCTGAGCCAGAGGCAGATGCTCAACCACTGAATCACCCAGGTGCCCCAAGATTTTTTATTTATTAATTTGAGAGAGAGAAAGTGAAAGTATGAGCAGGGAAGAGGGACAGAAAGAGAGGGAGAAGCAGACTCCCTACTGAGCAGGGAGCCAAGGACTTGGGGCTTGATCCCAGGACCCCGAGATCATGATCTAAATCAAAGGCAGACACCCAACCAATTGAGCCAGCCGGGCACTCCTTGTACATACATCTTTTGATGGATATATATGCACACATTTCTCTCACCTGCAGTGGATTTTCTGGTCATAGGGTGGGCATACATTTAGCTGTAGTTGGTAGTAATAAATATTGCCAAACAGTTTACCATGAACCAATGTCCAATCCTATCATCAAGACATGAGAGTTACAGTTAACTTCACATCGTTGTCAACACCTGCTGTGGCCACTCTGACTCACTCTAGCCCTTTTTGTACACATGTAGCGGTATTTAGCTGTGGTTTTAATTTACATTCCCCTAGGGCAGCCTGGGTGGCTCTGCGGTTTAGCGACACCTTTGGCCCGGGGCATGATCCTGGAGACCCGGGATGGAGTCCTACATCAGGCTCCCTGCGTGGAGCCTGCTTCTAACCTCTGCCAGTGTCTCTGCCTCTCTCTCTGTTTCTCATGAATAAATAAATAAAATCTTTAAAAAATAATAATTTACATTCCTTTATTGGTAAACATGTTTGTATGTTTATTATTTCTTTGGATATCATCTTCTTTGAAATGCCCAGTCAGGTCTTATGCTCGTTTTTAAATTGGATTATTTTTCTGTTCCCTTATTTATTTGCAGTTTTTTATGTGGCCTGATGTAAATCATTTTGTTGGGTATGTATAATCCAAACATGTTTTCAGAGAATGCACCTTTTCTCTTTTTATGATGTATTTTGGTAAACTGAAGTTCTTTGTTTTATTAAAATTTATAGCTTATTGTGTTGATGTTTTAATTTTTTGGTTAATATATTTTATACCTTGTTTAAGAAACCTCTTCCTAACTCAAGGTCATAAAATTAGTCATTGTTTTCTTCTAGAAGTTTTATAGTCATACCTTTTATATTTTAGCCTATGATTTTTTTTTTTTTAAGTAGACTCCACACCCAGTATGGCACCTGAACTCATGACCCTGAGATTAAAAGTCACATGCTCTACCAACTGAGCCAGCTAGGTACCTCTGATTTATTTTCTATTAATGTTTTGTATGTGGTGTAAGGTAAGGGTATTTATTGTTTCCATGTATATCCAATTGTACTGGCACTATTTATTTACTTTTTTAAATTAATTTATTTTTTAAAGACTTTTTTTATTTATTTGGCAGAGAGAGAGAGTACAGGTATAGGGAGAGTGACAGAGGGAGAGGGAGAAGTAGACTCCCCACCAAGGAGGGAGCCTGACATGGGACTTGATCTCAGGACACCAGGATCATGACCTGAGACGAAGGCAGACACTTAACCCACTGAGCCACCCAGGTGCCCCTTCTTGTTATCCTCTTAATATCTATCATGCTATTTCCCTTTTCATTCTTGATTTTTGGCAATATATGCCTTTTTTCAAAAATTTTTATCAGTCTTGGGGATCCCTGGGTGGCTCAGTGGTTTGACGCCTGCCTTTGGCCCAGGGTGCGATCCTGGAGTCCCAGGAATGAGTCCCACGTTGGGCACCCGGCATGGAGCCTGCTTCTCCATCTGCCTGTGTCTCTGCCTCTCTCTCTCTCTCTCTCTCTCTCTCTCTCTCTCAGTGTGTGTGTGTCTATCATAAATAAATAAATAAATCTTTTAAAAAATTAGAAAAAATTTTATCAGTCTTGGCTGGGGGGAGATCATCAATTTTAGTAGTCCTTCAAAAAAACAACTTTTGTTTTGTTGATTCATACTATTACATGTTTGGTTTTTATTTCATTAATTTTCATTCTTAGATTTGCTATTTCCTTCCTCCTATGTTCTTTGTTTTTTTTTTCAAATCTTGAAAATTATTTATTATATTATTAATTTTTAGCCTACTTTTCTAACATATGCATTTATAACTTCTTTTTTAAAGATTTTATTTATTTATTCATGAGAAACAGCGCATGCGAGAAAGGCAGCAACACAGACAGAGGGAGAAGCAGGCTCCATGCAGGAAGCCCAGTGTGGGACTCCATCCCTGGACTCCAGGATCATCCCTGAGCTGAAGGTAGACGCTCAACTTCTAAGCCACCCAGGGATCCCTAACATGCATTTAAAGCTATACATTTCTCTCTAAGCATGACTTTATCTGCATCCTATAAGTTTCGGTACGTTGTAACTTCTATGCCAAACAAAATTAGACATTACATAGTTGGAAAATGGAAAACTATTTTAATAGCATTTTTAGATAATTGCAAATATTATTTTTTTCATATAGAACTCAAGAAGTGATAATTTCTTTTTTTTTTTTAATTTTTATTTTTTATTTTTATTTTTTTTTATTTATTTATTCATGAGAGACACAGAGAGGGAGAGAGAGGCAGAGACACAGGGAGAGGGAGAAGCAGGCTCCATGCACCGGGAGCCCAACGTGGGATTCGATCCCGGGTCTCCAGGATCGTGCCCTGGGCCAAAGGCAGGCGCCAAACCGCTGCGCCACCCAGGGATCCCAAGAAGTGATAATTTCTTAAATGTGGAATTTAAAACCATATCAATAAATAAATAAATAAAACAATATCAATAAAATGTTCAAAAAATAAAAATAAATTTAAAATTAAATATTCTCTTTTTTGTACATAAAAAGATTGATCTATCTTGTAATTTTTTTTTTTTAAGATTTTATTTTGGGGGCACCTCTCTGGCTCAGTCAGTTAAGCATCCAACTCTTGATCTCAGGGTCATGAGTTCAAGACCAGCATTGCTCTACCACCATAGTTGTCACCTGGTCTCCCCTCCACAAAACAACACATCAGAGAGCCTATGAACTTGCCTTCCTAGAGCCTCATTGATTCCTTCTATTTTTTTTTAAGATTTTATTTATTTATTTGTGACAGAGAGAGAGAGAAAGAGAGGCAGAGACACAGGCAGAGGGAGAAGCAGGCTCCATGCTGGGAGCCCGACGTGGGACTCGATCCTGGGTCTCCAGGATCACACTGAGGGCTGCAGGCAGTGCTAAACCGCTGAGCCACCCGGGCTGCCCTCATTGATTCCTCCTAAAGCTACTCAGAGTGTGGCCTTCTAACTACCAAGTCACAAACTGCTTGTTGCCGATCCTCCTTGTGCTAAGTATAGAACTTGAAATACGCATTTAGAAATGTTATCACAAGATGGCGGCAGAGTAAGAGGACCCTAGGTTTATCTAGTCTCACCAATAGAGCTGGATAACTATCAAATCCTAAATACTCCAGAATCTACCTCGAGTCTGGCAGAATAAACTCCACAAGTGAAAGCGGAGAAGAGGCCACCCTGATGAAGGTAGCAAGTGCCAAGACAATGGCTGCTTGGTGGGGAAGGAGCCACAGTCACAGAGAAGGGTGAGAAACTGACCAGTGCGCAGGGGAGAACAGAGGGAAAATGATTCCCAATAGCAACTGGCTTGGGAAGCAGAAGGTGAGAGGGGCCGAATTTCATGAGTTCTTGCAACTAATAGGACTTAAAGCCTCGAGTTTACAGGTCCACAGAGAGCTGCACTGGAGTTCGTACTGCTCCAGGAGAGAAGGCAGAGCAAATGGCCCATGGACATGTAGCATGGAAACAGTGATCTGAGGAATATCTGGGGCACACAGTGGGGAGATTATCTGCTGTTCTCCAACTGTGTCCCAGAGGGGCAGCATTCACAGAGACCCCTCCGGGAATAGAGAGCTGGGAAGTGCCATTTCCCTCCCCAGTCCTCAGCGCCCTCAGCATAAGCACAGGGGTCACTCACTGCCTCACTTGCTTTTATCAAGCCCTGTCCCCTTATGCTCTGGTGGAACTACCACTCCTCCTCACACTTGCCTCAGTCCCAGCACAGCACATCCCTTCCCCCAGAACACCAGCAGGAAACCCTGCCCATACCTCCTCTCCCAGCCTTCCTAGAGTTTTGTGAGGCCTCTCTGTTCCAGCATTGGTGGCTCAAGTTTCATCTTACAAGTAGACCAGAGTACACCTAGTTTAAAAGTTGCCACATTTGGGCCAGTGTCCAACACTGCTCACCTCAGGCAGAGAGAGCCTCTGCAGATGGCTGGCCTGAGGGAGAGAATGGCCTGGACACAGCAGCAGAGCACTGGCAGCACACATCAGAGACACTCCTGGAAGCTCAGGCCTGGGGAACAGGAGATACTCTACAGCAGGGAAACCAGGACCTCTACTTCACAAGGCCCTGACCTCCAACAGCAGGAGACCTGGCTGGCTTTCCCAACAAAGAAACAGGCAGACACTTAGACAAAATGAGAAGACAGAGGACTGTATCCCAAATGAAAGAACAGGACAAGACCGCTGCTAGAGATCTGAGTGAAACAGATATAAGTAAAAAAATAAGTAATGATCATAAAGATACTGTCTGGACTTGAGAATAGGGTAGAAAGCATCAGGGAGACCATCAATACAGACATAAGGAATAAAGAGCAGGGATACCTGGGTGACTCAGCAGTTGAGGACCTGCCTTTGACTCAGGGTGTGATCCTGGAGTCCTAGGATCGAGTCCCACATCAGGCTCCCTACATGGAGCCTGCTTCTCCCTCTGCCTGTGTCTCTGCCTCTCTCTCTGTGTTTCTCATAAATAAATAAATAAACAAACAAATAAATAAAATCTTCAAAAAAAAAAGGAATAAAGAGCAGAGAAAAAGGTCTTGATAAATAAAATGAGAACATGCTTGATGGAACGGACAGCAGGCTGGAAGAAGCAGAGGAAGGAGTCCATGATCTAGAAGACAGAGTACTGGAAAGCTCAGCAAAAGAGAAAAAAAGAATTACACAAAACGAGAATAGGCTTAGGGAACTCAGAGACTCCATCTAACATAGTCACATCTATAAGATAGGAATCCCAGAAGAAGAAGAGACAGAAAAGTGGGCAAGGGATGTATTAGAACTAATAGGTGAAAACTTCTCTAATCTGAAGAAGGAAACAGATATCCAGATCCAGGAGGCACAGAAAACCTCCAACAGGGGCAGCCCCGGGTGGCTCAGCGGTTTAGCGCCGCCTTCAGCCCAGGGTGTGATCCTGGAGACCTGGGATTGAGTCCCACGTTGGGCTCCCGGTGCATGGAGCCTGCTTCTCCCTCTGCCTGTGTCTTTACCTCTGTGTGTGTGTGTGTGTGTGTGTGTGTGTGTCTCGTGGATAAATAAATAAAATCTAAAATAAAAATAAAAAAAAGAAAGAAAACCTCCAACAAAAAGAAAAGAAAACCCCTAACAGAAGCAGATCCATTCCAAGACATATGGTAATTAAAATGGCAGAATACAGTGAAAAAGAAAGAATATTAAAAGCAAGAAGACGGGGGATCCCTGGGTGGCTTAGTGGTTTAGTGCCTGCCTTCAGCCCAGAGCATGATCCTGGAGACCCGGGATCGAGTCCCACATCAGGCTCCCTGCGTGGAGCCTGCTTCTCCCTCTGCCTGTGTCTCTGCCTCTCTCTGTATGTCTATCACAAATAAATAAATAAATCTTAAAAAAATAAAATAAAATAAATAAAAGCAAGAAGACTCTTACATGGAATTTTATTGCAATTCCCCTTTGCTGTAACACCCAAGCTCCTGATCATTTTCCTTTTTTCCAATAATGCTAGTATCATACTGTAGTGCTAGTACCAATACTAATAAAACGCTGTTATTTTACAGAAGTATCCATCCGTCACAGATTGGAAACATTCACCAGAAGCACCATTGCTGGCTCTGGCATTGTCTGCCAGAATAGCCTGAGCCGACTCAGGGGTCTCTGCTTTCCTCTCCTTCTGCTGTCCTGAGATCAGGCCCAGAGTTGGGCTCCAGCTCAGCAGAGTTTGCTTGTCCCTTTCCCTCTCCCTCTGCCCCTCCACTCATGCGTGTACTCTCTCTCTCTCTCTCTCTCTATATATATATATATATATGTACATATATACACATATATACATATATAGATATATTTTAAAATCTAAAAAAAAAAGAGGGGTACCTGGGTGGCTCAGTCAGCTCAGATCATGATCTCAGGGTCCTGAGATGGAGCTGCACATTGGGCTCCCTGCTCAGTGGGGAGCCTGCTTCTCCCTCTTCCTCTGCTGCGTCCCCTGCTTGTGTGCGCTCTCTCTGTGTCAAATAAATGGATAAAATCTTAAAAGAAAGAAATTGGGTGATAAGCATTATGGAGGGCACATGATGTGAAGAGCACTGGGTGTTATACACAACTACTAAATTATTGAATACTACATCTGAAACTAATGATGTACTATATGTTCGCTAACTGAATTTAAATTAAAAAAATTTGGAGGGGCAGCCCCGGTGGTGCAGCGGTTTAGCACCGCCTGCAGCCCAGGGTGTGATCCTGGAGACCCAGGATCGAGTCCCACATCAGGCTCCTTACATGGAGCCTGCTTCTCCCTCTGCCTGTGTCTCTACCTCTCTCTGTGTGTGTTTCTTATGAATAAATAAATAAATAAATCTTAAAAAAAATTTTTTTTTAATTTAAAAATTTTTTAAAAAGAAAGAACTACCACTCGAGATATTGCAGAACATCAGACAGGACGGGTTGGCCCCTCCTCCCATGCTAGTTCCAGGGACAAGGTCAAGGACTATGTCTTCCCCTTCTCAGCATGAGGTTAGACCTAGACAGTGACCGTCACCAGTGGTTGAGCAGGTCTACTGTAGTCTCCCTATGTCCTTTATATCTTCACAGAGCCGAGTTTCTGCTTTTCTGGGAGTTGTCCCTTCTGCTCCAGTAAAGACCAAGCTCCAGCTCCAGCAAAGCCACCTTAAGGGCCTTTCCCTGCCTGGGGAGCAGCCGCTGACCCAGGACCCCTCTAACCAGTGCTCTGCACCCAGCACGTTCCCGTAGGAGGCACCCAGTGCTGTGGCTGGTGAGTGGGGAGGGCATGCCCCACAGCCCCCTCCTCACCCTTGCAGGACCACAATTCCCCCCGATGTCCCATGGCCCAGTGTCCCACATGTCCCACACTCCGGCCCACACAAGTCACTGCCAGGCCCTGGGGGATAGCGAGAGAGTCCTTCTCAGGCTGTCTCCAGCCCCCCAGTCATGGCAGGGTGGACAATTTCTTCAGAATCTTCAGCCCAGGGGACCCCGGTGTTCTCTGTCCAACACTCATCTCTTAAGGGACAGCACCTTTAAGAGTTTTAACATCCCAGCTCCCAGAAATGTTTGGGAAAGCCTCCCTCTGTCAACCCAGAGAGATGAAGCCTCCCTCTGTCAACCCATCCTGCTAGCATGGCAGCTGTCCCCAACCAGCGGGAGCTGGAAGCCCCAGAGGGCAGGCGGAAGGCCAGTGTCCGGATGTGGTGCTTCACAGAGGACCAGCACCAGAGGAGGGCTGGCTCTCCTTTCACCAGACCCACAGCTGCCCCACCCCTGCCTTCACTGACCTCAGGCCTCAGCTCCCAGCAAACCCCTCCTCAAACAATGGTAGGCCATGGGTGTAGGCTTCCCGACTTTGTTCTGAAAACAGAGATAAGACGGAGAGTTCAGCCCCTCCCGTGGCCCCTGGCCCAGCTGCCACCACAGGGATGCTGCCAACAGCAGCTCCTTCCGAGAGGCCACTGCAGGCCCAGGCCTGGGTTTTCATCAGCAATCCCGCTCCTGCTGACCTGGAGCCACTGGCTTGTCCGCTCCAGCGAGCTCTCCCCGCCCCTGCAGGGCCTGGGCAGGCAGTAGGACAGAGCTCTCCTTGCAGAAGGCTTTATCTCCTTCAGGGCCACGGAGCTGTCCTGACGCTGACTGGCTCACACCCCAGGACTAGCAGCTTAAGACATCACACTTGGACTCATCCCCGTGCTGTGCATCAAGGAGGGCGACATGTATCACACGGAGCATGGTGGCACCAGAGCAGAGGCTGGGGGCTCTCCTTGTGTCCTCCACACAAGCATGTTCACTGTGGAAGGCGTCCCTGGCTGGGCAGTGAAGGGCAGGATGTCAGAGAGACTCTTGGGCCTGGTACTCATGACTAAATGGTATCCCGCCCACTGAAGTGCGGGTGCGGCAGGGGGAGCAGATATTGAGGAGGATCATGTTCCATGTTGAATATGAGGAGCGGGTGGGTGACCCATGGGGAGAGGGCCAATGGAGAGGTGGGTACTGAGGTCCAGCAAGTGGGGTGAGGGGACAGAAACCCAATCTGGCAGTAATGATCATGATCTCCCAAATCTCATATAAACCACAGGGTTCAGTGGCTGGCACCTGAGGACCTTGACCAAACCAGAAGAGCTCAGAGCCAGATGGAGCCTTGGCCAAGAGGAGCAGGAGGAGCAGTAGGGACGTCACAAGAGATCTAAAAAAAAAAAAAAAAGGAAGAGGCTGGCCAAGTAAGATCAGGCCTAGACATTCTGGGTGGCCACACGAAGATCAAAGGTGATGCTAGCAGTTAGGGAAAGCATTTAGGCAAGAGAACACAAAGGCAGGGGGGCAGGGGGTGCTGAGGGAGCGGAGGCAAAGGGTGAAATTGGAGAAGCAGTACAGTGGGGGCTGCCCTCTTCTCCCCAACTCGGGGTGGTTGGTCTGCCACAGCTCAGCAGAGCAGATATAGGAAGCCCCAGCGGGGGAGAGGCTGGGGGGACCACAGCCTGTGGGGGGGGACCACAGCCTCAAAGGGGCGGTCACAGTGGAGGCCAGCAAGCAGCAGAGGCAGGAGGTCATCGTGTGGTGGGAGTGCTGGGGAAAGGACGGTCAAACCCTGGACTGAAATCTGGGGGGTACACCGCTCCTGGGGACACGGGGTGCCCAGACTCATCCACAAAGTCTGGGAAGCCCTGGGGGACGGTGGGAATAGGGGGGTCAGACCGCATGCAGGGAAGTGGGAGGCTAAGGGGGAGCTGGGGGGAGTCCCCCACACAAGCATGTTCACTGTGAAAGGCATCCCTGACTGGGCAGTGGAGGGCAGAATGTCAGAGGGCTTTCACAGTAGGGCCCGGCGAGGGCGGTCTCCGTTCACCCAGGTGCAGGGAGACCACCCCTCCATGGTGGGTCATCTCTCCTCTTCCCTGAGGCCCCTGGTAGGTCAGCACTAGGGGCAGAGGCAGAGGGGCTCTGTCACTGGGGGAGGGAGGGGCAGCACTCTTTTGGTCCACAGGGAGAAGGAAGTTGTGAGCCATCAACATCAGGGAATTATGGCCTGTTTCCATGTCCTGGGGGTTCAGGAAGGAGGCGGGGGACAGGCTGCAGGCAGGTGCCCCGCTGTGTTCAGGGCTGTGTGGTGCTTCACCTGTCCTGGCCCCCAAGACACTCATCTTGTCTCCACATCTCCCCTCCAGCCTGGTACCTGCTCGGAACTCCATCATAGAGAAGAAAGATAGTCAGTGATTGAAAAGACTGGCCAGGTCAGGGGTGGCCGGGCTGGGGGGTGGTTGGAGACCAGCAGCAGCCCCCAGCCATCCTGGGACATGGTGCCCCCCTTCCATGCCACAAAGTTCACATTATCTGTGAATCTGAAATTAACTTAGGCTCCTCAACATTCACTTCTGTGAAAAGCCAGGAAGATGCGAGGCTAGGAGGCCAGTGCCAGTGGGAAAAGCACGATGTCAGGGTAAAAAGTCAACATACAGTATTTACCTGGTTCTTTCCCCACCCATCTGGCTGTGTTAGGACTGTGTGGAGGACTTATTTGCAAAAGCAAACAGTTCGAGGCCCTAATCGTGAAAGCCGTCATCCAAACAGAGTGCCCAGGTCTGCTCACTGCTCCGCTGTCCAACTGAGACTCCATCCCAGGCAGTGTGCAGAGACCAGCCAGACCATTTTCTCCACCTCAACATAGATCTACCCACTTAATTCCACTTTAAAAAGTTTGTCTTTGCATTTACCACCAGCCTTAATTAAATATTAGAAAAGAGACAAATTGCACACTTCTCAGAAACTGGAATTTTATAAAAAGGCATTTTTTCTCTTATGTCCATAAAATGATAGAATTCTTGCAAGTATAGAAATGTGTCATAAATTATACAGAATGTTCCTTAATTACAGCTCAATGCAACTTGGTACTGCCTCCCTCGCTAAAAAATGAGAGAGAACCAAAAAAATAATATATATATAGCTGTATATATATATATATTTATATATTTATATAATATAGACAAATCAAATATGAAAAAAAATCATTTCCTCTTTGGTATAAAAATCAGACTCTCACCTTGAGAGACACACAAACAGACATGATGTTGGGTTTGTAAACTGTGTGGCCAAAGGGACTTCCCTGTCAAGCTTCCCCTGCCCACCTCTCCCCACCCCCCCACCTGGCCCACCTCCCTGGAGGCTCCCACAGGACACCTGCACAGCTCTCCCCACTCCGTACCAGTCCTTAGCACCCCCCATACTACCAACACTGAACTGGTAACAACTAACTCAAGAGAAGCCTCATTTGGGGTGTAAATGGTGGGGAGAAAGGACAGCCACATTGGACCCTACCAGGCACTGCTACCCCAGCCCCCAACCCCATGGAAGCCAGCCAGCGGGTCCTGCCTCGCCTCATCCCCCTCCTCCTCCACACCACTGCCTGCTGCCTGGACCATGCTGGGCCCGGAGGGCTGGGTTCCACTTGTTCAGTGCAGGAACATGCCAAATGGAGGAGGGAAGACAGATACACTCTGCTGATGAACCCAGATCCACATCTAAAATGAACAGAATCTCTTTTTTTGGACTGCATCTTACACCCAGCTCAGTGAAAATGACGGGGAGCCCGAAACCAGCAGGACTCATGGGTCCAGGGACTGATACTTGTGTCAGGGGAAGGAACAGCACATCCCCCTCAAGCTGAGGAGGGAGTCAGCCTATCAGGGGGACAGTGCATCCCACCTCAGCCAGACCCAATAGAGGGCTCTGCAGCTGGATGGAAGTGCCCCTGAGCATCGGGATCTCAAGTCCCGCCATCCAGCCTGGTGGGGCGCTCCTGGGGGCCAGGTTCCTCTTCCCACAACACAGAAGTCGTTCAGAGGCCCCCTCCTCTTGCCAAATAAAAAACACAAAACCAAACTGGACACGACCACAAATCAAGGAGAGACATAGACAACATGAGGGGCCCACAGGCCCCAGCAGGCCGCTGGCTTCCCGGCAGGATACATTCTTGTGTGATTCAGGAACAGGGGCTCTTGGCCCCTCTGGGGAGTGGGAGTAAAAAAATACAGAGATTACAGTCTCCCCAGGGGCTCCAGGCAGGGCAGGGGCAGACCAATCTCAATCTCTTCCCGGTTTGGATTCCACATCTGATCCCTTCCCAAGGTGGCTCCTGCTGGCCTTGCCTCTGCACTGCCCTTGGGCCCCCTGTCTCCCGGCCCCCCCGCCCGGAGATGCTGATGGGACAGTCTGCAGGGAGGGATGCGAGCATGGCTGGGGGCCTGCAGTCCCAAGTAGCTGGCCCCTCACGGCTGGACCGCCCCGCGGTCACCGTCACTCCTTGAGAGGCTTGTCTGCCGCACTGCAGGGGCTGCTGGCACTGTCACTCTTCTTCCTGCGCAGGCTCTCTATCCAGTTGGAGCTGGAGCGCGTGGCAAAGCTGGCCAGTGCCAAGGAGCTGAGCCGCATGTTCTTGCCTGACATAATGAGCTCCCCGAAGCCCTCCTGGTGGGAGAAGGCGTAGCCCGAGCGACGTGAACTGGTGCGGCCCACCCGCCGCAGGCATCGGTGCTGGGCCTTCTGCTTCTTTCTCACCAGCTGGGTATAGCGGACCTGGTGGGGGAAGCGCAGGAGACAGGGCCACGTCGGTGATGGTGACAGTGATGGTGATGGGGCGGACATTATGGGCTGGACCCCAGAGCCTCTGGGATGAGAATCACTAGGGCCGCACAGGTGATGGGCCCACAAACAGCAGGTGACCCTGTCAACACGCAGGCTCCCACAGCCAAGAAGATGCAGCCATGCGGCCCTGCGACATCCCGTCCTGGTCCCCAGTCCCCCAGATCCCTTGGCCCGACTGCTCACCGTGTCAGAGAGATCAGGCTTCAGACTCAGCTTTAGGAACCGGAAGGCGACAACAGGCATGATGCAGACGACCGTGGTGAGAGTGATTGTCAGCCACACAGTGGGCTGGGCCAGGGTGTTCTGGGCATTGCCTGGGGACGCAAGCAGCCAGTGGCCAAGGGGTCACAGGCAGACCAGGGGCGCCCTATTAGCCCCGTCTCCATACCCAAGTCCTCCCTCCTCCCCAGATGTCTGACTCCCTGGATCTCGGGCTCATCTCCTTTCCTGGATGTCCCTGCCGTCACCCCCTTGTCAATCCTGATTCCTCCTACAACACCGGGCTCCATGTCCAAACTTCCCCGGGGGAAGTGGTGCAGCTCCAGCCTCCCTCACCCCAAGTCCAGGTCACCATCTGAGCCTCCAAACTGGTCACCACTTTCCACCTTTGCCCTCAGAGCCGTCTCACCCAGAAAACCCTCAGTGTCCTTTAAAAGTCACAGATGGATTTCCGACACTTCTTGCACATTACCCTCCAATGGCTTCCTATCATACTCAGATTAAAATTCAAAGTTCTGACCCTGAATAACAAGGGGTTAAGGACCTGGACCCCTTTTTACCCCCCACCCCCCACCCCACCAACCAGCCAGGCCCTGCCTTTGAACTCCAGCCTAGAACCTCACTTCCTCCACACACTCCTCCTCCGGCGCGGCCCCGCCTCCACAGCCCCTCCGCCGCCGCGGCCCCGCCTCCGTCCCGCCTCCACACGCCGCTTCACTGCAGCAGGGACCGCCTCCACACACCCCTCCTCTGCCACAGGGACCTCTAGGCAAGCCCCCCCAGCTCCTCTACTGCTTCCTCTTCCAGGCTCACTCTTCCTCTTTATTCAGATTTCTCTGTACCAAAGTTCTCTCTCTTCGGAGGGTCTTCCCTGACTCCTCTCCTGTATCTACCCTGCTTAATGGTTTTTATAAGACTTTTTTTTTTTTTTAAGATTTTTATTTATTTATTTGTGAGAGACACAGAGAGCAGCAGAGACACAGGCAGAGGGAGAAGCAGGCTCCCTATGGGCAGCCCAACGTGGGACTCAATCCCAGGACCCAGGATCACACCCTGAGCTGAAGGCAGGTGTTCAACCACTGAGCCACCCAGGTGTCCCTATAAGACTTATTAATTCTAGACGTTTCACCTATTAATCCATAAACTGCCCTTCTGTCTCCCTGAAATACAAAGTCAAAGAGAGCGAGGAGAGCCTGCTCTGTCAACTACTGCATCCCCAGCACCCAGGACAGTGGGGGGGCATACAGCAGGTGCCAACCACTCACCAAATGGATGGACAAACAGATCTAAATCCAACACACTGTGCCTCCCAAGTGGCCCTCTCTACCACCTCCAGCCCCACCAGCACCAGGGCTGAAAGCCCAGTCACTACGGTAGCTCCTCAATGACCATCAGATTCATCTTTCTAAACTAATCCTCTCTCTTTCTTCAAAACAAACAAAAACTCCTAGTAAAACCAATCGAAATCTGATAGCCTGGCATTCTGACCCCTCCCACTCCCTGGCTTTCTAGCCTCTCATCCAGCCCACTTACACTTCCAGCTCTCTGGCCTGGAATCAGACTCTTGTCCTAGCTCTGCTGGCAGCGGCCTCCCTGGGGGTTGTCCCTGACTACCCCGACCAGTCGTCTTGCTGACCATGAGGTCTGCTACCACTTGACCTCCCTTTGAGCCTGACTTCCATGTCCTGGCAGGACTTTCTTCACTTTAGTGGACGTGGGAGCCCTCTGAGGGCCAGGTCTGGGTCACAGACACCCAGACGTGCCCGCAGCACTTGCAGAACCCCCGACAGAGAGGAGGGCTGAACAAATGCTCACAACATGCCAATGAGCTACTGACTCCCTTCATCACAGAACAGCCCCTACTGATTCAAGAAGAAGCTACAGGGACTCACCCACAAACCGGAACTGGTTTGGAAACATATCGAAGAGCCCATTGCTGTGCATGGCAAAGAGGATGGCGAAGTAAACAGCTAGGCTGCCCCAGATGAAGAAGTGGTTGATGGCTGTCCAGTAGCCTGTGTCCAGCCCAATCTGGGAAAAGCAGGTGTCACAGGCAGAAAGAGCATCCCCCCCAAACCCTTCCTCATAACAGGAAGAGAACTTAGTGCCCAGGGTGGTCGCATGGACAGGAGGCTTACTCCTTCCAGGGGAGGGCAGGCCCTGGTCTGCCTCATACCTGCACGCTGACCACGATGACCAATGAAGTAGCCACAGTGACTGCAAAGGACTGGTAGTCAGCTAGCTGGGTACCATCATCCCGAGTAGCCTCAGCAAACACCCCATATGGGATGAAGAACATGAGCACGGAGGTATAGATGCCTCGGGCAATGCAGATGAAGAATTGGCGTTTGTTGAAGAGCAGGTTCAGCTGGCCTGGTTCATACAGCTTAGGGTACTCCATGCTCCGTTGCTCAGGGACGTCCTGCATGCAGGGGGCCAGGCGGGCCAGGAGGCTTCAGGAGGGCTAAAGGTACAGCCCACCCCGGCCGCCTCCTTCCCAAATTCTTTCATAGCGAGATCCAACCTCAAGCCCCCCCATCCATCTTTGTTCAGCAACCAGGAAAGTCACAGGGCGGCTGCAGCTGAGCCGGAGCATCAGCCACAGCCTCCTGTGTGTGGAGCATGGCCTGCCTGGGCCCCGTCTGTGTGCTTCCTCCCCAGAGCAGCCCATCCCTGCCCCCAGGCCCCCCGACCTCCCTCCATGTCCCTTACCTGGTCAAAGACCCCCATGGCTAGGACCGGAAGGGATGTGTACACGATGTTATAAAGGGTGATAAAATACTGATCGTAGACAGTCTGGGAAGAGAACAGAGAGCAAGATAGGAGTAAATACACACTCCTTCTTCAGGCAAAAGAAGGCTGCTGAGGGGCATGCAGGGCCCTAAGGGATTATCTGGAGCCTGTCTCTGCTCCCTCACAGACAGGCAAGCAGTGGGCTGTGGGCACCATACCTGGGCAGAGAAGCCGCAGAAGAAGCCAAACCAGAAGTGGACCATGGTGAAGGCAAAGTTCTTGTAGAAGAAATAGCAGAGGAACTTGCACATGCGCAGGTAGGACCAGCGCCCGTGGACCAGCAGGAGGCGCTGCAGGAACTTGAACTGGGAGAAGGAGTAGTCGGAGGCCAGCACAGCCTGGATGCCCTCCTGTCCACTGATGCCCACGCCAATGTGAGCCGCTGCAGAGACGAGAGCGCAGAGGATCCCACACCCAGCACCCCAGCAGGGCAGAGCCTCCCCAGCCCCCGCCCTGCAAATCCACACTCACTTTTGATCATGCTGACATCGTTGGCTCCATCCCCAATGGCGAGGGTCACGGCTTTCTTGTGTTTCTTAACCAGCTCCACCACTTGTGCCTTCTGCAGAGGGGTCACGCGGCAGCAGATGACAGCTTTGCATGCACAGGCCGTCTCCAGAAACTCCAGCTCCATGTCTGCCTCCAACGCATGGGCCTGGAACACAGAGCCTGAGAGAGCCCCACCTTCCCCGGGGTAGGCCCCACTGAGGTCAGGGCAGAAAGCACAGGGTAAGACGAATGGCCCTGTGGGGAGAAGCGTGCTCTGGAAGGACTGTGCCGCAGGAAGCATGGGGATGCTCACCAGGCTGTGCCCATTGATGACCAGAGCATACTCGCCAGCCACGGCCTCCAGGACAGAGGTGAGCTTGGCGGACGAACGCCTCTCCTGGCAAGTGAAGCCGTTTCCCACCGAGTGGGATGCATCCATCATCTTCTCCCGGGCTTTCCTGGGAAGGGGAAATGCCACCGTGGGCTTCCAGACGAGCGGGGGCTTCGAAGCGCAGGACGTCCGCCTGCAAGGCCTCCATCTACCTGAGCTCCTCCCGTACTTCCAGGACAGTGTGGCCAGTGACCACGAACACCTCTGTCATGTCATCCGTCAGCATCTTGCAAGAATAGCCGATGTTCACGGCCGTCTCTACCAATAGAGAGACAGTGAGGTCAGCACGCCCTCCAGCCCTAGGTCCTAGGCTCAGGCTGGGCCCAGATGCAGCTTCCTCTGCCCCAGTGGGCAATCACCTTGCTTATCTCCAGTCAGTACCCAAATCTTGATGTTGGCCAGCGTCAGGAGGGCAATGGTCTCCGGGACCCCCTGTTGAAGCTTGTCCTCAATGGCTGTTGCACCCAGCAACTGAAAATACCACAAGGGTTCCAGGCAGAAGAGGCCCAGGTGTGAGCCCCCCACGACCACCCTTGGCCCACCGTGTGGCCCATACCACCATGTCGCTCTCAACCTCCTCGTACACGCTGGCCAGCCTGTCCTCCCGGCTGTCCTGGGCCAGGCTGGCTTGCAGCCGCCTCTGGGCCCACGCCCCATAATACTCTTCATCCAGATCCTTGTAGGCCAGAACCAGGGTCCTCAGCCCTTCCCCTGCATACTCCTGGGGACAGAGCCGAGAAGGTCACCGTCTCCCCCAGCTCCCATGACACTGAGGTCAGAACCACAAGGCCTCTCATCACACCTACATTCAGGTGGTCCGTGGTGGTGCTGAGCAGCTCCGGGGTGGACGGGTGGAGTCTGTCCAGCAGGAGAGTGTCAGCCCCTTTGCAGTAGAGTCGGATCCTCCCTTCTGGATTGCGCACTATGATCGCGGCATGGGGAAAAGACCCAGAAAGACTCAGGCAGGCAAAGACCCCCCACTCTAACACAAACAAAGGCCACCCAGCCCCTCACCCACCCCAGGCCTTTATGCTGCCCCAAACACCTCCCGCAGCCAGGCCTGGCCTCACCGATGACTGACATCCGCTTGCGGATGTTATTGAAGTCCAGGATGGCCAGCAGCTGATAGGTGACGGCTGTGCCCATCTCGTGGACAGTGATGGTTTTGGGGGTGCGAGAGCGGAATACAAAACCGAAGTTCCTGGCTGCGGTGACCAGGGCCCCCTCGTCCGGGGACTGAGCCTTGTAGTACAGCTCCCCTGGGTGGGGAGGAAGGCACAAGCGGTGTTAGCAGCTGCCTGGGCCTCATGTCCTGCCCAAGAAGCCCCTGCCAGACTGGGGACAGTGCCAGCTAGCTCCTAGGCTCACCTTCGTTTTTTTCTTCTGACATGACAGTATGACACAGAGAAAGGAGGCGGAAGAACTCATGCGTGTGGGGGTCCCCCATCTTGACAGCCTCCAAGAGTGTAGAGTCCCAAAATAAGAACTTCTTGTCGGCCAGGGGATTGAAGGAGAAGTCGACGGGCTCTGGTCTCTAGAGAAGTCAGGAGAGCAACAAGCAGAGGCCGAGCCGTCAGGTTGCACCGCGGAGGGCTGTCCTTGCCTATTGTTCCTTGCCCTTCCAGAGGACAGCCCAGGACCCTGTGCTCTGCGGGCCCCAGATCCTCCCTTTTGCTACCAGTTCTTCCTGAAAACACACATTTCTCCCAACAGCCTCCACTTCTGGATCAAAGAACACCCCCCTCCTTACCATGCCCACTGTTACTGGGTGGGTGCCCCGCATTGTCGGCACAGAGTGACTATGGAGGCCAGACCTTACCTCTCCCAATTCAGCCTTGTGTCCCAGGACATCAAACACGTCCCCTGCACGTAGCCAGGACAGAAGGAGACATCACGTCAGAGCTATGAGCCTTGGGGAGGAGCCTCTAGGATAGAATCCCTGCAGGCATCTGGAACCCTCAACCCCAACCACCGAGCCACAGTCACAGGATTGCATTGCAGACCTCAAAACCCCACTCACGGCCCCCCCTACCCCCACCAGCTCTCCTGCTGGGACCCCAGGCCCCTCGGATGCCCTCACCCTGTAGGCCTCACCCCACATGCTAGCCGCAGGCCCGGGTTAGCACTGAGGGAGCTCCGTCTGCCTTGGAGTTGGGCCTCACACACCCCGTGGCTCGGCTGCGAGGCCACACTGGAGACCACGGTCACATTCCAGAGACTCCCAAGGGCACTGAACAGCAGGGTGGGGAGGGTCTAGCACCCCCTTTGCCACGATGCCGCCCTACACGGCTGCGGGGCTGAGACCAGGGGCAGGGCGTCAGCAGAGGAAGGGGAGGCACTCTGCGCTGCATCCTGACCCTGGGATACAGAGCCCATGAGGTCCCAGCCCCACAGACCCGAGCAGGAGGGAACAAATCCCAAATGACAAGGTGACCGCAGGTGCCCCTTGTATATGGGGGGAGCCCCTCGGGGGGGAGCCCCTCAGGGGGGAATGGGGTAGCGTGGGTCAGCGCGGCCCTACCGTAGCTGTGGCCGCTGATGGAGCACTTGCTGAAGACCATGATGTTCTGGGTGAGGGTGCCCGTCTTGTCAGAAAACACATACTCCACCTGACCCAGCTCCTCGTTCAGGGTGGTGGTGCGTGCCTCAGCAGGTGTCCGCTTCTTCGCACAAAACATTTTCTTGTCCCAATTGATGAAGTAGCTGTGGCCCAGGCGGATGACTTCCACACTGCACAGGGGACCAGTGGTGAGGCCCAGGCAGGAGCAGAGGAGGGCCCCCCAATGGGCCTTTGCCACAGGCCACCCTGCCCTGCCTGGGGAGGGAGACAGGATGGATGGAGGGGACACCCGGGCATGGACACCTGGGCGGGAAGGGCCAGGGGACCCTGAGAGTGCCTCCGGCCCCGGAGCCCGACCCTCAGGGACTCTCCAGACACGAAGGTGCAGAGGGCCTGGGGCCTGGGGCAGGCAGACAGACGGGATGGACAGCAGGGAGGGGGCTGCACACGAGGCACCAGGCCGGGTCTTACCTCAGGACTAACAACACAGAAACCATGCAGAGAAAACAAGAGAAAGTGTGTGAAGGAAGGAAGAGAAGCGAGAGCTGGTGAGAGCCCTGGCCCCTCATGGCCTGTGGCGCAGTGCAGGGCGGCCCCACACGGGGACATGGGACTGACCGCAGGGGGAAGTAACCCAGGCAACCCAGCTCGGCACTTCCCTCTGACCCCACGCCTAGGTCCACTGTCCTCTTGCTTGGGAAGGAGACCAAGCCAGGGGCAGCCTGGAATCCCGCATGCTGCTTGCTGCCAAGAGGGGTCCCCGCACCTTCCCCCCAGTATGTGGCTCACCCCCAACACAGCCCGGAACCTCATCAGACTCGGCAAGAGGCTTAGTGGCTACCTCGGACACTGGATGAACAGCAAGCCCAAGATGGAAGTCAGATAGCAGACCCACGGCAGCAGTGACCACCCTGTGTCTCCCAGCGCCAGGTCCTCCAATCTAGTCTCTGCCCCCCATCCCCTCCCCTACAACATCTATGAGGATAGGATAGGAACTCCGGTGGCCCTGGGCCTCCCAAGGTCATGTGGCCTGGGAGCCAGCGGCCAGCATTGTGGGTGCTAGGACTGTGGGGTGGTGGAGAGACCACGGGGGCACCTGGGGAGGCTGTGTGAATGACGCTGAGCCCTTGGCAAGAGTCCCGAGCATCCAGACAGGACTTCCTTTGCCACATACCAGGCACCCTCACCTCCCATGTGGTAAGGACACAGGGAAGGGGCTGTCTTCCCTTTTCCCCTCCCACTTATGCTTACAGGCCCAGGCCCCATTCACATTCTCTGTACCCAGACATCCCGGTGTCTCCTAGACCCTGTTCATGCTGCTCACTCTGCCAGCCAACACTTCCTGAAGCATTCCTGGAACTTTTTTTTAAAAGAATCTTTCAATGGCTTACTAAATACAAAGTCCACTGACAGAGCATCATTAAGAACCAGCTCAGCTGCCCAGTCATGCTCTGTGATGCTGCCAAACAATGACCATACCTAGGGTCCCATGTCCATGCCTTCAACTTCATCCAGCCCAGTCATCTCTTCCAAGAAGTCCTCCCTGATTAACTACCCAGGGAATGGTGGTCTTCCCACTCCATGCCTCCCATGTGACGTCACAATGGGAATGTGGGGTACCATGTGTCACCCTGTTGGCATCTCTCCTCCTTCCTAGCCCGCTGCTGGTGACGGCAGACACCCTCCTGTACACCTGTGACCCCCTCATGTTCCATACTAGCCTACAGGGAGAATGACTCCCAGGGCACTTGCTCCTGATTTGTTTTAGATTTCTCTATGAGGCTGAAGCACCTGGAGGGAAGGCGGCCCATCCTCAACATGTCTTTGCAGATGGCACAGCACAAATTTGGCACGTAAGCAACATGTACTGCATAAATCGATATGGTTTTGGTTCTAATACAGTCCAAAGGGCCAGGAAACCGTGATGAAGCTTGCTCCACACACAGATAAACAGAGTACAAGATACTTAAGGCCTAAAAAGGAGCTCCAGGTTCTTGCCCAAAGGTTTTGTTTTCACAGAAAAGTCTGCCAAGGGACCACCTGGGCTCCTTGGGAGACCCGGGGCAGAACAAGTGCTTACCTGACATAGAGCGATATGGGCACAACGGTGTTGAGGATGATGATGTAAGACCAAAAGGAGAGGAAGCCAGAGAAGAAGGCACTGTTCACTGCCTCGTCCCAGGGCAGGTAAACCTGGAAGCGCGTCCCAACCTCGTGCTCCCAGATGGCATTGCCAATGGCCAGGATCACCCCCATACACACCAGGAATCCAAAAATCTGGTGAGGAATGAGAAGCAGAGGCTAGGCTGCCACTTAGGAAGCCCCCAAAACCAAGCACACCCCTGAAGATCAGCACTCATACCCTAAATCCTCAAAAGCGCAGGCATCTTTAAAATGCTGGCATGAAAAAATAAATAAATAAATAAATAAATAAATAAATAAATAAATAAAATGCTGGCATGAAAAAAAAGTAAAATAACATAAAATAACATAAAATAAAATAAAATAAAAAACAAAATAAAATAAAATAAAATAAATAAAATAAAATAACATAACATAAATAAAATAAAATAAAATAAAATAAAATAAAATAAAATAAAATAAAATAAAATAAAATAAAATGCTGGCATGTTCTCCTGGGAAGCACTCAGAACTGGTAAAAGGTTCCAGCTGACCAACAATCATGTGACCCTCGCTCTGAACATTTCTTTTTTTTTTTTTTTTTTTTTTTTTTTAAATATTTTATTTATTTAGGATAGTCACAGAGAGAGAGAGAGAGAGAGAGAGAGAGGCAGAGACACAGGCAGAGGGAGAAGCAGGCTCCATGCACCGGGAGCCTGACGTGGGATTCGATCCCGGGTCTCCAGGATCGCGCCCTGGGCCAAAGGCAGGCGCCAAACCGCTGCGCCACCCAGGGATCCCGCTCTGAACATTTCTTAACCATGTGACGTGGGAGCTCAGACACCTGTACAGCTTCCAAACGGACACACTGGGGCCCTTCCCAGACAGAGGAGATGCGAGCAAGCTACCCTCAATGTGACAAGGCAACTCATCCATCTACCTGAACTGAGCCTCCACAAGCCAACAAAAATGCCAAGTTTCTGTAATGTTCACCATCTCATACAAATTGCCAGAAAAAATTTTTACCCTGGGAAACAAATTTTATCTTCATAAATATAGATTATTTGAAAGTAAAACATCTTTTAAAGATCGTAAAAGATTCTTTTAAAGATTTAAATCTTGTAACCCCCGAAAAAGGTTCATAAGAAGATTCTCTGGTGGTTAAAAGTAAAAAGCGGAGACTGATTTCAGACATGTTTCTGAAGCTCCATCCACCATGGATGCTTCGTAACCAAACAGGAATTGCCCAGGGGCCCAAGGACCGCCAGGGGGCGATATAAGCCTGTGCATGAGAGACTCAACGACCCTTGGCAGCGAGCGAGGTTTCAGCAAACCCTTTAAGGCTGGGGCTGGCCCCAACCTTGGCAAGCTGGCATGTGGGGGGTCAGCAGCAGGCAGTGGGGGCGCAAGAGGAGGAGAACCCAACAAGGAGCTCAAATTTCTAGTCAAACAAGACAAGGATTCAGGAATGGTCAAAAACTAAAACAGAGACTTTTCCTTTGGAATCATCCACTCTTAGAAGTCTGGGGAGGGACACCTGGGTGGCTCAGTGGTTGAGCATTTGCCTTTGGCTCAGGACATGATCCTGGGGTCCAGGATGGAGTCCCACATTAAGCTCCTTGTGGGGAGCCTGCTTCTCCCTCTTCCTGTGTGTCCCTGCCTCTCTTTGTCTCTCATGAATAAATAAATAAAATCTTTCTTAAAAAAAAAAGTCAGGGGAAAAGACCCCATTCATTATCCATCTGCCAAATGGAAATTTTTCTTTTAATTCCCTCTCCATCCCCATGAAGGCCTCCTTGTCCCTGCCAAAAGCAAACAGAAGGTCACATGCTGCAGCAAAGTACCACCATAACTGCAATCCAGAGAAGGGAAGATCTGTTTTAGCTCTCATCCAGTCCTTGATTCATCCACGTTCTGAAGGTTCTTTTAAATAACATCTACCAAGGCTCAAGGGAGCCTGAAATAAACGCTGCCTTTGAGTGGCTGACCTGTCAGTGGCTTCACTGCCAAAACCTGCAGCCTGACTACTGACCAGGGAGGGGAGGTGGGAGCAACGAGAACTGCCCGGGGACTCCTGGGAGGAGACTCACCCAGAGCACCAGTGTATTCATTAGGCGATCAATACTTGTTCTCTTGAACTTGGTCCTGCCACTGTTCTGCATCAGCTTAGTGTCAGGACCTAGAAAGGAATGGGAGAAGCTGGGGAAGCCAAACCACCAATGTGCCTCTGGGTTTTTACCCCCATCACCAGACTGCAGGACCTCAGGGTGGAGCAGTGATGCTGGCTGGAAATGTGCCTGGACAGAGGGCTCCTCCAGCTCCCCGGAGGGTGGCTGTGGCTCCACCACTCACTCTTCATTCCTGGGGCCCTGGGAGGCTCACCTGCAAAGACGACCAGCCCAAAGCACCACTCGGTGTTCCGCAGCACGCAGCCTCGCAGGAGCATGTTCTGGTTGCTCAGGGGGAACTTGCTCTCCTTCCAGTAAAGGGTCCCACTGAACTTGTCCAGCTTGTTGTTGGGAGGCTCGCAGACGACCTCACCTGAGCAGGAGACAGAATGCTGCCATTCCAGGCGCCGCTGACAGCCTTCCTATGAGCCAAGATACAGCTGAGAGAGGTGCCTCTGCACACGGCCAGGGGCTGAGGTTTGGTGACTTAGCAGGAAGAAAGAGCTGGCATGAACGGATATTAAAGGTACACATACCCTCCGGCCCTGTGATCCCACTGCGGGGACTCTGTTCTACAGAAACAACAGCATACGTCACAATGGGTTTACTCAAGCGTTCTCTGAACAGCAAAAAACTGGCAATGGAATGGTCAAGCAACATTGTACCGCATCAGCTCTGAGGAACATGACACAGCCAGTAAAAGGAACGAGGGAGGTTTCTGTAAACCATGATGCAACAAGATAACCTGATGGATTTAATAGGTAAGGAAAAGCAGGTGTAGAGATTTGGGTGCAGTACGATCCCAGGGCTTGGTGTTCACATCTGTATAAACAGAGTGTGGACAGATACGCACTAAAGGACCAGGGCACCTGGCTACCTAACAGGGTGGAAGGGAGGAGGTGTTTTTCTTATACACACTATAGTCTGGCCTTCTAACATATACCACTATTTGGAGCCAGATAAGAATAAACTGAATTTCTCTCAACACACACAGCAAGGAGGGAGGTATCAGCCATGAAGACCTCCTGTAACAGCCATGAACTCAAAAGTAGTGGTAGCCACCTTACATTGCTGACACTCCTCCACAAAGAAAAATCCAGGGAGCTGCATCACAGCAAAACGGAGAAGGTACAACTGAAACCCCAAAACCCAACCCGCCTCCTCTACCTGAAAGCCGCTTCTCCAAAATCACTCACCATCAAACTTGGCGAGCCTACTGATGTCTCCCAACTCCGAGGTGACTGGGATTGCCTGGCGCACTTTCATGTTGGTCTCTCTGGAAGGACAGCGTCCCTAAGTCCTGGCTCCCTTCACTTCCTCTAGACTCTATCTGGGAGCACCTGACCTTGGGGCATCACCTTCATTACTGAGTGTACTTCCACATACCCAAAGCCTTTCTGATCCCTAAATTTTTCAAAAGGTAGAGATCCCAGACCTGGTAATCTCTTCCAAAAAATTAGCTTTTTACCCTTAAGGAGACAGAAAATTTGTGACACTCACCCATCAAGTTCTGCTGTCTCTATGTAACACAGGCCATGGGGCTCACTGCTGCAAAGGAGGAGGAGATCCGCCTAGAGAGAAAGCCTGGTGAGAAGCCTGACAGCCAGCCCTCCACTCGCAATGCACTCCTTGTTGATCCTTCCTTCCCCTAAGGATTCTTGGTTTGCTTAGTCCCAAGTGTGAATGGCTAGAAAGAAGCCAGCCCAGGTATATTAATATGGCACAGAGGCTTCCCACCCAGGGCACCTCGGGGGCTCAGTCGGTTAAGCATCGGACTCTTGATTTCAGCTCAGGTTGTGATCTGAGGGTGGTGAGATAGAGCTCTGTGATGGGCTCTGCACTGAGCGTGGAGACTGCTTATGATTCTCCTCTCCCTCTGCCCCTCCCCCTTTCACGTGTGCGCACACATGCACTCTCTCTCAAAAAGTAAATAAATAGGGCAGCCCTGGTGGCGCAGTGGTTTAGCGCCACCTGCAGCCCAGGGTGTGATCCTGGAGACCTGGGATCAAGTCCCGCGTCGGGCTCCCTGCATAGAGCCTGCTTCTCCCTCTGCCTGTGTCTCTGCCTCTCTCTCTCTGTATCTCTCATGAATAAGTAAATTAAAAAAAAAAAAAAGTAAATAAATAAAATTAAATTTAAAAAAAGAAGCTCCCCACTCAAGAAAGTTCAATCCACAGATAATTATGAGACAGTAATAAATGAAGAAAGACTTATTTCTCTGCCAAAAAAAAAAAAAAGAGGAAGAGACTTGCAGGCCCAGAGGGCCACCTTGTCCCTTACCGCCACAAACTGATTATTTTCTAGCTTGATAATATCACCAACACAGACATTCATCCACTGCTCTTGCTGGAGGCTGAGGCAATGAGAAGACAGAGAAGAAGCCGTCAGAGAGAAGTTCCCAGGGGGCCCCTTCCTCCTGGCGGCCCTCTGTCCCCAACAGATACTCACCTTCCATTGATGAGCACTTGAGACTGCCGGTTATTCACCTGGTTATCACTCTTGTGGCGGAACTGAAAAGAACTAAGAACAGTAAGACACCTTCCTTCCCCCCCTCCTAGGGACTGAGATGATCAGTGGGATGCAAAGTGTGCTGGGTCCTCATCTCCAGTGCACCTATCCACAGATTGCCTCTTTCTGTGGCTCTGCCCCCTGCCCTTGGCCAAGATGCCACGGATCTAGGGGCCAGGTGGGGGATGGCATGGTCCCCAAGGACCAGTCCCAGGCAGAGGAGAGCATGTTGGGAGTAGGGGTGAGGAAGACGTGCAGGAATGGAAGAATGGAAGCACTCACATAGTCATCAGTGGCATCTTTCACAGCTGTGATGGCAAGGACAAGAACCAAAGGCACTATGGTGGTGAACCAGGACAGGGAAGACACCTGCGGGATCAACTGCAAGAGAAAAGAGGGCATGGCTCTGAGGCCCCATCCCATGTGCCTCAGCCCCCTAATCTGACCTTGCTCCTAGACTTTACTTGGCTTCGTGAGTTGCAAGTTTCCCTATAGGACACTCACCTGCAGAATGAGAAGGAACAGGAAGTAGGTATTGGCAACTTCCTGGAACTGCTCAAAGAGGTTGACGGGCAGGAAGGTGAGAATATTGTACTTGGAGGTTTTGATGCAGTTACTCTGCGACAATGGGAGAGAAGATTACCAGACAGCCTCCAATCCCAACCCAGAACCAGGAGGAGGTTGCCCCCCTGCTTCGACACTTCCCAAACCTCTGCCCCTAAAAGCTAGTAATCACAGGTGTGGGAGGGGGAAGTGGCGGAGAGAAGACAGTCTTGTGGGGTCCAGGTGAAGGTAAGAAAAAATAGGTATGGAAAGCGGTTGGGGGGTGGGGTTCCCTGCCCTGGCCCCAGCCTAAAGGGGGCCTGTGCCCTCTGGCCCTCAGGAGGATGGAGCAGGTGGGGGCTACAGTCACTCACCGCATACTGGAACTTCTCGTTGTATTCTCGGTCATTGGCTCGTGCCCTCCTTTCTTCTTCTGCAATAGAACGATGCTGCAATCAGGAGGAGCAAACAGGAGGCCTGACAAGATGTCAGGCCTACCCATTTTGTGGGGTTTCCAGTGAGGGCCCTTGGCCCTTTCCAGAGTACTCAATTTTAAGGAGCTGGTGCCACATGTGAGGTGTCACTTGGTTCTTCCCTCTTACCACCAGCCTGGCCAATCGGCTCTGCAGGCATTCATTCACAAGACAAGACCAACAAGTCAAGGTCTTCTGCTAGGGGCACTCACATCCCCTCCCCCACCCCTTTAATTAACACCTTAGTCATTATGGCCTCAGGAATCCTCAGAGGAACAGCAGCTGCAGACATAGACCTTCCTTCCCCTGGGAGCCCCTGCAGATCTGGTTGGAGCACTGCCCTCTTCCTAACCTGGGGGTGGGGTGAGTGGCAAGACGGTGGTCACCAGGTCACTGTGCTCTGCAACTGCTCTGCGGCAGCATCCCAGCTCACAGCCCCACGTGCGTACCCCCTCCAGGAGCCTTTGCTCATCACATGTCACCAGCAGAGCCTTCTGACTGGCCCACAATGACATCACCTTATTTCAAAGCCCGTCTTCAGGCAGGAGAAGGGGGGGTCAGGGATATGGGTCATGCAGACCAAGACAGCAACAGCAGTGAAGGAGGCAGGAACAGGGTGGACTTTACAGGGCTGGCCACCTGCACACCTCGCCCTCAAACAACTACCACTAACTGAGTGACAGATGCGCTACACCCATCTTCAACACCCGCTGATGGGGGACGGCAGGCACCAAGTCCATGTCCCAGAACATGGGGCTGTCCTGTGAAGGGTCCTCCAGCCCACCTCTGAGGGTCACAAGGGCCACAGGCCGAAAAAGAGGGGCTTCCTGGGGGGCAGGCAACACAAGGCACTCAACCTATGCTAAAGCCAAAGGCAGGATTCCAGGCCCCTGCCACCAGCCTTGCAAAAACCCCTGCAGAGCTCAGAACAGCACCCTCTGCCTACTCAAGGCTCCTTCCCCGCGTGGCACTTTACTCCCAGAAACCTCCCCGGGGGGCCTGGGGCCTGAGCCCCCAGCATCCTCAACAAGGACCATGCAAGAGAGAGGCGGGAGCAGATCCTCTGGAGCCAGGATCTCAGGGCCTGGCAAGGAGAGGCCCAGGGAAGGCTGGGGAAGGCTGCGGACAACACAACTTGGGGGAGGGGGGCACGAGCTCGGGAGAGCTACCAGGCGCCGCCTCCCGTTACCTGTCCCCCAAGAGGGCTTCTTTCTGCTCCAGGAGAGGGGCGCCCCGGCCCGGGCCCACTTCTCGGGCATCTCCTTGGGGACCGTCATGATCCCGGTTTGAGCGGGGGAGAGCGGGCGGTCCGCGGTCGTCCTCGGCCTCAGCGGCGCCGACGCGGCAGCCCCCCGGGCAGGCGCACCAGCCGCGGCCGCTCACAGGGGAGCCCCGGCCGTCGGGCGCGCGCCCCACCTGCAGCCCGGGCCATGCCCGCGGCCGCCGCCCCCAACCCCGCCGCCCGCGCGCCCAGTGGCCGGAGCGCCGCGGCCCGGCTCCACCCTCCGCCCGCCCCCCGCCCGCAGGGCCGCGCTTGCCAGCGCCGCGTAGGCGAAACCCGCGAAGCCCCGCCCCTGGGGGGGGGCAGCGTTGTCTGGGTAACCGCTTTCCTCCCGCCCCCGCCCGCAGGGAAAGCGGGAGGGCCGCACGGATGGAGAAAGGAGAAGAGACGTGGGAACCCAGTGCCCCAGGCCCTAGGCGAGGCGTTCAGGTGCCCCTGGCGCCCCGGGTTCCCCCCAGGGTTGTGATCCGCCCTCCCCCAGATTCACTGCGGCTAGTCCGTCCCTCAGCTCCCTGAGCCACAGTATAACACCCAGTCTCAATGACACAGGGCCTCCACTTCCCCCACCCCCCGCCCCTCGCTGCCCCCGTCTTACCTGGGGGGCGCTTTTGTGCACACAGTGCCATCTCACCCAGCAAGGTCCCAGCAATCCCATGGGAGACCCTGCAGGAAGGTGACATATGTGTGAGGTCAGAAAGCCAAGGGTAACCCTTCATTCCCCTCTGCAGAGGCCTCAGCCCTGGATACGTGTGTGTCAGAACTGCCAGTCTACAAAAGCCAAGACCTGCAGAGAAGGAAGCAGACAAGAAGGAGAAATGGCCAGACAGACAGGAGGAGCACAGCACTCAGGGTACCCATCCCCGCAGCAATGGATGCTCCCCTGTGCCCTCCTGGTGGCCATGAGAGGTGCCTGTGTTTACTG
The DNA here is from genome assembly GCF_048164855.1 of Canis lupus baileyi. NCBI lineage: Eukaryota > Metazoa > Chordata > Mammalia > Carnivora > Canidae > Canis > Canis lupus. The sequence continues at coordinate 38,524,464 of NC_132843.1, read as the reverse complement.
GAAAGCAGAGTTTCCAAAGGGTAGGGTGGAGGGAACCTGAGCCAGGAAACACCTGGCAGAGCCTCAGGAAACAGTGGGCAAGCTCCACCCTTCTCAAAATGCTTATAATCCTGCCATCCCACACTGCTGGGGCTTCCATTCTCACCTCCTCCAGGGGAGCTCACACTACAGGCCTGGGCTTCATTTCCTGAACAGGTCCCCAAACCACTTCCTCTCACTTCCTGGGTCAGCAGAGGGGCCTTGCCCACTGTGCTGGGGAGTCACCCTCTCTCTCCCTCCCCACAAGCCCAGCCCCGCCAGGATGGCAGTAGATACAGGCTCAGGGAGCATCACACAGGTCTTTGTTTTTCCTTCCATCTTACCATGTCCCTTTCACCTAAAAAGGTAAAAGGTCTGGCCTAGGAGACAGGGTCAGAGCCTCATCCCTATTGCCAGCCAGGCCCTGGGTCCTCTTGTCACCTCCTCTTTCTCTGTCTGGGTGAAAAGCCTTCCCCCTCATCTGTTCCCTTGTCCAGGGCCTCCGAGGCACAGCCTGCCAGCCTGTCAGCCCAAAAAGATACTGATTGCCTGTCTGACCAACCTCTATAATTACAGACTCTGGCCACAGCCTGTCACCCACACCAGCCATCCCTTTACTAACTCAGACTCCCTTTCTGAACCCCAGGTCAGGCAGAAAGCCAGAAGTCCTCTTCCTCCCCGACCCTTCCCAACACTGATCTTGCCAAGGGTGCCTGGCTCAGGAGGAAAAAACTTCATCCATGTTTGGGAGATGCCAAGCCCTCCTCCAGGGGCCCTGGCCAGGGTCTCCACCCAGTCTAGAGCATGAGTCACAGCAGGGTGGGGTGTGGAGGAAGAGGCTAAAGGAGAAGATGGGAGGGTGGGCACCACAAGTTCCATAGCCAGCCCCACCCTCCAAAAGAGAGTCCATCAAGAAACACCACCAGCCTGAAGATCTGGGCTTGAGTCCTACGAAAGAATTAATGAAGGGACCACACACACTCTTAGGATTCCCGAGTCTGGACACAGATCAGGAAAGTTGTTTTACTTCTAAGGCCCTGAGGAGAATGAAAGCTGACTTGCTCCCAGAACTCATCCCCTCTGGGGCTCTGGTGGGGAGGGAGCAAGAGTGGGAGACATGGGGGACGGCACTCGCTTCTCCCCAGGCTCCTACAGCCTGGGTTTCTTTAACACTAGGCACACCAGCCACGTTGCCCTGCCCATCACCCGGCCCCAGCCCCCTCTGCAGCCACATTTAGAATAAAAATAGCCGGCTCTGGGAGGAAGGCAGTGCTCCTCCTCTGGCCGGGCCCCCACTCCCTTCCAGCCCGAAGCCTAAGCCGGGAAGACGGACCCCTTCTCCCAGAGAAGGTTGGCAGGTCAAGGGGACGGCAGGAAATGGGATCCCGTACCCCTTCCGTGGTCAGGGTCAGACTCCTCCTGGGGCCCCCTCCAGAGACGCATCCCTCACCCTACAAGTGTCGGGCGGCACTCCCCGCCGCGCCGCCCCCTCCCTTCAGCCCCCCTGCCTCACCTCAGCGCGCGGCGCCGGGCGCCCGCCCCGGCCGCCCCGTCCAGCCCATGCCGGGGGCTGCGGCGGGGGGCGCTCGGCTCGGCTCCCCCGGGCTCCCGCCCCCAGCTGCAGCCCCGCTCCCCCGGGGCTCGGCCCGCTACTTTGTGTCAGTTTCGGCCGCAGCGGGGCGGAAGTGACGGAGTCGGCGGCAGAGGCGGGGGGCGGGCGGGGGCTTTGGGGAGGAGGAGAGGGGGAGGGAAGGAGGGAGCCGCCATCTTTGTGCGGGGCGGGGGATTGGGGGTCTTAACCCTTCCGAGCCGTGGCCCCCGCCCCTCCCGCGGCACCTCCATCCCGGAGCACCTCCACCCCGGGACCCCTCCATCCCGCGGCCCCTGCACCCAGGGGCCCCTCCATCCCACGGCGCTCCACCCAGGGGCCCCTCCATCCCACGGCCCCTCCACCCAGGGGCCCCTCCATCCCACCGCCCCTCCACCCAGGGGCCCCTCCATCCCACCGCCCCTCCACCCAGGGGCCCCTCCATCCCACGGCCCCTTCATCCAGGGGCACCTCCACCCAGGGGCCCCTCCACCTCACCGCACGTCTCCAGTCGGCCAGAGAGTAACGAGCCCAGACGTTTTTTGTTTTTTGTTTTTTTTTTTTAAGTTCATTTACTTAAGTAATCTGCACACCCAACATGGGGCTCCAACTCACGGCCTCCGAGATCAACTGGCAAGTCCTCCGACTGAGCCAGCCGGGCACCCCAAAGGGAGCCCTGGCGCTCTTATTCACTGGAAAGGGTCCCGGGAGGGCGGCCAGGTAGGGGCGTGAGAGCGAGCCTCCCCCGCCCCCCCGCCCCCCCCCCCCCGCGGCCCCAGAGTCAGGGCCTTACTCCTGGGCGCACCGCACCCCTCTCCGGGAGGGATGGCTGGAGCGTCTGGGCACCGGGCTGTGCCTCAGTTCTCCCCCTGCGCTCCCGGTCGTCTCCTCGCCACCTGGGGAGCTGCCCCGCGAGGCTGCGCAGAGGTCTTGGGGCTAGGAGCCCCCCTCACCGAGGCTGCCCGCCCCCCACCCCACCCCGGGCCCCTCCAGGGTGCACCCTTTGGCGGCCACTGGGAGGCTCTTCGTCCGCGGAAGCCATCATTGTCCCAAGACCTGCTGGGGGGGGGGGGGGGGGAGCAAGGAGGGCCAGCGGGAGGGGCCTGGCGCGGGGTTACCGCCCCGTCCAAGTATCCTGCCCAGTTCAGGGGAAAGGATGGCTTGAAGAGCGAACTGGTACAGAGAATGTCTTGTCACCAGCCCTGGGTCTCTGGCCCTCTCCAGTGTCCACAAGGGAGATGAGGGCTGCAATGTCAGAATCATAGCTTACACTGAGCGGAGGCAGGAATTTCCAAGTCTGAAGCTTTATGTTGGGCAAACTCTAGATCCTGAGCCGGCTCTGACTCTTCAGAATGGTGGAGAGCCACCAGCAGCTGATATGTGGCTGTGCCAAGAGTAGCCCCTACCAGAGGGGCCACTACAGGCACCCACCACCAGCCATTACCAGCACTACAAGAGAAGGACACAAGATGACCTCAGGGCTGGCTCCCCTAGCCTTCATGGCAGACTGGGGGCAGTACCTAGTGCACTCTTGAAAGCAGTTCCTGGGGAGCTTCAACAGCATGGCACTTAAGAGACCCCAGGAGAGCCTGGTCCAGCCTCTTGCCTTAGGGAATTATCTGAATATATCCATTTTGCTGATGAGGTCGCTACTGCCCAAGGAGGTCATATGATATGCCCAAGAACACCATCTCTACAGTTTGTATGGGAAGGGAGTAGGAGGTAAGAGGCAAAGGGAGAACCAGGGCTTAGATGAGGGACATTGTCCTAACAGGCCAGGAGAACTATGCAAGAGGAGAGAGCTGGGACCTAGACTCAGAGCCCTTCGCAGAGGGAGGAGAGTGCAGGTACTGGAGAGGGACGCTGTCCTCTCTCACCTGAAGACTTCAGGGCCCCAACCGGCCACGTAGGTGAAAAGCCGTGGGCCCAGGTCCCGGGCGGGGTTGAGTGGGAACCCACAGTTGGCACCCATGGATAGCCCAATGGCCAGGATCAGCAGCCCAACAGCCACAGGCTCCAGACCCGCAGGCACTCCTTTGTTCCGTGTGTCCAGGATGGCCAAGATCCCCACAATCAGGATCCCTGTGCCCAGAACCTTGGGGTCAACAGAGGCAGAGGAGCCCCCATAAGCTGCCAGATGGTCCAACTGTTCTTTCTCACCCAAGCATCCTAGGCCACCAGCCCATGTCATCTGACTTTGTCCAATACAGGAATGGGGGTGGTGCTGAAATAGACCCAACCCCACATTCCCCAGGGCCAGAGGGGACAAGGCAAAGACTGGGGCTTTTCCAACTCTCCCTTCACAGTTACCTGATCCAGGAAGCCATTGTTCAGGGACAGATAAGGGGCAGGGTAGGTGGCAAATATGGAGGCCGTCTCCTTGGGGCCCATCACTGTCAGGTTCCCACCTGTATAGTTCTGTAGGGCATCTGCAGGGGAGAAGGACACCCAGGATTTCCATCTTCATTGGCTCAAAATCACTGCAAGGCACTCCTAGCCACATGCAGATGCTCCTGACCACATTACCGTAATAGAGAGCATAGGTGGCTCCTGAAGCACAGAAAGCAGACAGAAGCTGCACCAGGCAGTAAATGGGGAGCTTGGCCCAGGGGAGGCGTCCCAGGAGGCACATGGCCAGGGAGAAGGCTGGATTCAGGTGGGCCCCTTTAGCGATCCAGAAAAGAAAACAACATCCATTAAGTGCCACTGCCAGGCACACACCAGGTACTACTGCTACTCTTCACGACTTTGAAAAATTTTTTACTTATTTAAAATAGTATTCCCAGCGTAGGGCTCAAACTCACAATCCTGAGATCAAGAGTCACACACTCCTCTGAGCCTGCCAGGTGCCCCTGCCACCCCCCTACTCCTCAGGCAGATGTGTCAGGAAGCTGAGGCTCAACCGGATCACACAAGAAAGCCCCAGATCTTCCTAAGACAGTGTTCACATCTCAGGGCTGCAGCCAGGCACACTGACAATAGCACCTGTCTGGGGACCAGCAGGTGATGACTCCAGAGGGCTTCAGCAGGGGACACAAGAAGGCAAGCACTTACCCTAACGCTTTGCCAAAGATCTCTGCCTAAGTGAGTTCAGGAGACACACACACAGGGGAGGGGCTGGACCCAGCCCAAGGCATATCCCAGTCATCCCAGTCCAAGGCACCGGTCAAGCTCAAGGAGACAATGTTTATGAGTCACTGGAGGATCTGCCATCTACCCACACTCACGTGCATGTTCTGTCCCAAGGATGACCAGTTCCCACCCTCCTCACCTGAAACATTACCACTCACGTAGATGGCTATCGTAACAGCTAGGGAGGCAGCCAGGAACATGGTGAAGAAGTTGCCTTTGCCTTCTCCACTGGTGACAGCTTGTGCCACAGCACCCTGAGTGAGGATCTGGTAGGAGAGGAAAGATGAGGAACGAGAACCAGGAACAGGGAGCCCCAGGAACAGGGAGCCCGGGCAACCAGAGGGGGACAGAGCACCTGGCAAAGCCAGAGGAACAGCCAGGGTTGTTGAATGAGCAGGAGTCGACAGGGAAGGGAGAAAAACACATGGAGGGAAAATAAAGGAGAGATGTGAAGGACGAGTGACAACAGGGAAGGAGGATGAGAGATGGACAGGAATGGAAGGGACAAGGGCAGGGAGAGAAATGATGGGCAGGGACGCCTACGTGGCTCAGTGGTTGAGTTTCTGTCTTGGCTCAGGGCATAATCCCTGGTCCGGGGATCCAGTCCCACATCAGGATCCCCACAGGGAGCCTGCTTCTCCCTCTGCCTGTGTCTCTGCCTCTCTCTGGGTCTCTCACATGAAGAAAAGGGAAGGGAAGGGGAGGGGAGGGGAGGGGAGGGAAGGGAGAGAATTGATAGGCAGTTAAAGAAGGGAGACACCAAGAGGAGCCAAAAACTTCTCCCCACCTCCCCTCTTTCCTTCCCCAGTTACCCAGCCTACCATGAGCACGAACACTCCCAGAAACTCTGCCAGGCACTGTCGGACCAGGTGGCTGCGGATCTGGAGCCTGCTCTTGACTTTGGCCAGGGGGTGGCTGTAGGCCATGGTGAGGACACCCTGTCTCTGGCTGCTGCTCCCTCCGTCTGCATAGGCACACGAGTAGTGCCTGCCAGATAAGGAACAGACTTTAAAACCAATTACCTCAGCTCTTGAACAGCAGTATCTGTACACGTGTGTAGGCTAAGGACATAGAGATGATGGGAGAATGTCCAAGGACAAGCTTGGTGCACGACCAGAGCCTGGAGTTTGCCCGGGCTCTGTGTACTTTGTCTGCCATTGTCATTCTTCCTGTGCTGATGGGCAGGAGGAAGTGTCCTGCATCAATGCAGGTGGCCTCGACCACCCTGGAAGGAAGCACCACTCCTCCCACTCTGCTCATGAGGGACTGGAGACCCTCAGGACTCTCCAAGGCCACACAGCTACTTAAGGGCTAAGCCTGAATTCAAATCCAGATCTTCTGACTCTCCATCCCCTATTGCACAATGCTTTTCATGTGGAATGCGAAGTGTTTCTTCCATTTGGATGCTTACAAAGTTCCACAGTCATCCAGAGAAGCTGGGCCAACGACCAGAAGCTGCAGAAATGAAATCCACTCGGTGAACACTTGCACTTCCCTCGTGCAGAGCTCACCTTGGTTAGAAAGTGCTACAGCTTTGTGTCCCCTGCCATGGCTAAAGGAGCACTTTTTGCCCACAGGGAGCCCCACCCCCCCCTTCTCTGGATGCTTGCCACCCTGATTCTGCATAACACAGAGCCACCACTTCCTACTTCTTATCACAAGCCTCCAATTAGCTTCATTCAACTATGAGTCAAATTCCAGACCTGGGGAGCAGGGTGAGCAAAATACAGTGTGTGTTCTCCCATAGAGCATGTTCTTCTGGTAGGTGGAAACATACACATGAAGATACTATATATAGTTTACAAGGTTCTTGAGAGGTGGGCCCCATAAGCCCCAGGTTCTAATGCAATAGTGGGCATATCTGTACGCAGTAGTTCTTTACTGGGTTTAGTGGATATCAGAATGCTCTACACGCAGGTGCCCATTCAGGGGCAATGCACCCATTTCCCAGCTGCTGGGAATATCAGATGCTGAGAGCACACACCTGTTTCCCTCGTGGTACTACCTTCCATGGCTTAAGATGGCTTCACCCAAGGTGACATGCTCTCCTATAGGGTTCATGTCAACAACTGGTTGATGCAGGGATACAACGACCTGGCCTCTTTGCCTCAATACAGAACAACCCTGAAGGGTCACTCTAGCTTCAAAGTCCCCTTAGCATTAGCTGAGGCTTCTCTTGCAACTTCCTTGTGTCAGTCCCCACTCTGCCTCATCCTGCCTTCAACTTCCTAGCATTTGTATCCCCAGAGAGTGCTAGCACCCCCAAGAAACCTTGCTCATGTCTCTTTTCATCTTTGTCTTTTCCCAGGGAACCCAATTTAAGAGTTGGTGTCAGGAGTGGTTCCACAAAATCTAGAACGGAATTTGGGCGATCACTCACGGGCTGGTTGACAAGAACTCTATCATGGTAGTAGGTAGAATATGGATCGTCTCTAGCTTGAAATAATGCAATGATTAAAACGGCCAGCAGTGGGCAGCTGGAAGCGGTGACTGGTTGGAAGGACATGCACTTGTGCAGTATCTCCAGCACTGAAGAAGAGGCTGAGGGAAATGGTCACTGGGTTCTGCAAAACCCATCACCAAGCAAAGGCAGACCGCAAAAGCCACTGGGCTCCCTTGACAGCATTTCAGGAAAGCCTAACCTCTTGCAACCAGTGAGCATTAGAGTGGAGGACCAGCTCAGATGTGAAGTGTATGAGTAGCAGAGTTTTAGAGAAAGTGCAATTCTCAGCCCCAGTAGGTTTCCTGTGTCAAGGGTAGGGTCCTGAAAGAAAAAGGGTAGGATCCTGACACTTGAGATAGGGACATCTGGGTAGATGCAACTAAGAATCCTGAATCCCGATTCCTCTGAACCTTCTCTCAAATCATTTTGATTTTCCTTTGTCTCTAGTGTTCTGAAGTAGTGTGGGTTTATTTTTTTCCTTGCTATTTAGCATGTAGCGGGTCTTTCAGGTTAGAAGTAAAATTCTCGGGCAGCCCCGGTGGCTCAGTGGTTTAGCGCCACCTTCAGCCCAGGGCCTGATCCTGGAGACCTGGGATGGAGTCCCACATCGGGCTCCCTGCATGGAGCCTGCTTCTCCCTCTGCCTGTGTCTCTGCCTTTAAAAATTTTTAAAAAGAAGTAAAACTCTCCACTTCTGGGATATTTTCTTGGTTTATTTCATTGATGGTTTACATTGTTAGTTTTTCTTTTTTTTTTTTTTTAAAGATTTTATTTATTTATTCATAGACATACAGAGAGGCAGAGACACAGGCAAGGGAGAAGCAGGCTCCATGCAGGGAGCCCGACGCGGGCCTCGATCCCTGGTCTCCAGGATCACACCCCAGGCTACAGGCGGCGCCAAACCGCTGCACCACTGGGGCTGCCCCATTGTTAGTTTTCTTATCGTTTTTTTCTTTTTCTAAGATTTTACTTATTCACGAGAGACACAAAGAGAGGTGCAGAGAGAGACACAGAGGGAGAAGCAGGCTCCCTCAGGGGAGCCTGATGCAGGACTCAATCCCAGGACCCTGGTATTACACCCTGAGCCAAAGGGAAGCGCTCAATCGCTGAGCCACCCAAGCGTCCCCCTCTTTTTTTCCTTTTCTAAAAAAATTTTTATGAAACATAGTCAACATGTAAACATTCTATTAGTTTCAGGTGTACTTTTTTCCTGTTTTCTATCTCTATCACTTGGTCTTTCTAGAGATTTCCTCACCTTTGTCATTAAAATCTTTATACAGGGGCAGCCCTGTAAAATCTTTAAAATAAAATTAAAAAATAAAAAATAGAAAATAAAATCTTTAAAAAAAATTAAAATAAGGGCAGCCCTGGTAGCTCAGCGGTTTAGCGCTGCCTTCAGCCCAGGGCCTGATCCTGGAGACCCAGGTTCAAGTCCCACGTCGGGCTCACTACATGGAGCCTGCTCCTCCCTCTGCCTGTGTCTCTGCCTCTATCTCAGGAATAAATAAAAAAATTTTTTTCTTAATTAAAATAAAATAAAATCTTTTTACAGTTTTTCATTTCTGCCATCACATTTTTTTAAACTCCTCAAAGTTCATTCTTATTTTGTTTATTCCTCTTTTGCAAGAATACCTTCTTTATGGATGTATCATCTTATATTTCTAAGGACATTAAAACGTGCCCTTGCTAAATCATCTTTCTGCAGGTATGTTTCTCCCAAGTCGCTTCTCTTGTCTGAGTCCACTGTTCATGCTGGAGGCTATCCACAAATGTCTGGTCATCTCCAGCTCCATGTGTTTAAAGTGGTACTCTGAAAAGCTGATTAGAAAAATCAATTGTGGGCAACCCCGGTGGCCCAGCGGTTTAGCACCGCCTTTGGCCCAAGGCATAAAATCCTGGAGACCCAGGATCGAGTTCCGCATTGGGCTCCCTGCGTGGTGCCTGCTTCTCCCTCTGCCTGTGTCTCTGCCTCTTTGTGTCTCTCATGAATAAATAAATAAAATCCTAAAAGAAAAATCAATTGTAAGGGTGCCTGGGTGGCTCAGTGAGTTCAGAATCCAACTCTTGGCTTCGGCTCAGGTCATGATCTCAGGGCTGTGGGATAGAGCTGGGCTCTATGCTCAGCAGAGTCTGGTTGAGATTCTCTCTCCCTCTGCCCCCCGCCCCCACTCATACATGTGCTTTTTCAAACTTTTTTTTTTTTTTTTTTTTAAGATTTTATTCACCTATTAGAGACAGAGACAGAGAGAGAGAGAGAGAGAGGCAGAGACACAGGCAGATGGAGAAGCAGCCTCCATGCAGGGAGCCCGACGTGGGACTCAAACCCGGGTCTGAAGGCGGCGCTAAACCACTAAGCCACCGGGGCTGCCCACGTGTGCTTTTTCTAATTAATTAATTAATTAATTAATTAAGAAATTGTATCCTTACATACTAAAAGGAGAAAAAAGTCAGAGGACATGTTCTACTAAATACAAGTCTGCAATTTTAAAATGTGAGTAGGCACAGAGACAAATAGATTAACAGGACAGACAGAAAGGCCCAGCACAGGGAACCATGTGTATTTGTGTGTGTACAAAATATATTCATATCTGTACATACATATGCATATGTATTTTCCCAAATAGAATAAAATGAAGTTGGTCCCATGTTTCTTTTTTTTTTTTTTTTTTTTTAGATTCCATTTATTTATTCATGAGACACAGAGAGAAACAGGCAGAGACATAGGCAGAGGGAGAAGCAGGCTCCATGCAGGGAGCTCAATATGGGACTCAATCCCAGGACCCTGGGATCATGCCCTGAGCCAAAGGCAGACACTCAATTGCTGAGCTGCCGAGGCATCCTGGTTCTGTGGTTCATACCCCATAGGAAGATAAATTCTTGATGGATTTAAAAACTTAAATGTAGGGATACCTGGGTGGCTCAGTGGTTGAGCATCTGCCTCCAGCTCAGGGCATGATCCCAGAGTCCTGGCATCAAATCCTGCATTGGGCTCCCCACAGGGAGCCTGTCTTTCATGAATAAATACATAAAATCTTTTTAAAATAATAAATAAATAAAAACCTAAATATAAAAAGCAGAACTAATAAAACTTGTAGAGGATAAAGAAATATTTTTTTAACCTTGGGTTGGGGATATTCCTAAGATATAAAGAGCACTAACTATAAAGAGAAATATAAACAACTTCTTGGGTAATAAATCAACTTCTGTTCACATAAAGATATAATAAAGAGAAAAGACAAAATTTCATGATTATATCTCTTTGTTCTTATGATTTGCTTCCTTAGAAAAATCCCTTTATTGTCATTTTAGTGAAATTTCAAGAAAACAGAGGTAAACAAATGTTTAAGATCTGCCACTATAAACCACAGTGCTAAAGTTTTGTTTTTGTTTAAAGGTTTATTATTTGAGAAAGAGAGAGAGAGACTGAGCAGGGGGGTAGAGTGGGGAAAGAGTGGGAAGGAAAAAAAAAGAGTGGGAAGGAGATGGACAAGCAGACTCGAGCTCAGCATGGAGCCTGATGCAGGGCTCAGTCTCATGACTGAGATCATGACCTGAGCTGAAACCAAAAGTTGGATGCTCAACCGACTGAGCCACCTAGGTGCTCTTAAGAATTTCTTTAATGAGAAAAAAAAAATCTAGCAACGTTTGTCCTAGTTATATTTTCTCCAACATACATGGGGCGGGGCGGGGGGGGGAATACATACCCACTAAAGGAAAAAATATTTGCCAATGTATTTCATCAAATTACCTCGTGAAATGTCCGATCATAGTGATCCCACACCTGGGGAAGCAGGTGTCCCTACATTTCCACACACACTTCCGCTTGTTAGACTCTAATGCATCCCTGTGTAAATTTTCCTGGAATTGTCTCTAGGTATCTCCTCCATAAGAATACTCATTTTCTACCAGTACCTGACCAAATTATCCTGATTATCCTGACCAAATTAACCTGATTATCAAATCAGGGTTGGGAAGCAGAACAAAAAATTAAGAAGTAAGAATACTGTGGGCCAAAATAATCTGGGA